>NW_024465247.1:0-304969 GCF_017591425.1 Ochotona curzoniae
TGGGTCTCAGGACAGGGCGTCTCATGCCTGGATCCCGGACGGCCGCCATGGGCACATGGTGAGCCGTGTCTGGCCTGCTGGGTTCCAGAGGCTGCTTCCTTTGGGGTGAGTAGACCGAGGGGGGAGGTCTCTGGGACTGGGCAGGTCCAGCACCCACCCGCCGCCCTCATTGGGCGGTGAAGGGGATTTGGGAGGGGCACGACCTTGGGCCTGGGAATTTAAACCTCCAGCAGCCTCCCGGCAGCTGGTGGGTCTCAGGACGAGGCGTCTCATGCCTGGATCCCGGATGGCCACCATGGGCACATAGTGATCCGTGTCCGGCTGGGGAGCTCTGGGGATTTGGTTCTTTGAGTCGCTGGTTAATTAGCTCCAGGTTGAACCCATTGTGATTCTCGGACCTGAAACAGGCAGTAACTCTTCCTTTGTATAATTTGTAATCACTGATAATGCTGGGCACCAAAAACCAGTCCATACAGAAGCCTGGGCTTGGGGCTTGTCCTGCAAAAGTAGCCCCAACGGCTGGCTAATGTGTCAACTGGTAGGGAACAGAGTAGATCTGGTACGAATGAGCAAACCTTAGCCCACAAGTAAAACTAGAAACCAGGAGGGAGCAAAGGTCATGCCAAGCTAGGCTCTTGTACCTACTGGTCTGCGGGAGCCAAGGACACGAAGCCACAGTGTCTAAGGCAGAGGTTGGGACAGGTGAGGAGCTGTGCCAAGCTGAGTCAGAGCAACCACTGGCATGCGAGTGAGCTATGGCTGGGAACAGACCCGGTTGGGGAGCAAAGGGGGCAACCCTAGCTGGGCTGAGGTTCCCACAAAGAGGCACGTGGCCTGGAAGGGGGGCTGCGTTCTGATCTGGATACAGTTGTAGTCTCCCTTGGCACAAGTGTGGACTGGGATTGGATGCACCAAACCGGGCTGGACCCCGACTCCCCCTGGTGTTCTGGAGGACCAGGGCAGATGTGTGATAGACTAGGCAAGGTCTCAAACCCCTACTGAGCCATGTGTGAGCCATACGTGGGTATGGACAAACCATGGCTGGGCTGGAACATCCAACAGCAAGAACCAGATTGGGTGGAAGGCCAGTCAGGAAAAGCCACAGTTCCTGCTATGACAGGAGGTGGACTGGGTAGGGTTGGCTCATGGACCCACTGGTAAGCGTGTAACCTGGCATCGGGAGAGGTTCTGATGGAGGAGCCTGGGCAACTCCTCTGGCAGGACACAGACCCGGCAAGAAACATGATAGGAAACAGCCCTCACTTGGCCCCCACCAGGACATACAAGAAAAGGCCATGGAAAGCTACCCACTGGCATACACTTGGCAGACGTGGGGGCAAGACCAGGCTGAATCTGTCCATGTCATCCACTGGCAAATCCAAGCACCAGCGTGGGTCGACCCAGGTTCAGTCGCGACAAAGACTAGTGCACAATATGGAATGCTGAGGTGAGGTTGCCTGTACCGGAGGGGACCGCAGCGTCCAACCAGCCTGACAACAAGAAAGGAAGTAGGCAGAGCCAGCAGGTGAATAAGGGAGGGTTCCTTTGCAGGATAGCTACTTCCGCAGGAGAGCATGGGCTGGGATGGGGGCAGACCAGACTAGGCAGAGCTACCACACATGTACGCCCCATGTGGACTGGATCAGGGAAAAGCCGGGCTGGGCAGATTATTCCTACTGGTGCAAACAGAATTAAAGTGGGCGAGGTTTGTTTGGGCAGCATCAATTGGAATCTGGGAGTGGGAGAGGCCTGGGAGGGTAATAGTGGGCTCATCCCTCTTGGGTTACCACTTCCACGGGAGGACATAAAACTAAACAGCGGCTGGGGTGGAATGGGGTGTGGGACAGACTGGATTACTGCTACACTTACTGGCAAACCAGGGTAGGGGCGGTCCATGTTTGTTCTGAGGAACTTACCCCAAAATCCAATTATCTATTTCATATTTTAGTTACTCCCAGTTGAAGGAGATGCTAATGTTCGGATCATCCATATAACTAGTATGCTTACTCATCTTGAAGTTTTTAGAAATAAAGATAAACTAGTTTGCAGGTGAATCTCAATGAGAATTTGTTGATTTGTTTCCATGACTAAATCACAGACTTTGGGTGTGTAGAGTTAATGAAGTAAGGTAACATTTAATCACATTAAGTTTAAGGTATTTTTCCATGATCATAGAGATGAAGGAGCTGTTTTTCCTGTTTCCCCTTATGTGAATTTTTTCATTCATTTCCAATCTTTCATGCATTGTCACACTTAAGAAGTAGAGAATTATGCTTTATATTATTGAGCATGGAATTCCAAATTAATTTTTTTATGAAAAATAAATGTTTCTTTTTCCATTCTGTTTTATCTGGTCAGTAATCTATTCATTATTATGGACACACATACATTTACTGCATAATTTGGATAAGAGCTATTTAAAATACTTATGTAAGGTTAACAAATCATATATAATTCACTTTTTAAGAAAATCATGCCAGATTTTTAATTGTATAAATTTTATTTTTGATGATTTTTAAATATTTAATTAAGGTGTGAAGGTTTAAGAGCTAGAGAAATTAGGTGAGACCACTGTTTGACATGCCTTTTTTACTTTCTGCATGTAGAGGAGGGCAAGAAAAGGGGAGAAGCCACACCCAGCCTTCCAACCATACTGGGGTCCCTAATGTGGGGCATGCTCTGTGGGTCCTGGTCAAGTGGGTTTGATAATTCAACAGTTCTATATTTTTGACAATCTTGCAACTCCAATCAGAATGAAATCTCTCCAGAATCCATTGAATGGTATAGTCCACCTCAGAGTGTCTGTTTGCGCAGGTATTCGCTGCTAACTCTTGGCTGGCTTCATTTATTAATTTGTTTTATACCCATCCTCTGCCATGGTATCACGTATCTTTTTCAGGCTCCAATGTTCTGACTTATCCTCCATGTGCATCTGGATATGCTGCCCACTGCTCCTTCAAAGACACTGAGGAGGTTCAGCTCTGAAACATGCGTCACATTGTCAAACTATGGAAACTGCAATTTCCTCCATAGGTGAAGTTCTGAGGTTAGCGGTTCAGTTGGGGGGATCCCCAGAGAAACTTCATCTAAGGAGATCCCAAACCTGATTTTTGTGTGTGCTTGCCAATGCAGTGTCTGGCACAGTCCAAAACCCAGAACGACCTATGCACACACACTGTTGATTTCAATTGCTGGGTTAGTGGTCTTCCATGCAAACTAATTCGTGTTATAGTCCAGCCTGATTTTGCCCACTGCACACATGGTCCCCATGCAAGCCAGAGGGAGTTAAAGCCTATTTGGGGCTACCCACAATAACCCCCACCTGGCCTACCTCCTGCCTTGGTTTCTGTATTTGCAATATGTACAGCAGATTGGTTTTGTTTGTGTGCATTTTTCATCTGTATGAAATGCAGCATTATCCTTTATATTCTTGAGCATAGGAATCCAAATGAATTGGATTTCAATGTTTCATTGGATTTCAATGTACTCATTTCAATGTTTCTTTTTCCATCCTGTTTTATCTGCTGAATAATTTATTTATTTATGAACATATGCATATTTGCTTCATGATGTTGATAGCAGCTGTTTGAAATTCTTTTTTCATATATATAAGGTTAACATGTATAATTCATGTATAATTCACTCCTTACAGATTTAAGACTTGGATTAATGTATCCACTAAGAAGACCTAGAGATTATGTATCAAAACAAGCTTTGCAGAGCGCAACAACAACAAAAAAATGTTTCTTTCAGAATGTTAAGAAATTTCAATAGCAGAAATTTAAGTAAAGGGAAACCTTTGAACTAAGAGAGACATGTAGACTTCAGAAGTGTCAACATGAATGAAAACTCAGAAACAAGTAAAAGTATGTGTAATAATGTTAGATTAAAAATCCAACACTTTAAAAGTTTAGTAAGAGAATGTACATCTTCAGACTTGTTTTATCAAGTTGTCAAAATGGTTATCACATCAATCACGTTTTTCAGGATGCCAATTATTCTTTTATCAGAACTAATAAGCACCAAAAGGCTCACGGTGGCATAGATGTTATCTATCAGGCTCTGGACATCCAGGACAAATAATTCATATTTTCACAATGCAGTTAAAGAAGATAAGATGATGTTATCCTCACAGTACGTAGTCACAAAGAAACTCACCAGCACTAGGACAGTACCGTTTGTCTGTTTTACTGGGGAGATTTGTGGGGAAATGTTCATGCTGTGAAGATACTCAGACTTCCTCTGATTGCTACATAAAAAAGAAAAAAAAATCAGCATGATCCCAACCAAAACATTCTGGAAGCTTGTAAGTATGATAAATAGTGCCATGATGACAGTGGTCCTTGAGGAAAGTGAGCACTACTCATGGACATTGAGTAGATTGATCCTATTGCAATGAGCCATAGTGTAGATGATCAAACAGCTATTGGGGGATAGGTTGAGTGACCAAATACAGAAGATAAAATAATATAATTAATGTGTTTATGTTTAAATCTTGACAAGTAGAAAGACCTGGGACTGATAGTGATGGCTTAGATAATGCTCAGGATACAGGTAGTGGAAATAAACAGACCACTCATTGCCCTACACAAGTAGATTAAAACCTTACATTTCAGTTCGTTTGGAAAATTCAGTGATTTGCATATGTTTTGTGGCAAAATATCCAGTGTAATACATAGTACCACTATGAGAAAAAAAGCCAACTGGCAGGTGGTCATGTCTGTGGGCCTAGTCCTATGAACCTTGTAGATTGTGAAGATGTGGAAGACTAAAAGAAATGCATTGGCTAAAATTCCGATGACAGTTTGGAAAAAATACACAATTTTTTGAATGCTTATATAAATGGAAACTTTGTATTTCTCTCATTTTGAAAAAATTCTAGACACCTATGAAACAAAAGACGCCTGTCACCAGTGATCGTTCTTTTTATTATTAAATATATCAAAATCATTCTTATTTTATCCTGTTACTTATCCAGTTATCATCAATGATCCATGATTATTTGATAGAAATTATTGGTATGAACACATGCAATGAATTCCATATGTATATAAATGCACTCTTAATTATGAGACATTCAGGAATGTAACAACTTAAAGGAGACTTGATGAGAATTTCAATACTTTTTTCCATCAAAATATCATTAGGTGACCTAACAGCTGAAGTCCTAGCCTTCAATGTGCAGAGAACCCACATGGGCACTGGTTCTAACCCCAGCAGTACCACTTCTCATCCAGCTCCCTGCTTGTGGCTTGAGAAAGCAGTCAAGGATGGCCCAAAGCCTTGGGACCCTGCACCCTTGTGGGAGACCTGGAGGAGGTTTCTGGTTTCTGGCTCAGATCAGCATAACACTGGTCATTGCGGTCACTTGGGGAGTGAATCATCAGAGGGAAGATCTTCCTATCTGTCCCTCCTTGTCTCTGTATATTTGATTTTGTAATAAAAAAATAAATTTTTTAAAAATAATAAAAATAACAAATTTTTAAAAACCCAAAATATCCTTTAGCTAAATTTTCCTAATTAATAATGCTCATTGTGTTTATGTGAAACTTGACATGTTCCCGGTTTGATTGTACAGCTCATAAATGCTCTCTTTTGCCAATGAGCTTCTTGATAACGTACAAATTTAATGAGAAAATACTTGATAATTGAAAGTCAACATTGAGAGATAAAGTAAATTGTGCACATAATTTTCCTTGGAAGTTGTTTAATTGCTATAATTGAATAAGAGACAGTTGTCTACATCATATATGTAACCTTCAAAATATTGTTTATTATTTATTGAATTGCTCTTGGGGGGTTAATTTACTTTATTAACATATTTTTGTGCCATAGTTCCATTGGTCCTGATATTTCCCCTCTCCCTCGCTATGTGCTCCTCCCCTACACACTTATTTATCTATATTATCTCAATAGTATAGTCCACATAAACAGTTGGAAGCTCATCATTCTGTTATATAAGTTGATCCTGGTATTGTAAGTATGGATAATGGCAGAGTCCAGAATCCCAATGTCAAAATATTTTTAACATTTACATTTGGTGTACATCATTAATTCGAAAGGAGAGAAGCATGCTGCATTTTGTCTTTATATCTGGATATGACAGTGTCTATTACTGTTACTGTCTATTGCATTAAATGAAAGACCATAAAGCAAAATCAACAATAGGAAGAAAAATGGAATATTTGCAACACATGAAGTAAAATAACATGCTACTGAATGCTCAATATTTAACTGAAAAAAAAAAAAACCTTTTTGAAGCAAGTAGCGCTACAGTATGACCCATGGGTCACTGAAGAAATTAATAAGAGAAAAATTATTTTGAATAAATGAAAATAAATTAAAGATTTCAAAACTTGTGAGATGTTGCTGAAATAATATGGAAAGAGACATTCATAAAATAGGTTCTTAAAAATCAAAATCTATGAAATAAATGGTCTATTAATGTATCTCAAGAACTTGGTAAAAAAAGGAAAACTGAACAAGAGGCAAAAATTGAAAAAAAAGTAGCATAAATAAATGGTATTTTAAATTAATACTTCAAGCTACAACAAGAAAGAGTGATTTTTTAAGAGGTTGAAGAAGACAAACTTTTAGACTAGTATATAAGAGCAAGAGGAAATTGGAAATGAAAAGGAAAACTATAAATGTGTTCTAATTATGCTGAATTGATCCATTGATCATGTGATGTTCTTCTTCCTCTCTTTTAATATGTTTCATGTGAAAGACCATCTTATCTGATCCAACAAATGAGAACAAGCTCTCTTCAGTTGAACACAGGGAAAGGATCCTAAAAGTCTATTAACATATACAGGAACAACAATCTGACTCACTTCTGATCTCTAAGTGGAAACTCTTCAGGCCAGAATTACAATAAGAAATTCCACACCAGATTGTAGTGACAAAATTCAGATTCTAAAAGGAAAAAATATCAATCAATAATAACTTACCCAGCAAAGCTTTTCATTGTATTTTGACATGAAAGAAAATTTCTTCCACAGCAAAGAAAATTTCAAAGAATTTGCCTCTTCCTGACTTGCCCTATGAGTGATACTTAATGATGTTCTCCCAACAGAGAAAAGGAATAGCACCTACCAATACCAAAGGTAAATCTGGAGACCATTACAATAAAACAACAAAAGAAGATTAAGTCAAGCAATAAACAACCCATTGCTAAAATAATAGGACCGAATTACTATCTATCCATATTGACCCTGAAAGTGAATGGTTTAAACTCATCCATCACCAGCCTCCTTATGACCCTTCCCAAAACTAATTTCCCCTAAACTAGTACCAAAAAATAGTCCTTCAAAAACAGTCAGAAGGTCATCATTTTTCTGTTTGAGTGTGTCTGACACTGTGGGTTTGGATAATGGCAGAAAGTCCAGCATTCTATTGTCAAAACATATTCTTAATTTAAATGGAATAAAGTTCTCCCTATTAGATATCAGGAAAATAATGCATGTACTACAAATCTGATTTTAACATTTTCTTATTTAAGTTTATATTCTTTCTAGGATTGATTTTGCAAGATAGGCTATGCTCCTAAATTTGTCTTGCTATTTAAGGATTAGATATCTAAAACACACAATTGTTCTTCTTTCATGCTGTGCAGCAACTTTCAGGGCTGAGAACTCATGTTAGGGACTGGGGCCATTATAATGGCTCTGGGGATTCTCCCTCATGCTTGAGTTCAGCGAGCAGAGGTGTTTAGGGAAACAGACTGGCATGCTGATGTGGTGTGCTAGATGATCAGGCTTTAGCACCAATGCACATACTTGGAATGCCAGCCCAGGTTGAGGGTGCTGTGCATGTGCTGGGGTACCAGGTTGGTGCACAGGTCTCCAGGCCAGTATTCCACCCTGTTGGAAATCCAGGATGGAGAACCCATGCACAGTCAAGCATGGGAGATGTGGACTGATCATTGAATGGAGTATGAGATATGTGGGAGTGGGAACCCATGAGAGAACACTTGACTTCTTGGTAACTTCCAACAAAACCACTGTAATTGCAGGTAAGCAATGGGGCAGAGGCAGTGATTATGGGGTGAAAAATATTCAGTTTCTTTAGAGCAAGTTATTATTCATTCTTCAAAAGTAGCCATTGGGTGACAGAACTCCAAGACCAAGGCACAGATGGTTACCTACAAATCAGTAAAACATTCCTACTACATTTTACTTTAGAAACTTATCTATCTCTTAGTGGGAGAAATACATCAAAAGGGTAAAAACATAATGATAGGACAAAAAATTTCAAACATTAAATTCCCTTACAACTGCAGGTTCTACAACCTCATAAGCAATCAAACAATAATCAAAAGTGTATCTCTTTGATGTTAATAAAATCACCCTAAAATTCCTCTAGTTAAAATTTGTAAAAGTGGCTAAAACAGCTATATTTTCTATGCTCCAAAGAAACTGCAAAGACAGACTAGCCTTTGAGAT
This sequence comes from Ochotona curzoniae, assembly GCF_017591425.1. NCBI lineage: Eukaryota > Metazoa > Chordata > Mammalia > Lagomorpha > Ochotonidae > Ochotona > Ochotona curzoniae. The sequence goes on from NW_024465247.1 coordinate 8,445, forward strand.
AACAATCACTATATTTATTGCCATAGCAGTTTCAGCTCTCACTCCCATCACTTGCATTAATATTTTAGATATTTATCAAGCCCTTTTCCAGGAGGTGTGCTACATGTCTGGGCCAGATTCTGAGGCAATGGTTAAGTACCCAATAAGGTGTCCAGAAATGGCACGGGCTTAATTGTGCTCCTGTGTGTAAATTGTCAAAGGCCCACTCACCAAGACATTATCAGTGACATTAACTCTCAAGCTCACATCAGTTGCAAAAACCATCTCACAGGGGCCAACAACAATGTCTCAATAGATTACTGAATTCTTGCTGGGGTGCTTCAGTGTCCATGCAAACAAGATGAGACTGTGTCAGGTGGTCAGAGAGACATCCACTGGGCCCTGCCAAACAGGGGAGCTGTTCTCCTCACACCTTCATGTCATCCACACATACTGCATGGACCCCAGCAATTAACAATGAATGATCCAATATGACAAACAGAAAATGTCACTGAAAGCCTCAATGATTTCATACAGAAGACCAATTTCTAAGGCAAAAGACAAATCCTTGGAAATATTTTTGTCAAGCAAATAGCACAGAAAATAATCTGGAAAATTCAAAGGCGTGCTCAAGATTAGTGAAACACAATGATGTGATGAAACGTATTTATCTCAGGAGCTCCTAAGAGTCTGCCACGATGAAGTGGAGTAGAAGGCCTATCACAGCAGAGAACTTCACTGATGAAGAAAAAATGGACCCCAAATGCAGGAAGCATGAAGAACCCCTAAAAAGCATGTTTAGAAACAACCTTCACCATAGCACACCCTATCTTTCAACATTAAAGACAGAAAAGATTCTAAAAAGTCCATGAGAGAACATTCCAGATTACCTTCACGGAACCTACAATTAGATGTAAAATCTTCCTTCTTATCAGAAATCCTACAGGCTAGGACAGAGTGAAGAAAAATTCCCCAGGTGCTTAAATAAAGAAACTGCCAATCAAAATGAGGATTCAGCAATGTGAAATAGAGACCTTCATAAGCAAGCAGAGATCAAATTTTGCAGAATACATGGAGCCTAAGGAATTAGCCTTGCAAATATGTTACCTACAGAAATGAGAATGGTTATCACCACAATGAAAAAGTATGCCAATGAAAGATCTACTAGCAGATGTGGTAACTGATACTCAGTGTACAACAGAGATTTAATCCACCAGGAAAACAGGAAAACGATGGCAACTTGACATATGATTATTTGTTACAGACTGTGTCTATTCTCTTTAACAAACGCATGCTTTTTTTAATTGTTATTTATTGTAGTTGTTTTAAAAGATTTATTTTTTACTGAAAATGTAAATCATATTTTTGGAGAGAATGAAATAGCTTTTATATGCTGGCTTACTTATGAACTGGCTGCAATAGCTGAACCTGAGTTGGCGCAAAGCTAGGAAGTAAGGACTTTCTTCCAGGTCTCCCACATGAGGACAGAATCCAACGGCTTTGTACAATCCTTTACTGCCTTCCCAGGCCTTAAGCAAGGAGTTGGATGGGAAGTGGAACAGCTGAGACACAAATCAGCATCCATAACGAATTGCAGCATTTGCAATTTGAGCCATAGTGTAAGGAGGCCCTATTTGTTCAAATCCTCACCCAAGGATTGATAGACCTATAATTTCAAAAAGAATGAAACTATTCAAATGATAAATTTTTTTTTAAAATGGGAGAAAGAAAAAAGGATGGCTGACTATGAAAGGTGGGCTTAGCTGAGAGTGCAGAGAGAGGGACATAATTAAGCAGAGTAGTAAGCAGGAATTATAAAATTGCAGAGAAAGCTGTCTGAAGCTCCCTGGATTCATTGGAACCAAAATGATTCATACAGGCAAAATAGCAACTCAGACAAAAGCCCTCAATTCTTCAACTTGTACTCAGAGCTGCCAGAGGTGGATACCACCCAGACAAGACAGACTGGAAACATAGTGAGTCAAGAATCCACTCAGGGAAGAACTGGCAGGAACCTTAGTTCACCCATAAGAGATGGAGGGCAGTGGAAAGACTCTTAGTTCAGGACACTGGTGGGATTAAAAGAAAGAAAACCTGCCAGAGATCTTCTGTGAAACTGTAGGCCCAAGCAATCTCTTCAAGAGGAGGGAACTCCTTTGGGGAAAGTGTAGTTGACAAGTGAAGTGCACAGGTCAAAAGCGTGCAGAAGTAGCCCAGAACATACTCCCACCCTGCGGAGTTCTTCCATCTTCAGCCCGCTGAAAGCACACTCCACACTCAGGAACATGGTGCTCAGTGTTTATTTCTACAGCGCACTTCTCCTTCTCCCGTACTTTTCCTTCTCCCGTACTTCTCCTTCTCTCTGCGGGAAGGAAGAGCACAGGCATATATACCCAGCATAAACCAATCCGCATAAAGGTCATTCCAACATGCACAGCGCACACCAATCCTCAAACAGGTCATGCGCTGTTCACGTGCACAGCACGCCTTTTACAGCCAATGGGAAGAAACTTCCTCAAACCGGTATACAACTGGTGGTGCTTTGGCGCGGCACCAGGTGCCATCTTGGAGCTAAGCGGAAGGAAGCTCCCGACACCACCCAAGGGTTCTGGGACCTGAGCTGCATAGAGGAACATCTGAATTCCCCAAAACAGAGACACAAGGGCCTCAGAGTCAGAAGTTTCTCTCACAAACTCAGACTTTGAAGGTGCCCTTAGGTCATTGCTATACAATACAATGTGAAGAAGTATTACAAAAAGTAATCATTCAGAGGAAAAAGCCAGCCCACCCCCAAAAATGACCAACAAACACAACCTCAGTCTCACAGTTGTAAGCAGAAGACAATAAGAACCTCCCAGATAAGGAATATATTGAAATAGTTATGAAAATCTTCATACTATGAGAAGCACTGGAAAGAGCTCAAGGAATTAAACAATAACATTGTCACAGAAATTAAGACGGTCCAACATGAAATTTCACAACTGAAAAACATTGTAGCAAGCTTCACCAACAAAATGAATGTTGCAGATGAAAGATTTTCAGACCTAGAAAATAACAAAATTGAGCGCAAACAGCAAATAAAATATTTGGAAGAAAATCTGATCTAAACCGTGAAATGTATACAAGAAATAAAAGACACCATCAAAAAGTTAAATATCAGAATTATAGGAATTCCGGAAGGTGTAGAAAGAGAATCAGGATTACAGGAGGTGTCCAACGAAATTGTAAAGGAAAACTCCCTTAACTCGGGGAACACAAAACCAAGGCAAATTCAGAAGGAGAGAGAACACAAATCAGACTTGACTCCAAATGACCCTCACCCAGACACAGTGTAAGCATGCTCCCCTCAAAGGAATACAAAGAAAGGATATTGAAACAAGCATGAAGGAAAAACACAATAACATTTAGATGAAAACCAAAGAGAATCACTGCTGACTTCTCAAAAGTGATTCTTCAAGCAACACAGGAATGGGGTAACATCTTTCAGACTTTAAAGTAACATGACTGTCAACCAAGAATAGTGTACCCAGCAAAGTTTTCCTTTCTATGTGATAAAAAAGTTAGATACTTTCACAGTAAAATGAAGCTGGAAGAATTTGTCCACAAAATACCAGCCCTAGAAATAGTCCTCAGAAATGTGCTGAAGTCAGAAAGAAATGGACCTGAATTAAAGATGACATAGGGAAAGATCTTCACACTAAAACACATAAAAGGTAACGCTAGCAGAGACACCAACACACACACACACACACACAAACACACACACACATAAACAATTATTACAGGACTAAATTGCAACCTATCAATACTAACTATGAACATAAATAGCCTAAAGTCCTCAATCAAGAGATACAGATTGGGAGACTAGATCGCAAAGCAAGACCCAACTAACTTTTGCTTACAGGACACACACCTAATCAACAAAGATGCAAAGAAGGTGAAAGTGAGAGGATGGAAAAAGATACTTCACGTGAATGGAAAGGAAAGATGAGCAAGTGTAGTTGGTGCAATTTCAGATGCTATAGGCTTCACCATGAGAAATATCAAGATAGATAAAACAGACACTTCATAATGATAAAGGGAGCTGTCAACCAAAAAGAAATAACATAAGTAAATTTTTACATGCCAAGCACAAGAACACCTAAGTATGTGAAACAACTCTTAACTGACTTAAGAAGAAACATTGATGCCAACACAATCATTGTGGGAGAACTTGACAACCCATTAACACTGCTAGATAGATTAACAACACAGAAACTCAACAAGGAAACAACAGAAATTACACAGAAAATAGAACAAATGGACATAATTTGTATATATAGAATCTTCCATTTAACAGACACAGAACATACATTTTTTCAGCTGTAAATGGCACCTTCTCCAAAATCAACCACATGATAGGACACAAAACAAGTCTTACTGAATTCAAGAAAAGGGAAATCATGCCATGCATTTTTTTTCCAGATGATCATGGAATTAAACTGGAAATCAATAAATTAGAACATCCCTGGAAATATGTAAACACTTGGAAGATGAGCAACATGCTACTAAATAAAAAATGGGTCAGAGAAAAAATGAAAGAAGAAGTGAAAAAATTCCTTGAAACCAATGAAGACTCAAGCACAACATAGCAACATTTGTGGGATACCATCATGGCAGTATTATCAGGTAAATTTATTGGAATTGGAGCCCATGTCAAAAGCAGGAGCATCAACAAATATGTGAGCTCAAGATTTTCCTGAAGGATATAGAAAATCAACAACAAAAAAACCCTAAAACAACAGTAAATATGAAATTATCAAAATTAAAAAATTAACCAAATAGAAACCAGAAAATTGCAAACACAAAATCACTGAATCAAAAAGTTGGTTCCTTGAAAAAAATAAACAAAATAGACACCACAATGGCCCAATTGACAAAATAAAGAGGGGGGAGGCAGGGAAGAAATAATTAAAGGGATTAAAAATGAAAAATGGAGCATAACATCAGACATTGCAGGCATACTGAGATAATCAGAAGTTACTACATACAACTGTACGCCAACAAATTAGAAGACCTCCATGAAATGGAGAGATCTTGGACTACCAGCAATTACCAAAACTTAGCCACGAAGCAATGGAAAACCAAAGCAAAAATATAACATAGGCAGAGATTGAATTAGTAATTAAAACCCTCCCAATAAATAATAAAAAGTCCAGGCCCAGATGATTTCACTGATGAATTCTGCAAAGAATTAGAAGCAGAACTGCCCCCAAATCTCCATAAACTCTTCAAGTCATTAGTAGGGGATGACATTCATCTGAACTCATTCTATGAAGCCACCATTACCTTAATACCAAAAGCGGATGAAGACCCGGCGGAGAAAGAAAACTACAGACTCATATCCCTGATGAACTCTGATACTAAGCGCCTCAAGAAAATCCTAGCGAATAGAATGCAAAAAAGCATCATGGGCTCAGCAGCATGGCCTAGCGGCTGAAGTCCTCACCTTGAACACTCCGGAATCCCATATTGGTGTCAGTTCTAATCCCGGCAGCTCAAATTCCCATTCAGCTCCCTGCTTGTGGCCTGGCAAAGCAGTAGAGGACGGCCCAAAGCCTTTGGACGCCATACCCACATGGGAGACCTGGGGTAAATTCCTGGCTCCTAGCTCTGGGTCGGCACAGCACTGGCTGTTGTGCTCACTTCGGGGGTGAATTATCAGATGCAAAATCTTCCTCTCTGTCTCTCCTCCTCTCTGTATATCTGATTTCCCAATAAAAATAAATAAATATTTATAAAACAAAACAAACAAATGAAAAACTGCATTAGACAAATCATTCACCCAGACCAAGAGGGATTCATTCCAGGCATGCTGGGATGGTTCAACATACATAAAGATATAAATATAATGCATCACATCTGGAAACTCAAGAACAAAAATCACGTGATAGTTTCAATTTATGTAGGAAAAACTTTTGACAAAATCCAATACCACTTCATGCTAAAAACACAAAATAAGGTAGGCATAGAAGGAACAATCCACAACATAACCAAAGCAATATACGAAAAACCCAATATCAACATCACATTGAATGAGGCAAGACTAGAAGCCTTCTCATTAAGATCTGGATCCACACAAGGATGACCACCATCAACACTGCTATTTAGTACGGTACTGGGAAGTACTCGCAAATATTATTAGACAAGAAAAAAAAATCAAAGAATTCAAATGGGAAATGGGGAAATTAAATTATCTATGTTTGCAGATGACATGATTCTATTTATAGGAGAATCAAGAGACTCAAGAAAGAGATTGTTAAAACTAATATGAGAGATAAGCAAAGTAGCAGGGTATAAGATAAGTGAAAATAAATCAACAACATAGTATACACAAACAAACCCAGGCGGAGAACTAACTAACATGGTGACCTTCAAAATAGCAGAGCAGAAAATAAAATGCCTAGGGAAGACCTATTAGAGCAAAACCACAGAGCATTAAGAGAAGAAATAGAAGAAGACTTCAAAAAGTGGAAAAATGCCTTGTTCCTGGATGGGCAGAGTAAACATCATCAAAATGTCCATACTACCAAAAGCAATGTACACATTCAATGCACTTCCAATCAAAATACCAAGAATATACTTCACAGAACTGGAAAAAAATGATACAAAGGTTCACCTGGAAACACGAAAAGACATGAATAGCCAATACTATCCTCCCGAAGAATAAGAACCTAGCAGGAGGGACCACAATCCCTGATCTCCGGACATATTATAGGGTAGTAGTGATCAAAACAACCTAGTACTGGTCAGAAGCAGAGAGGAAGTTCAATGCAGTAAAATAGAAAATGCAGAAGGGAACCCACACATGCACAAGTATCTAATCTTTGACAAAAGAAACAGAAAACGATCTTGGAAGAAAGGACTATCTTTCCAATAGATGCCCTTGAGATAACTGGATAAAAGCATGTAGAAATAAGAAGCAAGACCTACACCTTGTACCCTACAAAAGATCAAATCTAAATGTATTAAAGATCTAAACCTATACACAAAAGCCATCAGTCCTTTAGAAGAAAAAGTTGTAAGTACTCTGGAAGATATATGTGCATAGGCACTGACTTGCTAGAATAAAACATCAAAAGCAAAAGAAGCCAAGACCAAAGTAAGCAAATGGAATTACACTAAGCTAAGAGTTTCTGAATTAAACAATGAATAAAGTAAAAAGACAACCAACAGAATGGGAGAAGATATTTGCACATAATACCAAAGACCAAGTGTTAATTTCCAGAATATGCAAAGAGCTCCAGAACAACAATACCATCCAAACTAGCAAACCAGTCAAGAAATGAGCACAAGAAATGAGAAGACAGTCTACAAAGAACAAATTCAAATGAGCTACAAACCCATGAATAAATGTTCAAGCTCTCTGGCAATAAGGGAAATTCAAATAAAACCAACACTGAGGTTCCAGTTAACATGAATAAGTTAACATAAACATATCTCTTATGCAGGCAATTTTAGTGTAAAGTGGAGCAAAGCTAACTGCACAAGTACTGTGCTCTTATTTAGAGGTTATTTGTGAATAAAACCTTTGGTCCATGTTAGGTTTTAAATACACTTAAAGATCCTAAAATTCTTACATTGTTATGTGCTGCTAATTCCCACAGCCAATTCCTCTTTTCACAGTTAGCTTACTGCAAGTCAATCTCCCAGACATGATGGGTGTTAGGAGGTCCTTTATTCCAATGGGTTAGGAATGGTATTGGAGTTGGAGCAGGGGCACAGGAAGGGGCACATCTCCTCCCTTGGTGGCAGGATGGGGGCTGCCAGGAAATGGGAAGGGGCAGGATGGAGGAGTAGAGGAGGACAGGTGAGGGGAAGAGGAGTGTGAGGGGGAAGGAGAGAGGGGAGGCTGTGTGGGCTGTTTATAGGCCCAAGGACTGGTGACAGAGATTATCTGAGTCACAGGTAGGTGGGTGGAGCCTAGTGGGAGATGCTGGAGAGATTGGAGAGTGAGATTCTCAGGTAAGGCCCCAAGATCCATCTGATTGGTGGTTAATCAGAACAGTGTGAATTTTATGACCTGTGGGGAAGGGGAAGCAGAAAATGGTGCAGGGTCCAAGATAGGTTGCTTGAATCACTCCTCACATTCCTCCCTTCCGTATAAATAAAGGAAACATGGTGTTTTTCTCTTATATGGCTTTTTCAAGTTAAGTTAGGGTGCACTATTCTATTAGCAGTGGTTTCAACCTGGTGGCAGAGGAATGGGAAATGGAAAGATACTCCTAGCCCTAAAATATCAACTGTTTAAAATAATAATGATAATAATAATATCAATAAATTAATAAAAAGGGGGATGCCCTCCAGAGATATTTTATCTACAATATTTTTAAGACTTAAGTTTTCAAATTTGCCTTTTAACACTGACTTTTTAAATTTGCCTAAAGGAAACAGTAATACTCCTGCTGATAAATATTATTCAACATTTTCTAAGACTTTGTAAATCTCTGTTAAACAACTAAATGATTGGTATTCTGGAACACAAATAACCTGTGACAAAGATTATGTACTTGTTTCTATATATCTTCCTAATGGATCCTCTGAAAAACGGTGGGTTTCCCTATAGCTCTTCTGGCCCTGGAAGTGTAGCAGCTCCCTTGGATACAATGTGCCCCTGGACAAAATGGTATCCTCAGTGGAACTGACTCAAAAAAACAGAAAAGCCTGATTTACTTTTAATATTCTTTTGTTTTTGTTTTTTAACAGGTTAGGGGAACAGAGAAATCTTCCAAATTCTTATAATGTTTCAGGAAGACTTAAAGTATAATCTATTAAAGGTTCTAATCAGTGCTTTATAGATAATAAATTCTTAATTGTCTTAGACATTAGGCAATACTATAGACTTGCTGTGGGATCTGAGTGCACCCTGGCAGCCTCTTAAAGCTGGTAATGTGCAGAGAGCAGATCGGGACCCCAGAGTGGAGCAGGAGGGTTTATATCCTAGTCCCAGTGAGACCCCCAGTGACCTCTCAAATGCTTTCACTGCATAAACAGTAGACACTTCTTCAAGGATTGTCAGAATGAACACTGAAAACTATGTTTCAACTGACACTGACATCTAATAGATTATTTATCCTTATTACTTTTAGTGAATGGCCTGCATGGTAAATGAATTTTCCAACAGATGTGTCTTCAGTTATCAATTTAGCCTTGGTTTCAGTGTGGTGGCATATCATTTCTACATCTTCATTTGATGTTGTCGAAGATAACAGGAGTTCTCCTGGAGCCCTTGTCCCAATGCTTTGCTCAGAGCATGTGCTAGGTATACACCAGTGGCTGAATCATCCCTGTGGCAAGAAACTTTATCCTTAGGCAAAACTAAGAGTTTTGCAGAAACACAGACCTCCAGCTGCTGCCAATGGATGCCAGAGGCTTAGAGAATGCAGTGGGTACAGACCCCCTGTCTTCACTAGAGAGTTATTGAACTACAGGTTCTGGACTTAGATGTTCACAGTACTCCAAATTTCCCTAAAAGAACATGGGCCATGGTGATGGTGATGGTTCTCAGAGTTTGCTAGATGCACAGCCTCCCAGCAACAAACTGAAGAACTGAAGTCATAAGAGTAGGACTAACATGGACAACAGTGCAGCTGGAAAAGCCCAAGACTCTACAGACTAAGAAGCTGCCACCACTGGAGCAGTATTACTGCTGAAATGAGCCAGGCATTTGAACTGGCCACATCTGGTGGGGAAACTGGGAGGGAATCACAGAAGCCCTGCTCATGACTCCCATTGCACCTGGACCATAACAATAAGAAAAAGTGACCTATTGAGGAGGAGAGGAAAGTTCCAAATAGCTGACCTTACTGGGCGCCTCCTGACTACTGTGGATTCCTCTTGAACCTAGCATTGCCGTTGTATGTTGCTTATGTAGAGGTCCTTTGTTGAGGTTCTCCTCTTAATCACCTGAAATTTGGGTTCCCCCACCACCACTGACCATGGATCTGGGTTGCAATTTGACTTTTCTTTTGTTTCTTTCTCCAAACTACCATCCCAGAGCTTCATAATTTGCATGGTTCTCATATTCCTTTATTGGGTTCCAGTGTTCTTTCCTGGGTACATCTTCCAAAATCTACTGTTGGGGGCACTGACCATTTCCTGCCCTGTGATTGGCCCTTTGCCCTGATTGGTGTGCCTTGGGTATCTTTAAGCTGATTGGACAAGTTTGACAGATAAGCGGGGGTCTTGGTGGCGGAGGGGCTGGAACGTAACGGTCATAATGGTCATAATGGTCACAACAGAAGAGCGGAATAAAAGCGCCTTGGAGACTCTCTCAAGTGTCAGGTGATTTCTTCCACGGGATGGGAGGACCCCTAATATTTGGTACCGTGACTCAGATAGAAGATAATTGGTGCTGTGACTTGGTTAGAAGATAACTGGCGCTGTGAATCAGATAGAAGTCAGCTGGTGAACGCCAGGAAGGTAAGCTGAGCAGATCGCTCAGGGAGCCACTTATAGCGGGGAATTAGTTTACAACTGAGCTTTTTGCTCAGGAAGCCACAACAGCGGGGTCCCATTTAAGCTGAGGTTTTAGGTTACCGCAGGGAGCCGCTGATTGCAGCAGGGAGGTGCACATCAAGTTCGCGGGTTAGCGACGAGTCAAGTTAGTCAAGTTCACGAGGTAGCGAGGAGTCAAGTTCGCGGGGTAGCGACCATTAAAGCTGGGGTCTAGCGACCATTCAGGATCGTGGTTTACCGCCATTCAGGGTCGCGGTTTACTGCCCATTCAGGTTTGCAATCTAGCGCCCATTCAAGTTCGCCATTTGACAATTGGTCAAGTTTGCAGGTTAGCGAAGATCAGAGGTGTTAGAAATATGGCCAATTTAACTTCTTCAGTGCACATGCAGCCTTTATTGCAGAAACTGCTAATGGTACTGTCATTTTTGCAAACTGTGCAAAGGATTGCCTCATGGTTTCTGGATGAGGGCCTTTTGATCCTGCCACAATGGGAACACTTAGGCAGAGACTAAGCTAGGGCAGAATGGCAGGAGCCCCTCCCTCCAGAAACAGTCAATTTCTGGACGTTGATTAACTCTTGCCTGACAGATGGCAGTGATCAATTCAGAGGACTTATACAGGAAGGTGAGAAAGTTTTATGGAGACGCAAAAAAAAAAAAAAAAAAGGATGGTTTAAAGACCATTAATGATTTCCAACAGGTATTGGAGCATATTAATTGGACCCAACAATATTTTTGGTATTAGTAGACAATGCCAAAATTGTGTCTCATTTTTATCCCAGCCTTGCTTTGGGGTTAATCCCCATGGTCTTATGCCTAATCATATATGTCAGATGGATGGTACCCATGTTCCCATTTTTGTTCACCTTTCTTTTGTTCATGTTTCTATTGATACCTGCTCTGGGGTTCTTTATGCCTCAGCTCATACAGGGGAAAAGGTTCAAGATGTTATATCTCATTGCCGTCAGGCTTTTGCAGCCTGGGGCGTCGCCCAGTGTTATAAGACTGATAATGGACCTGCCTATACAGCCAAAGCATTTGATAAATTTTGTTCTGAATTTGTGATTAAACACTCCACTGGTATCCCATATAATCCTGCGGGCCTGGCTGTGGTAGAGCGTGCCCATGCAACTCTCAAAGCATTATTAATAAAACGAAAAGGGGGAGTAGGAGCCACCCTATATCCCAATAGTCCTAAACATCAATTGGCTTTAGTTACTTATATTTTTAACTTTTTGATTTTGGATTTGGATGGCCACTCTGCTGTTGAACCCCACGCTGTTGGCACAGGCCCCTGCAAAGAGTGGGTGATGTGGAAGGATGTTTTAACAAAACAATGGATGGGCCCGCATCCTGTCTTATGACGGACACGAGGAGCGATTTGTGTTTTTCCGCAGGATTGTGATGGACCGGTGTGGGTGCCAGAACGTTTGACGTGGGTGATAAGAAAGCCGGAGCAAGATGAACCTGTGGACGTGGTGGATGCTGACCAGCCTGATGTTCATTCAGATACCGAGAGGAGACAGCCAGAATCTCCAGCTAAAACTGCACTATAAAAGGAGTGTGGCAAATATTGCCTCGTTGTCTAGGGCCTTGGAAATGGCCCCCAGAATGAACTACTGTCAAAGTACTGTGACTCCTAGAAGAGTAGCACCTGGTCTTGCTGTGACCAATTTATTTCCTACCTGTTCAAATTCTGCCTTTGTGGGGTATAGCTATACACATGGTAACCTTGTTCAATCTGTTTCTGCTAAGTCTTGGAATGTCTGGGTACTTTGCAGTAGTACAGGTGGATGTTCAGATATATGAGCTTTTGCATTTATTGATAAGATAGTGATAAAAATTGTAATCATTGTAGTAATAGTTCTAGAATATGGGAAGAAAATGTTAAAGTTAATTGTAGTCGTGATGTTATGTATAATGCTATTTATGTATGTGTACAAGCTCCATTTATGTTTATTGTTTCCATGAGTGCTAATGTTACCCTTTTGAATTGCTCTGTAGTTAAGTGAGCCCTTAACCAGTGTTGGAATGGCTCTGGCACTGTGGTGCTGGTACACATTCCACAGCTTATTCCCATGCCCGTTCAGGTGAAAGAAAGTGATCTTCAGGTTCTTATTCATTATACATTTTAAAACAGGCATTTTACTTGTTAATCAGAGAGTGGATCTTTTGCAGGAGGCAATGGAACAACTTCTACATCACATGGGAACCTCATGTGTGCTTAGTGTACCTGGAATGTGTGACTCCCTCTATTGTTACCAATGGTTCCTGAGCATTGAATTTGTCCAGAGAGTTATCCGCTATGCTATCCCCTAATGGAAGCTGGTCCATACGATTTGATAATTTGACGTAGGAACTAAGATCCCAAATTACCCATAAAAAGCACAAAAGTAGAGATTGCCACAGTAGAGCAATGGACAAATTGTATACTAAAGGATCTTTCTTTTGCACACCAATGGGCTGGTATAGTAGCCCTGGGCCTTATCTTATTAATTATCATTCTTTGGGGTCTGTGGATGCTTCATCCTTGAGTACAGCGTCAGCAGCAGTAACAGTGGCTGCTAGTGCAAGCTTGCTTGCCCTTCACAAAAGAGAATCCCCAGAATTCTGGCTAGGCATGCTGTACCGGTAGCCAAAGATGGGTAAGTATCCGATATGGCTTCACCAACCTAAGACAGGCGCCACATTCCTAGCCACGTGGTTAGCCCATGACAGGTAAGGGGAGCCCAAACTTGGAACACCTAAGACAGGCATGGTCCCTTGCTTAATAAAACAAGAAGGGGGAGCTGTTGGGGGCACTGACAATTTCCTGCCCTGTGATTGGCCCTTTGCCCTGATTGGTGTGCCTTGGGTATCTTTAAGCTGATTGGACAAGTTTGACAGATAAGCGGGGGTCTTGGTGGGGGAGGGGCTGGAGCATAACGGTCATAATGGTCATAATGGTCACAACAGAAGAGCGGAATAAAAGTGCCTTGGAGACTCTCTCAAGTGTCAGGTGATTTACTCCGCGGGACGGGAGGACCCCCGATAATCTACCTTTCTAGTTGTTACTTTGTTTATTCCCTGTCGAAAAATAGGTGAATCTTGGACACATCTATTTTACAATCTTGCACACACTCTTACAATTTTCAGAAATAATTATCAACCACTTTATTGGTGTTTATTATCTAACTTTATTAGAATTCTTTTATCTCTTCCCATGAAGAAGCTAACGTCATGGGAATTGGGGAGATACAGAAGTAGGGTAAACTATCGTTGCAACATACTTGATGTACAAACTGTCTACATGATTTAAATTCTAGTTTTGCCTTGATCATAGAACTAAAGAATTAATTTTACGTATTTTCCTATACACAAGTTTTTCATTTATTTCCCGTTTTCCATGAATAGCCACTCTTAAGAAGTAAAGAAGTATGTTTTATCTCCTAGATCACAAATTTTCCCATGAATTGTTTCCTCTATATAAGAAAAAGTCCCTTCAACCTCATTGCTTTATCTAGTCAATATCTTTGTCAATATAGACACATGAATACTTATTTCATAGTTTGATTAACAACTGCTAAAATTGTATATACATACATATATGGTTAACAAATAGCATATAATTATTACATACAGACTTCAGATTTACATTACTTTGTCAAGTATAAAGACCTAGGCATTACTATTCAATGGAGATTTATAAGGGCATAATGAAAAAAAATGATTTCCTTTATGGTATTTGGAAAGTGCAAGGTGCAGGGATTTTAACACATGTAGAAGCTTGAATTATTAGAGGCATACAGACTTCAAAAGGGAAAATTATGTAAACATTAAGATAAAAGTTAAAATAAAAATACAATCATATATTTATGCTACATTAAAATCCTAGATTTTTGATTAATTACTGGATAAGAAACATTTACATTTTAAGACTGCATTTATTATTGTAAGATTGTTATCATATCAATTACATTATGCAGAAGGTCAATTAGTCTTTTATTGGAACTAATAAGCACCAAAGGACTGACAGTGGCATAGACATTTCCCACCAGTCTCTGGATATCCAGGACCATGGGTTCATATCTCCACAATGTGGCTGTGAAGGATGAAATGATGATATCCAAACAGTACATAACCACAAAGAAACTCACCAGCAGCAGGACAGTACAGGTGGCCCTTTTTATTGGGGAGATTCTTGGGGAAATGCTCATGCTGTGAAGGTACCCAGACTTCCTCTGATGACTACATAGGCAAACCACCATGTACATGCTGGAGAATAGCATAATTCCTACAAATAAGCCACTCTGTGACAATCCCAGTGTGAGAACTAGTGCCATGATGATGGAGTTCATTGAGGAAAGTGAGCAGTGTTTATTAATATTGAGTAGATTGCTTCTATTGGAATGAGCTACAGTGTAGATGATCGCATAGCAATTGGCAGACAGGTTGAGGGACCAAAGACAGAAGAAAGCAATAATAATATAACTTGTGAGTTTATGCTTAAATTTTGACAAGCAGAAGGAGCTTGGACTGATGGTGATGACCTGAATGGTGCTCAGGAGACAGGTGGTGGAGATGGAGAGAGCCCTCGTCACCCTACTCATGTAGAACAAAAGCTTACACTTCAATTCATTTGGAAAATTCCACAATTGGAACATGTCTTCAGATATGCCATGCAGTGTAGTAAGTAGCATCACTATGTGGACAAAGGCCAGGTGACAGGTGGTTATATCAGTGGGCCTAAGCCTATGGACCTGTTGGATTGTGATGATGTGGAAGATGAGGAAGAAGGCATTGGCTGAGATTCCTATGCCAGCTTGAATAAAATATACATTTTTTAATAATAACATAATTGGATATTTTTGTACATATCAGCATACTGGGAACCTTTTACATACCTATAAAACAAAAGACATACCTTATATTACATATGATCTTTCTTTGCATGAAATCACCACTAATTATGATTTTTATTTTACACACTTATTAGAATGAGTCCTGAATTCTTAATAAAAAATTCTGGCTTTAAAATTCCTCCACTACTTTTCTACAACAAATGTTTTTTTTTATTATACTAGTGTTTTATCACTTTTTGCCAGTTTTCTTTTGGCGTATCAAAAACTCAACAACAAAACAATTATATTTTTATTTTTCACCCTATAAACTTTTTGAAGTACTCTGAAAACACACACATATTAATCTTATGTAAGTCACACTCAGGAATGAATTTGAAAAGAGACGCATTCCTCTGCAACCACATGATATGCATGAATAAACAAGGGACACACTGCATACCTAATTGAATGGTTAGTCAATTATTTAAAGGCTTGTCTGATAAAGCAAAATAATATTGTGCATCAGAACTGATAATTGATTGTTCCATAAAAATGTATGTTCACCCTCATCACACATAGATTCAAGATAAATTTAACAAAGTGATTATTTCTATATCTGAATAATCATATTGCATTTTAATGCTATATTTAAACATGGAATATATCTGTGCAATCATTTTTCTTACATATATATGGGCTTGCATTGTCTTATTTCATACATTATTAGTCATGAATAAAATAAAACAATTACATAAAGGATATAGGATAAGAATTTCAGTACTTTATTATTCTACCACTGAAATATTTGGGGGATTATCCCTAATTCACATCCCTCACTCTGTAATTGTCCAATATGCCCTGAAACAGATTTGCTCCTACCATTATCAAATGTCCTCATTTTCCCATGAGCCTGAACTTAATGTACAAATTGAATAAGAACAGACCTGGTAACTGTGAATGAATATTGATAGGTGACACAAAAATTTTACATGGTTCTTTTCAAAAGGTGCCTTAATACTCATAATCTAATAACTAATCATCTACATATGTCCTATGTGTAACCCTCAAATTTTCATTTATTATTTATTTGGACTTCAGATTTAAATTTTTATCCTGTATTTTGGTCTGAATATTCTGGTAGTGGCATCATAAGACTATCAGTGAATTTTAATAAAATGTTACTTATCTGAAAGAAATGAAAGTACATTTTGACATGGTGACTTATGTTAATCAGATTGTAAACAGGAATTTGGGTCTTTCAAATATCTGAAGGTACAACTTGCTTTTCAATGCATGAAGTGACAACATGACATGTCTAGGGCTGAAGTGAAGTCCCAGAGAATAACCAAGAAACAGTAAGTGCTAGCAATATTCAACCTCCTTATTCTGGCTTTCATATTAATCTCTTAAATGATCATGTAAGAATATGGTAAAGAAAATATCACACTTAAATGGACCAGAAACCAAAACACCAGTAATGAAATCCCTGGACTTTCATTTGACATGTTTATTTAACAGAGCATTTGTAGCAATAGTGAGTAGCCATGTGTTACAATTTGAAGGTATATTTTAAACATGATTTTTCAAAAGGAAAATAAGTACATAAGATAGAGACCCAAGAAAAAGACAGAAAGACAAAATATTCCATTTAATAGCTAACTCCTGCAATTGTCTACTTACGAATTAGCTGGACCTGGGCAAAATGAGAACTGATGAACTCTGTGTGGGTCTCCCAATTGTTTAAGAGGTCCAACTACTTCAGCCCTCAGATACTGCTTCACCAATGCATTAGCAATAGGAAATTGCATTAGCAGCATGAATTAACCAGAACTTAAACTTGCATCTGAGATGGGATGCCATAGTGGCCACTTAACTATTATGATTTACCCAATAATGATAACATAAACCATCTTCTCCAATATAGATTACAGTGTCAATTATTAAAGTTATATGCTATTATGAATAGTGAATTGTAGTGGTATTTATGAGTAAATATAGACTAATTTTTATATTCTATGTAAATTAAACTATGAATATATGTGATAAAATATGTTAATTTTTAATTAGGTTAAGAAACCAGCATTATCTTCATCAAAAGTTTTACCATATTTCTTGAAGTAAATAGTATTCACAAAACTGAATCATGTTAGTAGGATGCCGTAAGTGTGCCAGTTTGTGTCCCGGTTACCCTGCTTTTCATCCAGCTCCCTAACTGTGTCCTGAGAAAATGGTCAAGGATAGCCCAAAGCCTTGGGACCATGCAACCTGGTGGGACATCCAGAAGAGGCTCCTGGTTCCAGATTCCTGGCTTTGAACTGGTTCAGCTATGGTCATTGCCTCCACTTTGGGAGTGCATTAGTGGACAGAGAGATCTCTCTCTGTCTCTGCTGCTCTCTGTATATCTAACGTTCCAGCAAAAATAATTTTAAAAATCTTTAAAAAATTCTGATGAAGAGATATATGTTACTAGGTTAAAAGTGCTTATTGATGGAATTGAATCAACTGGCAAAAATCATCAGATAAACATCTTTTTCACCATGATTAGATCCACACAAGGATTTCTTCAATACAATGTACATATTCAAGAGTAATAAACACAGTGATCATCTATTAGAAATAAATTAATGTGTCACTTATTGTTTCAGTAAAACAAAGTTTCATAATCTCAAAATTTAATCTCCAAATCCTTTGAGAAAAACATTGACTAAGACAATTACCCTTAGAGATGGCGGAGACAAAAACTACAGCGGGACAAACATAAACTGGATCTGAGGAAACCCAAGCATTCTCTCAGAAATGTTCTCAAATAGCATTTTAAATGCATTATAATCAAATAAGCACCAGGAGGAAATAAAACCATCTTTTAAGGTCTAATCACCTGCACATTGCTCCAGGAAGGATGTGACAGCCCTATCAATCCTGTCAAACAGTGAATTCATAGAAAAATGAAACTAAGCACTATGTTCCCTGTTCTCTAGTGAAATCCCGGTGTCCATTGTGTCTGAATTCCACTCCCCTGCTTAAGCCATGAATGCAGAAAGTTTAAAATAAAAAATTTAAAATCTTGTATTTGGTAATATTTTTAAAACATCAATATATGTTATACCTATGCAGCCAAAAATGTATACTCCCTGTCAGTTTGCTGCTTGTTATCCATAACCACATCATGTTTGCTTTCTATTTCTATTCCATTTCAAACATTCTTAAGCACTAGAATTCCACTGTGACAAATTAGACAATATGCTTTGGAAAGTTGTGAAATTTTTGCAGCTAAATTTAAATTTTTTATAATATAAATGATTTAAAGATCAAATGCAACTTGAACCATATGTAAGAAATAAAAATATTGATGTGGTTATTGTTGTCCATCATGCATATAATTCTCATTATACATTATAAATTATGTCTCTCACTTTTGTAAAAAAATCAACATTGTAGTCAGCACCACAAGTTTGCTAATTTTAAATCTGTTACTTTAATATTTTATCATACAATTCCAAAGGGTCATGGATTTCCTTTCCTTCTACCTCAAGTGTCCCCCCAACACACAAGCCCTCCATATCATTCTGTTATTTAAGTTGATCCTGAAATTGTGGGCATGGAAATTTACAGAGAATCCATTATTCTATTGTAAAGACATATTTAGCAGTTTCATTGGGAGTCTATCTTAGCTTTGGAAGGAGAGATACATACTACATTCTCTCTTCACATTTGGATATGAGGGTCCCTATTGCACAGTCACTATACATCCTCTTAAATGAAAAGCTATGAAACAATGTCAACAATAGGAAGAAAACTAGGAAATGTACAGCAGAAAGACAAATAGCATGCTATCGCATGACAAACATGTCGCTGAAGAAATGAAAAAAGAAAATGAAAACCTTATTAAAGAAAACAATGCTACTGTATGACCTATGAATAGGTGAGGAATTTAATAAGAAAAACAGCATTTGTAAGAAATATAAATAAAACTAAAAATATCAAAGCCCATGAGAAGTAACAAAACCTGCTTTGAAAAAGGCTACTGTTTCTGTATTTCACATCAATGAAGGTTGTCTTATTGCAGAGAGAACATACGATATTTGCTCTTTTGGAATTTACCCAATTCACTGAACATAATCTTAATTTTTAAAACTAAATACTAACACTAAACCTATTTTAGCAAAGCATTCCAGAGGTTAATATGATGGCTAAACTGGCTAAGCCTCTACCCTCAAGTGCAGACATCACATATTAATGCCAGTTCATGTCACAGCTGCTTTACTTCCCACCCAGCTCCATGCTTATGACATGGGAAAGCAGCAGAGCACGATCAAAGCCTTGGGATCCTATTCCAACTTGGGAGACCCATAAGAGTCTCCAGGCTTCTGGCTTGTAGCTTTGGATCACCTAAGCTCCAGTCATTGCACACATTTGTGGATTGATCCAGGAGATATAATATCTCTGTTTCTCCTTCTCACTGTTATGATACTTTTGCTATAAAATATAAAGTCATACAATCTTTCAAAAAAGAAATCACTTGATCTTTTGCTGCTTACTTTCATGTATTCTGCCTAGACTAATTTTGTAACAATAGAAGACAATATTTATAAAAATTTTATGGTAAGAAAATAATGTTATCAACAAGAAGTAAAACAGAAACACTCTCATGGTTACCCATTCAGAACAATAGCATTTAGGATTAAAATTACTTACATGTTTTATGTATCCATGAGGTAAAAGACGGCTAAAATATCCTGAAACATCTTAAATTCCAAACATTGCAGAACAAAATAAATATCATCAAAGCTTATTAAAGTAGTTCAGGTTTGGTCCATCTCATTAGCTAAAACTTAATCAAAATACATAAGTTAAATTGAAAATATATTAGAGGGGGGAAAGAAGATGGCCGACGTAGGAGGAAGGCTGTGAGGGAGCGTCCAGTGAAAGAGGGATAGAAAGTCACAGAAGCAGCAAAGAGGAACAGCAGGGAATCGCAGGGAGAGGTCCGTGAGGCTCCCTGGGACAGTGTGGAGCCAAAAAGATCCACACAACTCGGAAGAACAGCGAGAACGGAGCAGGGCAAAGGTAGAGAAACCGACATCCCACTCCAGACCTGCTGAGTCACTTTTGAAAACGGCCTGACGGGAGACGCGGACAGCCCGGAGGCGGGGAGATCGGGCGGATCGTCGCCGGCGGGAGGCGGAGGCAGACTGCAGCGGCCGGACGTTTGGTGAGCCGGGGGGTTGACGTGGCAGCCTCCGCATTCCTTGACCCCTACTGAGGTTCCAGCCTCTGAGAACGCGGGGCAGACAGACTGAAACTGTTGGGTTTGTGCCTTCGGAACTACGTACAGTGGTGTTGGTGGCTGAGGGGGCCCCAGGAAGGCGCCTCAGATGTTCCTACACTGAGGGGGCCAGTGCGTCTCAGTGCGCAGAGGCTGCTGGCGAGGATCTGGAGTCCTCCACATCCTGCCTGGTGGAAGCGCGATAACATCAGGAAGACCCTGGTCGCTGCGCCGAGCGGACTAGGCGGCCCCGCCTGCAGCAGCCGCCTCCACAGCGCAGGTGTCAGGTGTCAGGAGAGCTTTGAGATTTGGGAAGTGTAGCGCTGTGTGTCCCCGACACGCAGGTACCACTCCCATAGGGTGAACTGCTCACCCCTCGCCTCCCACCCCGCAGTTCTGAGCGTGGGCGACCCACCAGGAGAGCTCTGAAAACTCCTGCATCACACTGACACGGTGCGAACCTGCCGTGAAATTATAACAGGGCGCCTGGGCCACTCCTCCGCTAAGGGCCGGTGTGAGAGAGCCACACAGGAGCAGGGGCTCTGAACACCCACACACCACGAGTGGTGGATTCACTGCACAAGAGCCACGCCTGGAAAGTGCCTCACCCACAGTCCCGTGTGTGGGAGACGCACCAGGTGGGCTCTGAAAAACCTTGCAGTCCCTGACACGGAGAACGCAGGGAGAAAGCACATAAAACCTTCTAAGTCCTGCGGATTCCCGTGCAGGGGGCACACCCAGAGAGCGCCTCCATCCCTCCACGCCCTGGGGTGTCACACCTGTAGAAGAGGTGCCCAGAGTGTGCCTGGAATCCACTGGGCCCCCAAGGTGGTGCTCTACAGCCCCGGGCCCTGAGAACGCACCAACGGTGCCTTGAAAATTACCACGCTCGGCAACACCACGCCTGCAGGCTCCAATCTCTACAGGAAAGCACCTGACAGCCCCTCAACACACGGGTTCATTTGCCCCACCAGAATTCACCAACGCAATGGGAAAAACCACCAGAAAGAGCTGTGCTCCAGATGAAAGAGCCAGCACCCCACCAAACATGGGCCAAAAGCCATTATCAATATCGGCGATGCGAGATGAAGACATGGACGTGTTACCAGCAAAGGAATTGATGAAAATAATGCTAAAATTTCTCAGAGACGTGGACACAAAGCTGGAAGACTACCAGAACCGCATAATCACCGAAATACAACAAATCAAAACCAAACTGGATGCCCAAGAGAATAAAATTGAAAGCCTCATCAACAGAATAAATGCGGCAGAGGAAAGGATCTCTGAAACAGAAGACACACAAAATGAAAGTGCCCAGCGAATTAAACAGCTGGAGACAAACCTCAGCAAAACTAATAAAATGATGCAAGAGATGAAGGATTACCTTAGAAAACTGAATATTCGGATCATCGGCCTCCCTGAGGGAGTAGAAAGAGAATCTGGGATGCAAGCAGTGCTTGATGAAATTATACAGGAAAACTTCCAAAACACTTGGAACACGAATCCACCCCGCATACAGGATGGACAGAGAACTCCCAACAGACATGATCCAAAGAGATCTTCACCCAGACACACGGTGCTCAGGTTCTACTCCAATGAAGACAAAGAAGGAATCCTGAGACAAGTACGAAGTAGAGAAAAGATCACATACAGGGGAAAACCCATCAGAATCACTGCTGACTTCTCCGAAGAGACCCTACAAGCAAGGAGAGAATGGACAAAGATCTTCCAAGTCCTGAAACAAAACAACTGTCAACCAAAAATAATCTACCCAGCAAAGATCTCATTTGTATATGAGAACGAAATCAGATACTTCAATAGCAAAGAAAAACTAGAAGAATATGTCTACACAAAACCAGCTCTGCAAAGTCTCCTTAGAAATGCACTAGTCCCGGACAAAAAGGAGGCAAATCACAAACAAAGCTGGCAAATAAGAAGGTCTCCAAACTAAAAGCTGCACAAACAAGACAACTACATAGGCAACAACACACACACAACACAATCACATGGCAGGGCAAAATTGCAAACTCTCAATTTTAACTCTCAACACAAATGGTCTAAATTCACCAATCAAAAGACAGAGATTAATAGAATGGATCATCAAACAAGACCCAACCATCTGTTGCCTACAAGAAACGCATCTAACCAGAAAGGATGCAAAGAAACTGAAAGTGAAGGGATGGAAAAAGATATTTCACGCCAATAGACGAGAAAAAAAAGCTGGGGTAGCTATCCTAATTTCAGACGAAATAGATTTCATTCTAACTAATATCAAAAGAGACAGGGAAGGCCATTTTATACTGGTGAAAGGAATGATCCATCAAGAAGCAATCACCATCATTAATGTTTATGCACCGAATCTTAATGCACCTAGTTACGTAAAGCAATTACTTACAGACTTAAAGGAAGACATAGACACCCGCACAATTCTTGTAGGCGATCTCAACACACCTCTAACAACAATGGACCGGTCTACGAAACAAAAACTCAACAAAGAAACAACAGAGCTCACACAAACAATAGAACAACTAGACTTAGTAGACATATATAGAACTTTTTATCCTAAGGCCACAGACTATACATTCTTCTCAGCGGTGCATGGCACCTTCTCCAGAATCGATCACATGATAGGACATAAAGCGAATCTAAACAACTTCCAAAACATTAGTATCATACCATGTACCCTCTCAGACCACCATGGGATGAAACTGGAAATCAACAACTCAAAACTCCCCAGGAAGTATAGGCACTCTTGGAAATTGAACAATATGCTATTAAACGAACAATGGGTCAGAGAAGAAATTAAAGATGAGATCAAAAAATTCATGGAAACCAATGAAAACTCTGATACAACATTCCAAAACTTGTGGGACACCGCCAAAGCAGTGCTAAGAGGTAGATTCATTGCAATCGGAGCGCATGTCAAGGCCCAAGAAAGACGCCAAATACAGGAACTAACCACACACCTCCAGGATCTGGAAAAACAGCAGCAGAAGAGTCCCACGCACAATAGGAAACAAGAAATCATCAAAACAAGGGAGGAGATAAACCAAATAGAAATCAAAAAAACTATACATAAAATCAACAAATCAAAAAGTTGGTTTTTTGAGAAAATAAACAAAATAGACACTCCACTGGCCCGATTGACCAAAAAAAAACAAGAGAAAGTGAGAATCAATAGCATTAAAGATGAAAAAGGCAACATAACAACAGACACTGCAATCATTAAGAAAATAATTAGAAATTACTACAAAGAACTGTACTCCCACAAATTTGAGGACCACCAAGAAATAGAAAAGTTCTTGGACTCCCACCACTTACCAAAACTCAGTCCGGAGGCAACTGCAGAATTAAATAAACCCATAACCGAGGTAGAGATTGAAACAGTCATCAAGGATCTCCCAACGAAAAAAAGCCCAGGCCCAGACGGCTTCACTACAGAATTCTACAAAACATTCCGAACAGAACTAACCCCAATCCTCTACAAGCTCTTCAAAACAATAGAGGAGGAAGCAACCCTCCCAAACTCATTCTATGAAGCCAACATCACCTTAATCCCAAAACCGGACAGAGAACCATCAGAGAAGGAAAACTACAGACCTATCTCTCTGATGAACATTGATGCTAAAATTCTCAACAAAATCCTAGCCAATAGAATTCAAAAAATCATCAGACAGATCATTCATCCGGATCAAGTAGGATTCATCCCTGGAATGCAGGGATGGTTCAACATTCGGAAATCCATAAATGTTATAAACCATATCCAAAAACTGCAAAACAAGAACCACATAATAGTTTCAATAGATGCAGAAAAAGCTTTCGACAAAATCCAACACCTCTTCATGCTAAAAACTCTAGCCAAAGTAGGCATAGATGGGAAAATCCACAACATAATTAAAGCAATTTATGAAAAACCCAACGCCAGTATCATACTGAATGGAGAAAAGCTAGAACCCTTCCCACTGAGATCTGGAACAAGACAAGGGTGCCCGCTATCACCACTGCTATTCAACATAGTCCTAGAGGTACTTGCAGAGGCCATAAGACAAGAAAAAGAAATCAAAGGCATACGTATAGGAAACGAAGAAGTCAAGCTTTCACTATATGCAGATGACATAATCCTATACATAGAAAAACCAGGAGACTCAATACAGAAACTGCTAGAACTTATACGAGAGTTTGGCAGAGTGGCAGGGTACAAAATTAACGAACGAAAATCAACAGCCATAGTGTACGCAAATAACACCAAGATGGAAGAAGATCTAACCAACAGGATACCATTCAAAATAGCAGAGAGAAGTATGAAGTATTTGGGAATAAATCTAACCAAAAGCGTAGGAGACCTATTCGAAGAAAACTACAAACTATTTAAAAAGGAAATTGAACAAGACCTCAAAAGATGGAATAACATCCCGTGCTCCTGGATAGGCAAAATCAATATCATTAAAATGTCTATACTACCACAAGCAATATACATTTTCAACGCAATTCCAATCAAATTGCCCAAAACATTCTTCACGGAACTGGATACAATGATTCAAAAGTTCATCTGGAAACACAAAAAACCACGAATAGCTAGAACCATCCTGAAAAATAAGAGGTTAGCAGGGGGAATCACAATCCCGGACCTCTGGACATACTATAGAGCAGTGGTTATCAAAACAGCCTGGTACTGGCACAAAGACAGAAAGGAAGATCAATGGAATAGAATAGAAGCACCAAAAGGGAACCCACACAAATACAGCCAATTAATCTTTGACAAAAAGACCAATGATAGCTCAAGCAAGTGGGAAGGCCTCTTTAGTAAATGTTGTTGGGACAACTGGCTGATAGCCTGTAGAAACAAAAGGATAGACCCACATCTATCACCATACACTAAGATCCAATCTACATGGATAAAAGACCTAAACCTACATCCAGAAACCTTCAAACTCTTGCAAGAAAATGTAGGAAATACACTGCAAGACCTAGGAGTAGGTTCCGACTTTCTAAGAAGGACACCAAAAGCAATAGCAGTTGAGAACAGAATAAACAAATGGGACCTCATCAAACTAAGAAGCTTCTGTACAGCAAGGGAAACAATCAACAAAGTAAAAAAGCAACCCACAGAGTGGGAGAAGATCTTTGCACACGATATAGGCGATAGGGGGCTAATTTCCAGGATATACAAAGAACTTCAAAACAACCAAAAAACCAAAACAAACAAGCCACTCAAGAAATGGGCAAGGGAAATGGGCAAACATTTCACAAAGGAACAAGTCCAAATGGCAAACAAACATATGAAAAAATGTTCCAGCTCCCTAGCAATAAGGGAAATCCAAATTAAAACATCGATGAGGTACCACCTAACACCAGTAAGATTGGCCCACATAAACAAGAACACCAACGACGCTTGCTGGCGAGGATGCGGGGAAAAGGGAACCCTACTCCACTGCTGGTGGAGCTGCAAATTGGTACAGCCTTTATGGAAATCAGTCTGGAGAACACTCAAACAACTCGGAATCTGCATGCCATATGACCCAGCAATAGCACTCCTAGGAATATATCCAAAACACCTGTTTTACGACAAACCAACATGCATCCCTATGTTCATTGCAGCACAATCAGTAATTGCAAAAACATGGAAGCAACCGAAATGCCCATCAGCAGAAGATTGGATAAGAAAGCTTTGGTTCATCTACTCCATGGAATACTACTCAGCTATTAAAAAAAACAAAATGCAGTTCTTTGTGGCTAAATGGGCACAACTGGAAACTATAATGCTAAGGGAAATGAGTGAATCCCAAAAGATTAGATACCACATGTTTGCCTTGATTTAACCTGTAATTTTTTGTTTGGTTGTTTGTTATTTTTTGAACCTGTCATTGATACTGTCTCAACCCAGATGTTTCGAAGAATGGAACTTGCATTATTTTTAACATATTGTTTACCCAATACTATGTCAATTAATTCCATAATGTTGTATATTGATACTGAGGCCTTGTTGGGGCTTTTAACCGACCGGATCTTTACTCTGTTAGACCTATCTTCAGACCATAGAAGGTCTCCCCAGGAGGCCACTGAACTTATCTGGACAATAAGACGCTGAACTTTATGCTAGGCATGTGTTTGCAAGCAATGAATCTCAACTGAACTTGAACTATGGTTATGCAGCAAGGTGGAGGAATCCACCATGGGGGGAGGGGTATGGGGAGGGGTGGGGGGAATCCCCAGCGCCTATAAAACTGTACTACATAATACAGTGTAAGCAACAATAAAAAAAAAAGAAAATATATTAGAATGAGTGAAACTGAATGCAACTCCAATTCAAGACTGAAAAAAAAATCATACTTTTCCAAACCTTTGCCCATATATACACTTACACAATTCATAAAATTAGTCATTTCATCAATCCAATATTGATATCATGAGCAGAGAATTTTCCTGAAAATTATCCTACATCATTCCAGCACACATCTGCTCTTGAAAATTTGTCTGCAAGGTAGAGAGACAGACACTCCCCCAGCAAAGCCTCTGTATGAATCCGTTTTGAGATGAGTCATCAAGATGCAGTTATAGCAAAGGAATGGCACCAGTTTGTCTCACCTCCAGTCCCATAGCTGTCATTTCACCTGCAAAAACAGGACAGCCCTGGCCTTGACATCCTTAGAATAATATCTACTCCAGCGAAAAAGTGAACTGCCCTGGTTTCCAGGAGAAAATGGAGGAGAGCTGCTGGGTTCAACAGTTCTCACCTGTGGCCTCATTTCTCCAAGATAGGCTTGCCTGGGCAGGTCATCTGCTCTCAGTCCCTGTCAACAGACAAAAGGAAACTGTAAGGTTGACTTCAGGATAAGTACATGCCACAGCTAATCTCTCAAGCAATCCCCTCAACTCCAGGAGATTGTAGGGACATACCCACTGATTTCATTGTGATGTCATCATCTTAGGAAAACAACACAGCTCTTGGAAATCAGCAAACTGTCCCCTCGTTTAATCCAACTCAGGAAAAAAAAATAGGGGGCATATCACTGAGCCAGAGCACCTGCATTGGTAGCAGAATGCAATCTGCATTCCTCCACTTTATTACACTCCAGGACAAATTCATTTCTGGAAGACAGAAAGAGTATCATTGATTTCAGCTGTCAGAGGATTAAGGCCAAGATAACATATTGTAGATGTCATACCTTTATTCTGTGTTGTGCCAGCTCTCCCTCACTCTCCTGTGTCAGTTTCGCTCTATCAGCTATTCCACACATTCACGATAAAAAACAAACAAACAAAAAAAACACTCTACCATCTATTTCCACCAACCACTTCTTTGCTGTGATTTGCCTAAATGTGAATCTTTTACCCATTTAGAGGCACTATGTTCCTTGATCCTCTCGATGAATTCAAGACCACGCAATTTAAAAGCAATGGCATTTTTATTCTTCAGAAGCATATCCACACCTGCACACAACCTCTCAGGCTTGGATCCATTCTGGTGGATGTTTCAAGCATCCTCTTTGATCTAGTTTGGAGGAGTTATGTATCTGAGCTGTGGGAGGCCCATCATTTCCAGGTTAATGTGAATGTTGCTAGTCTGAGATGGTGACTGCTGTGGAAGCAGACATGCTAGGTTTGCCCTGCCAGGCACACTGCAGAGTTGCTTACTATCCTTCATTTACACTTGTTCTCACTAGTACTGGTACAGTTGTCCCTGAGCACAGGAAACTCAGAATGATATAACGAGGGATAATGAGAAAATCTTAACTTCAATGAAGTAAAACATTTACTTTCAGACGTGATGAAATCAATGCGCATGCTAATATTATTTTTACATTTCTCCTATTTAATTTTATTTTTTCTGGGATGGATGGTCAAGGATACCAGAATATATGAAGATTTCAACTTTACTTGATATTTAAGGCTATCTAATGGACTTACTGTGTTAGCATTTTTATTTGCACTTTTTAAAATATTATTATCATTTTATGCTACCATTCAATAGGCCTTGGGATTTTCCATATCCCCACCCAAGGTCCCCTCCCTTCCCTATTTTATTACTATAGTATAGTGCTTCATGAACAGTCATTTGTCCATCTTTTCAGGCATGGACAATGGCAGAGAGTTCAACATCTATTTTCAGGACATAGTTAACAGTTTAATTGGAAGTCCCTCTTTGATCTGGAAGTAGAGATACATACTGCACTGTATTCACATATCTGGATATGATAGTATCCATCACACAGTTAATATGCATACCCTTAAATGAAAAGACACAATTCAAAATCAATAACAGAAAGAAAAGCATTAATTTACAATGCCATGAACTCCTCAAGAGGTTTTGATGGTTCAATTGTCCTTAGTTGTTGTTGATCCCACTATACTAATTGCGATGAAATCGCTTAAGAATCCACTGGAAGATATGATCCACTTTAGAGCCTTCATCTGCCCACAATTTGACTGCCAACACTTAGTTGCAGTAGTTAATCACTTTGTTCTGGCCTCCATCCTCTGCAACGCTATCAGGTATCATCTGGGACATCCAACATACTGTCATAGCCTTCATGCACATTTGAATATGCTGTCCAATGCTCCATCTGAGCCATTGAGGTGGCTCAGCTCTGACACATGCACTTCAGGTCAGATCATGGAAATGGCAATTCTCTCCACGGTTGGGGTTCTGAATCTAGCATTGGGAATTGCCAAAGAAACCTAAACTAAGGCCATCCAGACCTGAAGCTTGTGTGTGTTTGCCAATACAAGGTCCAACATCGTCCATCACTCAAATCAACCTATGCACACACTGGTAGCTACAATTGCTGGGTCAGTTCTGTCTCTAGCACAGTGTTTTATGCAAACTAATGAGTGTTGAAGTCCAGCTCAATCCTACTCACCACATACTCACCCTTCACATAAACCAGTGGGAGCTGCAGCCTAGTTGGAGCACTCTACCATAACCCCCACCAATCCCACACCCTACCCTGATTCCCATGCTTGCCAGTATGTACAGATGACTAGTCCCATCTGCCCCATATCCCATGTGGCCCTTATACGTGTCAATGGACATTAAGCCTAATATATCCCTACCAGCTCCACTATCCAGGCAGGGTCCATGTTTACTATCCCCTGGTGCCAGTAGATGCCACCATCTGTATAGACATGTCTGTGCCTGACATAATTTGCCCCCTCCCCTATGTCAACATCTCCCAAGTCATGCTATTGCAAAGCCCAAACTGCCCACACCCATTTTGGTTTATGCATGTACCATGCATTGTTTTTCCCTGATCCAGCTCACATGTATGTTGTAGCTCTGCCCAACCTTGTCTTCCCCCAATTCCAACTCTCATGCTCAGAAGTGGGGGTATAGTGGCCCAGGGCTGGAGCCTCAGAAGCATGCCCACTGGGTCCATCCCCTCCCCCAGGGCTTTACATGTGCTAGTTGAGTGATTTGGCCCAGTCTGGCATAGTGTGCCTGACCTTGGCAACTGCCAATGGGTGCTGTAGTCTGTCCCAATCTGGTCTGCATCCAATTCCAGCTCATAGTGGTGAAGATTACAACCTAGACCAGCCTGTGAGCCCTCAGTCCCTGCCCTAATGTGTTGCCAGCCTAGGCCATAATGTGAAATGCCTGATATTCCATCCTGATCTGGTCTGACCCACTTTCCATTCTAGGGCTTAGATTTGCCAGTGGGTGATATGAACTGACTCAGCCTGCCCTGCCCCAGATCTGCACTAAATGCATGCCAGTGTGTACCATAATTTGGCCTAGCCTAGGCTATTCCCTTTCTTGGTTCTTGGTTCTTGCATTCACCTGCAGGGAGAATGTCCCAACAGACAACTTTCCCAGGCTCCTCCATCAGGGTCTCTCCCAATGCCAAATCTTGCACACACCAATGGTTCCATGGGTCAGCCATACTTAGTTCACCTCCTGTCCTAGAGGAAATAGTAGCCTCTCCTGACTGGCCTTCACCCATTCCAGTTCATGCTGTTGGGTGGTACATCCCAGCTAAGCCTGGTCCACACCAAGACATAGCTCACACATGGCTCAGTAGGGGCAGAGACATAGCCTAGCCCGTCCTACATGTACATCCTGGTTCTCATATTCACCAGTGGGTTCTGGAGTCTAGCCAAGTTTGGTCAATCCTACACCCAGCCAAAACATATGCTGAGGGATCCTGCAGCCATATGCAGACCAGACTGCAGCCCCCCACACTGGTCCTCATGCATATCAGTTTGAATAACCCCAAACAGGGCAACTCCTTTGCTCCCCAACCAGGCCTGTTCCATGCACATATCTCGAGTGTACAGGGCTTGCTCTGATCCAGCCTGAAACAGTTTCTCACCCGTCTTAGCCTTTCCCTTCGGATGCTTCAGCCTTGCCTGACATAGCCAGCCTACAATCCCAACTCTCATTGGTGGATGCTACAACCTGGCCCTGGCTGAGTTTGCTCCCATCCCTGGTTCATATAAACAGTAGGTATGACACCCTAACCCCGCATGATCTGAATTACAGTCTTGCTTCTGCACTCACCAGGGCTAAAGATTGCTCATTCCTGTTTGGCCAGCTCCCTTCCGAAACCAACCTACAAAGATGCCAACAGATGGAGATAATTTCTCTAGCTAATTTGAACCCTAGTTCAAGACCACATGTTCACCAGTGGAAGCTATGACCCTGTAGGGCAGTTTCCCAGATTCTCCCACTTAGCCCACTCCAAGACCCAGATCTCACATGTATAATCAGGAGCTAGCCATGCTTGCCATAAGCAGCCCCTCATCTTGGCTTTTAGGAGCTGGTGGATGTTGTGTGCTGAACTGCCCCACACCCTGTTTTAGGATGAACATGCAGGTGTTGCAGCTTGAACCTGCCCCACCCTATTCTTGGCCTGGTACTTGGAAGCATTGGCGGGTTCTATGTTCACTCATAGTTCAGCTCATCACCAGCCCAACTCCTGAGCTAACCAGTAGAACTTGTATATTCATAGGGTTGGACCCACATATTGCCTGTGGAATCTACTTCCAGAGATGTAGTTATTTTCATGCACTGGTTAGTGTCATGGCCCTGCCTAATGTGATCCATCCCATGTCTTGACCTTTGGTCAGGTATTGAGATCTAGCTCTGCTAGACATGGCCCCAGCCATAGCTTTCATGTGGGGTGGCATGTGGTGATCAGCAATGCTCTGGGCTAACAAGCCCATGTCAGATTGCACATGAGGGGTGGTAAATCAGTCTGACCCATACAGATCTTTCAGTTTCTCCGAAACCATCAAGTCTCCAACCCCTTGCTTACCTGCAAGTACAGTAGCTTTATCTTTTAGTGTCTCTCAGGGTTCATTCCTCATCTGGCTGTGCCCATCAAGATGGTGGTGGGAGTTTTGTTTTTGTTTATTACTTTCAAATTTTATTTTTGTGATATTGTTATATTTCAATAGAATGAACACTCATGTGTATCACTGATTATGGTAGGAAGGGTTGCAAATGAAGAAAAAGGATGAGAATTATTTTCATTTTCCCCTTCCTATTCTGGAGGAAGGGAGAAGAAAACAGAAGAATGCAATTCTCAGCAGTCTAATCCATCTGCACCCAGCTGTGTGGGATTTCCAGTTGATGTCATCCTAGGGTCATGGATATGGAGCACGTTGCAAGTGCACTACTTAAGTGATTTTGATAGTTCTGAGGTGTTGTTGATTTCATTGAACCAAGGTTGATGAATCCTTCCAAGTTCCACTGAATAACTTGGTGCACTCACAGTTTCCACTTCCTCAGATACTTGCTGTCAAAATGTGGCCAGGAGAGTTCTCCAATTTGTTCTGTTTGGTACTAGATGCTCTCTTTAGGCCTCAGTGTTCTGTTATGTCTCCCATGTGCATCTTGGCATGCTTCCCACAGCGTAGGATTAAACCACCAAGAAGGCCCAGTTCTGAAACATGCACCTCATTATCAGACTACAGACCCAATGATGTTCTTCATGGTTAGAGTTTTGAGTTCAGTGGTCCAGTTATAGTATTCCCTAATCCTCTCCTGAGGTGACCACCGACCTGATCCTATGTGGTCCAGGCAGTGCTGGGTCTGATTCTGTCCATCACCCACAGACCCAATGATGTTCTTCATGGTTAGAGTTTTGAGTTCAGTGGTCCAGTTATAGTATTCCCCAAATCCTCTCCTAAGGTGACCACCGACCTGATCCTATATGGTCCAGGCAATGCTGGGTCTGATTCTGTCCATCATCCACGTCAGCCTACACATACACTGGTCTTTGCAGTCACTCAGTTGGTTTTTGCTGAGCACCATTTATTATGCAATCCAATGGAAATTGTAGTGTAGACCTACCCTGCCCACCACAAACTCAACACTCACATAATCCACAAATGAGTACTGTGGTGCTGTGCTTCAGCTAGTTCCCCTAGCGCTAGATTTTGTGTGTGCCAGTGCGTGCTGGTTGATGATAACTGGCCCGTGTCAGGTCTCCCACATGTGTAGGTGCATTTGTCAACATCACCTCAAATATCATTAGCTGAATGCTTTTGGTAATATTAGAAAACAAGTCTATTTGGATATATCAGAACAAGTCAAGGAACCGTTATTATTCAACAGATTTTCTGTAATGTCCCCCTAAGGAAAAGTGATGATTACTGACCAAAATGGAAAAAGAAAAAAAAAAAAAAAGGGCCTCAAAGAGGAAAATTTAAGAACAGAGCTGGAGACCAATTTCCCTTGCTTTCATAACTCATGGAAATCACTGTGTTTTTAACCCAATGGTGTAATCATGAATCTGTTGTTTTTAGTTACCTCTAAAATTCTATTGGATGACTGTGAAGTACAAACTTAATTGTAGTCTGTCCCAGTTTCTGAATCTTCATGTGCGATGTTTCTTAACATTTAAGGGGTATGATTGTGGTGAGGCAGACATGTACTTCAGGGACATGACTTTGGAAGTCATTTCCCCATCACCTAGGTGTTCCCTCCTGCCCACCTGTGACTCTCACCTTTCAACCTGAGAGGGTGTGGCACTGCATTGGCTCACTCTTGGTCATGAGCTTCCATTGCTTTGACACTCCAACAATTGGCCTCCCCAATACTGAGCGTGGCATCTCTGTGTCTTTATTCCCTTACCTCTGATTACTGCTTGGGTAGGACAATGATGATAGCAATGGTAAGGTGCTTTGTATTTCTATTTTGTGTATGGCAGGCGTTCCAGCTCGGTAAGACCTAGCAGTAGTGGAATGTGGGCAGAAAATACTTGGAAAGGAGAATACCTGCAGCTTTGTGTATCTAGGTTATTTATTGAATGTTTGTTAAGATAACATATTGTTGGGGAAGATGGAACGTAAGACTTTAGCTTAAAGGATGGATTTGAAGGTAATTTTTTCCTCTTGGGGTTATAATTGATTTGATTAGGATTATTGAATTTCCATATGCACTTGAGAATTGCTTTTTCTAGTGGGTCCTGTTATCACCAAACTTGGCTAATACAAACTCCTTAATAAACCTTAGACATGTCTGTTGTGATCTGGTTGGCACCCCACAATGATTTACCAAAAGCAACCTGTAATCACAATAAATGTAGCTAAATAAAAGAATGGAGAGGAAAAATATTTCTATTATTAAACTACAAGTAAACACATGTGACCCATTGGACACATGATGAAGACATTGATTTAATTATTGACTATAAAGGATTTTATTTCACACCTGTTTTATGCAATCTAAAATACCTAGACATATTATTAAAGGATAGTGGACATGATATGCCTCTGTACTTAGCTCTTCTTATTTTTCATTAATAGTGGAGTTCTATTTTGTTACAATAATCATTGTGCCTGTTTGTGACAGTACCAGGATGATTTTTCCATAACTGTCCTTAGTAGATCTTGAAGTCTGCATTGTGATGCCTCCACTTTTGTTTATTGCTATGCAATATTGCATTTTTAATCACTTGCATTTGCATATGAAAGTAAACATAAGTCTACTTCTACAATTGAGGAGAATATCCTCATTATTTTGATAGGAGTTGCATTAAATCTGTAGATTGCTTTCTGTGACATAGACATTTTGATGATTTTAAACAAACCAATTCATAAATAAGCAAGATTTTTCCAAGTTTTGGTGTGTTAATTTCTTTCTATAATTTTTTTCGCCATAGATGTCCCTCGCACCCTTGGATAAATTTATTCCAATGCACTTAATATTTTCAGTTATTGTGAAAGAGATTGATCTTGTAGATTTTTTCTCAGCCATGGGATTGTTTGTATTTATGCAAAGGCTACTGATTTTTCTGTTAATTTTATATGCTGAAATTTAACAAAGTAATTTATTACTTCCAGTATGAGCAGACAATTTTCGAAAGAGCAAAATTAGATTCAAACATTTCACAGTATCTAGATTGTTGCCATGCTGATTGTGCTGCAATGAATATGCAAGTTCAGGCTGCTTTCTCATGTGCCTGTATATGTTCTTTTGAATATCTTACCAGGAGTGAGATTGCTGCACAATATGGTAGTTGAAATTTCAGTTTTCCGTGCATTCACACCAATTTACATAGTGACTGCACATGTCTAGCATTCTTCCAGCAGTGGAGTAAGGTGCCTTTTGCCCCACATCAACAGCAGGTGTTGTTTGCAGCTTTCAGTATATAGTCCATTCTCGCAGGTGGAGTAAACCCTCATTATGGTTTTTATTTGTATTTCCCTTATTTCCTGGGCACTTGAACACTTACCATGTGTTCTGCTAACCATTTGAATTTGCTCCTTTGAAAACTGCTTGAATTCTTTACCCATTTCTTTTTTTAAAACAGATTTATTTATTTTTATTGCAAAGTCAGGTATACAGAGAGGAGAACATAGAGGAAGATCCTCTTTCCACTGATTCACTCCCCAAGTGACCTCAGTGGACAGCGCTGCACCAATCTGAAGCAAGGAGCCAGGAACTTTTTTCATGTATCAGATGCGGTTTCAGGGTCCTAAGGCTTTGGGCCATCTCTGACTGCTCCCACGGGCCACAAGCGGGGACCAGGATGGGGAGCAAGGCCCCCAGGATTAGAACCAGCAACTATATGGGATCCTGGCACATTCAAGGCTAGTACTTTAGCCACTAGGCCACTGTGCCAGACCCATTTGAGATTTCTTAACTGGTTTGTTTGTATAATTTTTATTTTTTGTCTGAAGTTCTTCGTAATCCTGGATATTAGCACTTTATCTATGTGTAGTGTGCAAAGATTTTCTCCACTAGACTGTTATTTGTTTCTTTGTTTCACTTTGTAGATTGTTTCCTTTGCTGTACAGAAGTTTTCTAGTTTGCTGTAACCCCAGTTGTTTATTTTGGTCTTGGCTGCCTGTGCTTTGATGATTTTTCTAGGAAGACTTTACCTATTCCTATGTCTTGCAGTGTGTTTCCTACATTTACTTCTAATAGTTTTATGCTTTCTGGATACAGGTTTAGATCCGTATCTCATGGTTTAGACCTGCCCACAGGACTTGAGGTCACCAAGAGTGAGGCAGATGGTGGCCTTTGGCTGCAAGAACCATTGGAGACAAACTGGTGTGGAATGTCCACTTTATTTTGCAAAGGTTACAGGTTTTAAAGGGTAAGGAAGGGGAGGGCAGGAGGGAGCCCTCTGGCAGATCCCAGGCCCACCAAAGATGCTGTAATTGGCTGTATGACAGGTCTATCTCCTGAGATCTTCCGGTGATGTCAGAGGTCATGTTCAGGTATACTCTCCTTGACCTCATAGCCATGTTGGAAGTCACACTCACTGTGTTGGCCTGAAGGCTGTGCATCAGGCCATGGGGAAGGTTAGGCTTAAGCCACACTCTTCAGGCAGCAGGACAGGGCTGGGACGATCACCCACACTTTTATCCATTTAGATATGATCCTTGTATAAGCTGAAAGGAGCAAGGTCTATGTCTCTATTTTTTTAAGTCTTCCTCTATTTCTTTTTCACAATTTTAAAATTGTCCTGATAGAGATCTTCCACATCTGTAGTGTGGTTTATTCCAAGGTACTTTTGTGCTTTTGTGTCTTCTGTACTATTTTGAATGGGACCATCTTGACTGGTTCTTATTCAGCCCTGGAGTTATTTGTGCACACTAGGGCCATTGATTTGCTTTCAATTTTGACTACACTGCCAGCTTACTAAACTCTTGCAAATTCTAGCAGTCTGTTTATTGAATGTTATGGTTCTGCTATGGCTAGGATCAAATCATTGACAGTCAGGGACAACCCGAATTTCTTTAATTCTTTCTCTTTCCTGATATCTGTACTGAGGCCTTCCACTACTATGTTGTCTAGCTGTCAGTTGTGGTCAACTTTGTCTGCTTCCATTGAAGCTGTCTGGTCCCAGGCTTTTCTTTGTTTGGTGAAATTTAATCACTGATTCAATCTCCATCTGGGTTATAGGTTTATTCTTTTCTGTTGCCTCATGACTCAGTTTTGGGAGGTAGTATTAGTGCA
Source organism: Ochotona curzoniae (assembly GCF_017591425.1). NCBI lineage: Eukaryota > Metazoa > Chordata > Mammalia > Lagomorpha > Ochotonidae > Ochotona > Ochotona curzoniae. The sequence goes on from NW_024465247.1 coordinate 45,420, forward strand.
GGAATGTAACAATCTGCTAAAAATGTACTGATTTTTGCTGTAATATCTGTTTATTCTCTATGTGTCAATGATATTTTTTGTTATGTTTCTTATTCATTGTTGATTCAATTGATTCTTGTTTTCTCTATCTTTTTAAAAAAGATTTATTTATTTTTATTACAAAGTCAGATATACAGAGTGGAGGAGAGACAGAGAGGAACATCTTCCGTCCAATGACTCACTCCCCAAGTGAGTACAACGGCTGGTGCTGTGCTGATCTGAAGCCATGAGCCAGGAACCAGGAGCCAGAAACCTCCTCTGGGTCTCCCACACAGGTGCAGGATCCCAAACATCGGGCCATCCTTGACTGCTTTCTCAGGCCACAAGCATGGATTATATGGGAAGTGGAGCTGCCAGGATTAGAATCAGCACCCATATTGGATCTTGGGGTGCTCAAGGCGAAGACTTTAGCTGCTAGGTCATGCCACCGGTCCCTATCTTTTTTATTATTGTTAGTTTGGAAAGTGGAATATCTATTCTGTTTATTTTCTCAAAGAACTAACTCTTTCTTTCACTGATTTTGTGTATTGTGATCTCTGATATAGTTCTCTCTTTTCCTGCTCTGGGAATATTTTTCTGAAGCCTTTTTTTAAGATTTATTTCATTTTTGTTGGAAAATCAGATGCACACATAGGAAGAAAGGCAGGGAACAAGATCTTCCATCCATTAATTCACTCCCCAGCTGAAGCCATGAGCCTGGATCCTATTCTGGGTCTCCCACTCTTGTACAGAATCCAAAGGCTTTGTGCCATCCCCAATTGCTTTCCCAGGCCCAAGGCAGGGAGCGGGATGGGAAGAGGTACTGCCGGGATTAGAACTGGTGCCATACACGATCCCAGTGCATACAAGGTGAGGACCTTACCTGCTAGGCTACCATGCTAGGCCCTATTACTCTGTAGTTTTCCTGGCTTCTTCAGGTGTGTTCTTACATGATTTACCTCATGTTTTTCTTATTGCCCAATTTAGACACTAATTGTAATAAATTTGTCTCTTAACACTGCGTTGACAGCATGGCACAGGCTGTGGTATATTGTGTCAGAGTTTATTGGTTTCAATGGAATTTTAACTTAGATTTGTTCTGTAAGCATGTTCTTCAACTTCCAAAAATTTACAAATTTTCTGATTATTGAGTTACTGATCTCTAATTTCCCTCCATGTTGGTCTGAGAAAATTCAAAGGATTATTTCAATTAATAAAAATGTGGAGGCTTGTTTTGTGACCTATAATATAACCCATCTTGTAGAAGATTCCATGTACAGATGACAAAAATGTATATTCAGTATCCAATGAATGAAATGTTCTATAAATATCAATTCAACATATTTATTTTAGTGCCTGTTCTTAAGTTTCTTTTTCATTGATTGGCCCATTTAGGTTAATGGGAAGCTAAAGTCCCCATTTTTACTATATTAGGATCTGTATTTCTAACCGTATGTCCATTAATCATAGTTTCATATAGGTGGATGCCTAATATTTGATGTGTAGACATTTATTATTGCTATTTCTTCTTGGTGGATGGATCCCTTTATTATTATGCAGTGTCCCACTTCATCTCTTTTAATGTATTCCATAGTGAAGTCTGTATAATCTGATGTAAATTTGGCTACACCGTCTCTTTTTCCTTTCCAGTGTTGCAAGATATCCTATCCAATCCTTACACTTTCAGCTTCTGTGTATCTTTGTGGATTAGATGTGTCTCTTGGAAGCAACACATAGATAAGTGCTATTTTTGATCCATTCTGTTCATCTATGTCATTTGATTGATGAGTTCAAGCCATTCATGTTCAGGGTTAATATTGATAGGCTATAATTTGGTCCTGTAGTTTGAGACTCAGTTCTCTTTGTTTAACTTTCATTTCTTTTGTGGGCTTTAATGGGAAGATCTTTGATTTTGCCATTGATGAATGTGGCTAAATTCATTTATTTTTTCTTCAGACCTTTTTGAGTAGTGTTTCTGTGGCTGGATTAGTGTTGGAATATTCTAACTTCTTTTTACTGTAGAAATATTTCATTTTAAGCACAAATTCGGGCTTTGATGGACATACTGTTCTGAGTTTACAGATTTACTGTTGTATTCTGGAAAGCGCCATTTCATTCTCTCATTCCTTGAGGACTTTCATCATATTATTTGAGAGTTTAGTAGTGAGTCTGAATTTTGTTCTCCTATATGTTATCTGATCACTTTTACATGCTTGGTTTAGTATTATTTGTTTTTTATTTATTCATTTATTTATATCAGAAAGACAGATATACAGAGAGGAAGAGAGACAGAGTAGAAGATCTGCCTGATGATTCACTCCCCAAGCAGCCACAACAGCTGGAACTGCGCTGAACTATAGTAGGCAGCCTGGAATCACTTCCAGGTCTCTCACATGGGTGCAGGGTCCCAAGGCTTTGAGACATGCTTGACTGCTTTTCCAGGCCACAAACAGGGACCCAGATGGGAAGCAGGTCCACTGGGATTAGAAGCAATGCCCATATGGGATCCCAGCATGTACAATGTAAGGACTTTAACTGGCTGTTGTGCATTGTGGCCACTTGTGGAGTAGATCTTCAGCTGGAAGACCTTCCTCTTTGTCTCTTCTCCTCTCTGTATATCTGGGTTTTTAATAAAAATAAAATAAAGCTTTTTTAAAAAGCATCTGGTATATGTTATACAAATGAAAATAAAAATAAGAAAAAAGTTCTTTGTATCAATGTATAGTGAAATAAATGTAAGGTTTTTTTTTAAGAGATTCTATATCGTCATGATGTCAGCACTCCAAAATACATCTAAAATTTCAACACCCTTCCATTTTATTCATAGATATATTTGATTTTACTCATTTTGTTTATTTTTTAAGATTAAGAAAAACTAATAAGAACTAAAAGATGTTTATGTCTAGGTGGCCAATAAAGAGAATCTCAGGAAGAATCTAAGCAGAAAGACAGATAAAAGAAGGGCTAAAACAGGGATATTATCTACCTCTAAAATATTTATGTTTAATTATCGGGGTCCCTCGTCCCGCGAGCAAAACCCCGATACGGTAAAGACTCTTAAAAAAGTTTACTGGTCAAGACTTCAAGCGTAGTGGCAAAGAAAAGAAAAGAAAGAAAAAAGTTGCAGCAGTTGTAAGATTTATTACAGTGAAGCGATTACAGCATAACCTTGAAGCATGCCCAGGGGAATCTACTTTTAACTACTTTTATACCCACAACTTTTTTACATTGCACAAACCAATCCATACACAGCTCCTCACATCATGCGATAAACACAACAATCATGACTTAGGTCACGTAGCTTCCCTGTGTGCTCGGCCCAATCCTCAGTAACTTCCCAAAACCTGTTTACCACCTTTGTGCCACGAAGCAATGGTCAGCAAGCGCCATCTTTGAGGTGCAGCTCCGCTCTCCACATTTAATCATGGGGCACTGGATGGATAAAGGTGACTAAAGGTACATTAGGAAATGAGCTGAAGAAGTCAACGCTAAATTCTAAAATGCATGCTCTCACTGAAGCTTTCCTACAATGGTAGTTTCAAATGAACAGGGATATTTTGTTTGTTCCTGTTACTGCATGAAATCACTGAAAATGAGCATGCCCATCCAGGATAGACACACACACACACACACACACACACACACACACACACACACACACACACCCCAAACACAAGAATCCATGTACAAATCTTGTCAAAGAGCAACATTCCCTCGAAATATCAGAGACTGAACTGTTCTCATGTCTGCTACTTGTGGTGCAAGGTCATCCTCCCACAGCTGAACACAGCTGTTATCTGCATGGGAGGGTCTTGCAGAACCCTCATTGTCAATTATGAACTTTGAAACCCAGTACCTGGGCCAGAAGTCATCATGTCCACTCCTGTGGTACTGAGGCCACCACATCTGTGGTCAGCTCCTCATTATCTATGGGTCTCTGTCAAATTGTCAGGGACTTTCCTCCTACAGTATCTGACACCAGAGCTCACCTGCCATCATGAAAAGATGGGGGCTCAGGAGGTTGGATCAACCATCCCACAATTCATAGACATGTGACTTCCGGGTGCTAGCACAACAAGGACAGAAGCCTAGAGCGAGGCTTCCAGAAGTCTCCAAGGCTTGAGGAGGTAGCTTGAGGGTTCAAGGTCTGAGACCTGAGTCACACAGAGGTGTAGTTCAGCTGGGCATCTTTGTGACATCAGAGGGAGTTTTCTGACTCTGTGTGGGAACACCTAGGGAACTCACAGTGCCTCAGGAATGGCACTTGATCATTTTCTTTTTTAATGTCACCAGGCTGATTGCCCCATTACATGGACCTGTTCATAGTTATAAATATGGCTTTTGGAAACATTAATAACATTTATTGAATGAATTAAATATATCCTAACAGTAACAGGATGGACTCTGACAACATCCATGCCTATATGGTTGAGAAACACTTCAATAACAGCATGATGGTGTTGTGACTGTTCATAGAAGGACATCTGCTGTAAAACTAGTGGGGAAATTAACGAGGAAGGAGGAAGGGACCTTTTGGAAGAGAACGGGCAATGCTAGGGCCCATTGAATTATATCATAAAACGAAATAAGAGATTTAAATGTAATAAAAAGGCATATTATGACAGCTTAATCAAAAAGTCTGAAATCAAATCAGATTCAGGACTCCAATCAGGAATTCTAACCATTGTTCCAAGTGCCCAGTCCTCACTGAAGTTGTGAATTGCATTTTGTAGTGACTGACAGTGAGCCTCTTAAAACATGTTTGTTGAATTGCATTTTCTAACGACTGATAGTGAGCATCCTAAAACATGTTTGTTTGCCACGAGTTTATCCACTTAAAAAAGATCCATTTTATTTTTACTTCGAAAATCTTCGTCAAGAGGAAACACACACAAAAAGAGTTCTTCCATCTGCTGGTTCGTTTCCCCAATACCAGCAATGTTTGGAGCTGGGCCAACTGGAATCAAAGAGTCAACAGCACCTCATTCCCCATCTCTGACATGGGTGTAAGAGCCCCAAGATATGAGCTATCCTCCAATACTTTCCGGGTAATAAGCAGGGAGCTGAGTTGAAACTAATGCACATATGCATACTAGTGCTGTAGATGGAAGATTAGCCCCACAATGTATTCGCTTTTGAAAAATAATATGTAAATCATTTTCTTATGTCTTAACTGTATGTGGGGGGATATTGTTTTTGCTGAATTGTTTTGAGTATATATTCTTATGTTAATTGTTGGTCACATAAATAGTTTAAAAATATTTCATGACATTCTTACAATTATCTCATCTATTGTTTCTTCTATATTGATGAAGCTTCATACTTTGATATAATCTCACTTGTGTAGTTTTGGCTTGAAACCTATGCCTTGGGCCCGGCGTGGTGGCACAGTGGTTAAGGTCCTCGCCTTGCACGCCTGGGATCCCATATGGGCGCCAGTTCTATCCTGGGCAGTCTTGCTTCCCATCCAGGTCCCTGCCTGTGGCCTGGGAAAGCAGTTGAGGACAGCCCAAAGCTGTGGGACCCTGCACCAGCGTGGGAGACCCAGAAGAGGCTCCTGGCTTCGGATCGGCATAGCATCGGCCATTGCGCTCACTTGGGGAGTGAATCATCGGACGGAAGATCTTCCTCTCTGTCTTTCCTCTCTGTATATCCGCCTTTCCAATAAAAAAATAATAAAAATAAATCTTTTTTTTTAAAAAAAGAAAGAAACCTATGCCTTTGAGGTACCACCCAGAATAGTTTGTTTATATTCATCTCTTGAGGTTTACTCCCTGTTTGGCTAAATATATCTCGTATGATGATGTCTTAAAGTGTCTCCCTGTATGTTTTAGTAGTTTATTAGTGCTAGCATGTACATATAGAACTTCGATACATATTGAGCTTTTTTAAATTATTAATTACATTGCATTATGTGACACAGTTTTATAGGCATTGGGATTCCTCCCACCCTTCACCCAACCCTCCCCCCTGGTGTATTCCTCCACCTTGTTGCATTACCACAGTTCAAGTTCAGTTGAGACTCTTTCATTGCAAGCATATACCAAACATAGAGTCCAACATCTTATTGTTTAGATAAGTTCAATGGCTTCTTGTGGAGACCATCTCTGGCCTGAAGGTAGAGCCAGCAAACTATCATCCCAATCAATTAAAAGCCCAAACATAACATCAGCCAGAATTTATAATGTTATGGAATTAATTGACATATTATTGAGTAACCAATATATTAAAAGAAGAAGAAAGGAAAAAAATTGCAAGTTCTTAACTACATCCTGTGACTTCATTGACATTTCAATTTTAGTTTATATACAACTAGGTTCTATACACCTTAAAAAGGTTATAGATTATCACTCAGCTGTCTCATGTCTATTTTCATTATAGTATTTACATTTTATAGAATTGAAGCATAGTTTTGTTGAACCTAGCTGTTTTTTGGGTAATCTAGACTGTTTTATACCTCTAACAAGACATATGTCAACAGTTTAGATGCAGAACAGTTTTTGGACAGGTGTGCAGAGAAATCCTCAGTACCCTAGTGAGGAGTCTTTGTGTCCCACCTAGTAAGGTGTAAGTGAATCCACACTGACCATTTGCTGTCTGATTCTAAGCTTTCCTTGTTGTTTTCTGTCTATCTAGCCTAGATTGTTTGTTTCTTTTGAGGGGTTTCTGGAGCGATCCTGATGGTCATTGCTAGAGAGGGTGGAGACCCAAAGTTGGAACCAAACAAAGACCAGAGAAAGCTCCCTTTCCTAGTCCTGAAGGAACTTTATTGGTCTTTTGATTCTGCAGACCACTCAAGGCTCCTGGCTGTAGTTCTGATGTCCTTGGATCCTATAAGGATGGATTTGGACTTCTTCCATCCCATGTGGTAGATCCAGATGGGGGTGGGTAACCTCAGAGTTCTCACCTTCTAAAGACACTCCAGTTCCCCGTGGTCTCCTTGGCAGTTAGGATTTAGTTCTTGGTGCCCCTACTGATAGTCCTTGGTGAGGATCTAGGATTCTTCAGTGTTGGGAAACAAGCCTCCTCTGGTCCATCTGCTCCACTCTGGGATTCCTCCTGATCTGTGCATATGACCTCGTATTAAGAGGTTGTCAGGATCACTTTTGATTCCCCCCATATGCCTGTGCAGTTTTACTATTGTCTAATGCTGATTTGAGTCTGTTGTGCATGAGTTACCAGTCATGATCCTGATAGGCCATACTTCACGTCTTCCTCACACATTCCAGGGAGATGGAAGATTTCTCTGCTTTCCCACCCCATTATGGAATAACATAGGGTAATAAAACTACATTAGGTTTTACAGTTCTTTGATGTAGATCATAAGCAGTCTGACTCACATTGATTGTTGGCACATGGGTTACTTCACAATATCTTATTGCATGTGAAATGGGCTGTTTGAGTTTGAGATAATATTACATTTTACAGGTACTATTTTTCATATTGACATCATTTCATCTTAAATTAAGGCAAATGTGTGGTATCTAACCTTTTGGCTCATTTCCATGGAATACTACTCAGCTATTAAAAAAACAAAAAAACAAAAAACAAAATGCAGTTCTTTGTGGCCAAATGGGCACAACTGGAAACCATAGTGCTAAGGGAAATGAGCCAATCCTATATTGAGTTTTTATACAGGGTTAGAGGGGAAGCATGTGGCTCACGTATAATTGTTCTCCATGTGGATATCCAGCATTCCTAGGACCAGTTAACAAAGGTAGATTACTTTCTCAGTGCATGTTCTGTGATCTTTGTTGGAAATAAGGTGAATATACAAATACTGATCCATTATTGCATTTTCAATTTCTTCCATTGATGTATGTGTCTGGTTTTGTTTTGCTTTTACTAAAAACTCCTGTAAATGTCTATAAATCAGGTATTTTTGATCCTACTAATTGTTATTTTTTGTTCAAAAATTGCTTTGTATATTTGGATATTCTGTCTTTTCTTAAACATTTTAGTGTTTTTAACCCTTTTGGAGTTCTGCAAATATCATTGCTATTTTGTTATTTTGATGGGGAGTTAATGGATCTAACTAAATGACAATTCAAATGATTTCAATTTTTTTTTCAGAAAGTTAATGTTTGCCTACATGTGTACTGGGTTATTCCAGGGTGCATGCTGGCCTAAATGATTGTATCCACTGGTGTATGAATGAGCCGGAACAAGACCACGTGGGTTGGGCTTTGTCATACCAGCAGGTGGCAAGTGCTGGGCCTGGGGAAAAGTCCTGTCAGTATAGACTGCAGGACCACCTGGAGAGTACAAAATCAGGGACAAGGAGTGGGTCCCATGAGCATACTCTGCACACCTCTCTGATGGGCTGAAGCTCCAACTGGTGAACATGAGAACTGGGTCTGAGGGCGGGGCTGACTGTACAGGTTGTGGCATCTGGCAGCATGTTTGTGGGCTGGAGAGTGGAGTTAATTGCACTGAGTTAGGTTTCAGTGCCCAATGATATATACAAGAGCTGAATAGTATATGGGATAGACTGGACGTGTGCAAAATACGTGCTGGCGGGCACAGAAATGAGTGCATGGGCCATTCCAGGGAGCGTTATTGGGGTTCCCTATACCTGGGCTGCAACTCCCCTGATATACGTGAGGGCTGAAAATGTGATGGACTGTGCAGATCTGGGCCACAACACTCACTGGCTTGCAGAAAAATGAGAGTAGAACAAATTCATCAACTACCCCAGTGAGACTTGACAGCAAATTCCTGGGCAAATGAAGACTTGGAGTTGGACTATGTTAGCCAATTGTGTTTGGGAGGATTTCCTCATACTTGGAGCAGTGGTATCCACAGCATGTCTGAAAACGACATGACCAAAACCCTCAGAAAATGCTCTACAATGGGGACTTTATAATGACATTGCGTAGAGCTTCCCAAGCAAACAGAATGGAGGTGCTAGGGAGGCTTAGCATGGTTTCTTCCCTTGTATCCACCTTTTCCCCTGATACAGAAAAAAAAGAAAAATGTAAAACCAATGGTTTCACCCACTTTCTTTTACCCACAAACCTTCCCATCCTGATCAGCTAAGTAAGCTTCATCAAAAATAAAGCTAAAAAATAAAAGAAATTTCTCTCTAAGGAAATTATTTTAACATTTGTTGTATAAAAGTACTTTTCTTTTTTCTATTTCTTATTATTCATATTTTATGGTACACTTCCCTGTGCTCTGGGATTTCCCTTGCCCTCTCCACAAATCCCTCCTTACATATATTTTCCTTATATTATTGCAATAAATAGTTTTTTTTACAAACAGTCATAAGTCCATAATTGCAGGAATGGACAATGACAGAATCCAGCTTCCTATTGTAACAATATAGCTTACTGTTTTATTGAAAATTAATCTTTGATCTGGAAGTAGAGATGCTTACTGCATTGTATCCTCACATCTGAATATGATGGTCTCCATTACACAGTTAGTATACATCCTTTTAAATGAAAAGCCATAAAAGAAAATCAAGAAGAATAAAAAGAGAAATTTAGAATGCCACCAAGTTAAATAACATGCTGCTGAATGAATAATGTGTTGCTAAAGAAATGCAGAAGAAAGTCAAGAACTTTTTAAAGAAAATTATGCTACTGTATAACCTATGAGCCAGTGAGGACTTTGAGAAAAGAAATGTTTTGGAGAAATGAAAATAAAGACAAAACCAGCAAAATCCATTATATCATTTCTGCTGATCTTTTTTGGTGATATGCGTCTCCTGTGGCAACAGATAGGTGGGTTTCGTCTTTCTGAACCAGTCTATTAATCTATGACATTTGATTGATTGGTTTAAGCCTTATACAGTCAAGGTTAATATGAATATATGGCAACTAGGTCCTGTCATTTTAGCAATTGTATTCTTTGATTTAATCTTCTGTTATTTTACTTGTATAGTCTTTGTATTTGCCTTTGGTTTTGATTTGTGCTATTCTTTTTCTCTGTCAAGAGAACATCCTCAAGTATCATTTATTATGCAAGTCTGGAATAGTATATCCTTTGAGCTTTTCTTTGCTATGGAAGAATTGTCTGTCATTTTCAAACATAAAGGAATGCTTTGCTGGCTGTCATTCTGGGCGGACAGTTTTTTTTTTTTTTTGTTTGTTTTTACAATCTGGATTGTCATGTGTTGTGGTAGAGATCAATTTTGATCAATCTTTTAGGACTGTCCTGTATTCTGTGTCCCACATTTTATCCAGATTATGGAACTTTTCCTTTATTATTTCATGATATGTATTTCTAAACCAAGCTTCTATTTCTGTTTCTTCTGGAACTCCCATAACTCCATTTGACCTTTTAATAGTGTCCATTAATTCTTAAATACATTTTGTTTTACCCATCTCTTTTCCAGATTTTTTTTTATTGTTTCCCTATGGTTTCAAGAAATATCTTTCAATTCTCAGATTTTGTTTTTATGCCTCATTCATTCTACTACTGAGACTTTCCACTGCGTTTTTAATTTGCACCATTGGGTTCTTCATTTCCAATAAATCAGCTGGATTTTTTTTTCAGTGTTGCTATTTCATGTGTAAAATCTTGGACCTCATAAATGTGCTTCTCTTTGTTGATAAGAACCTTTATAACTTTTCTGAGTTCTGTAGCCCCCATTTCTTTGATGTTTCTCAGTTAACTCTGATGTTGAAAAAGGTTTTTTGCTCCTTGCAGGGGAGTCTTCAGTAATATTCACCCTGTCTCTATCCCTTCCTTTGCTGTTCATCATTGTGCTTCTGATTAGCAGACCCTATCCTTAAGGTAGGCTACTAAGTTGTGCTATCCACAGGTCTACAGTTCAATTTTGATTATTGTGGTTGGCATTTGACTCTTTGCTTCAATCACTTGTGCCACTCTCTTCAGGGAGTTTCAGGTCTGGGCTCTTGTGTTAGAATTCCACCATTTCTCCATAGCCCCAGCTCCTGGGTTACCAAGCTCCACCTTCTGTAAACCCGTGCTGTGGCAGCACCATTATATGTTCATACCTTCCCCCACTTCTATTTCAAGCAGTTTTCAGGATTAGGAAGACACCAGGTGTCCTAAATATCTGGGTTGTTTGTGGTGCTTATCTTGCCAGAACCTGCTGACCATTAGGTCTGAGAGTCAACCAGATATATTTTGACCCATAGAATGCAAAATCTATTATTTTCCCTGCAAAACCAGTGCAAAGCATTGATTTGCAAGCAATCTCACTCCAGCTCTGTGCATGCACAGCTCACTGCTGTCCCTCCATTCTCAAAGCCCTTGACACTTTGTGCAAAATGCAGTGTCTGAGATGTCATTCTTGGAGTTCTGACTCTGCGGCTTTTAGGTCTGAGACCTACCAAGATCTGTTTTATGTGGAACCTGTAGAATGTTACATCAGTGCAATGCACTGAGCCAGAAATGAGTTTGCTCCTAGCTTAGTGCATAAACAGTCCTGTCCCAAAGCCTTCACCTCCCTACACAAAATGGCACCCAATGTGGCTGTGGTGGGGGTCTGGGCTGTGAAATCTACCCTGTTACTGCACAGCCTGCTTGTTATCTGCTGCATTTTGTCTGATAATTGTAGAATCAAAGAAATCAACAAGACAGGCAGTTCTTTTGCCTGGGTTGACCTGTTGAGCTTCCAGTGACTTTAATTTCCCACCTGGAGGCTAATGGAGTCCAGCTACCAGTGAGGCTCAGATCACACTCATTGACTACCACAGGACTATCTGGTCACTGCAGCACCAAACCATTGTCTCTGCTGCTTTCCTGTGTCCATCATTCTCCAGGTGCCCCTCTGCCATTGGCCTGTGTTCTCTTTTTTTTTCTTGAATGTGCCCTTTCTGCATCACCCTGGCTAATGAGTCTCCACCTGTTTAAATGTTTTCTAACCCTATTCTGCTATCTTGATCCCTGCCCTCATTTTCTAGAACTTCTAATGTACTCACATAAGAAAAATCTAAAAAATTTTGGTAGCATCTTTAGGGATGGCATCTAAAACATGAATCATTTTATTTCTTCCTCTCATTTTTTGTAAGCATTTTATATTTAATATCTGTATATTTCATATATTTGCCTTGCATCTTTGGCTAAGAATGAATAATTCATGTGATCTGAAGCAGGAATAATTTTTCATCTTTCTTTCACTTTCATAAGCTTTTTATATTTTATAGCTATATATTTTCTGATAACATTTACCCTACATCTTTGGTTAAAACTATTATGTTGAATAAGAGCAGAGAGAAAAGATAAGCCATCCTCATCCAGAAGAAGGTAGAAATACTTTCTGCTTTTTCCCTATTCAGAATATTTGCTGAAGATTTTCTATAGGATTTTTCAAATATTGATTCTGAGGATTTTCAGCATGAATTGATGATAGAGTTTTTCAAATGCGTTTTCTGCAACTATTGAGATGATAATATAATGGTTAGCCTTTAATCTGTTGATGTAAAGTGCTATAGTTATTAACTGAGTCTATTTAAAAAGATTTATTTTATTTTTATTATGTAAACAAAATGAAAGATTTACAGTGATGAGATACAAAGGGAAAGATCATCAATTTCCTGGTCCACTACCCATGTGGCTATATTGACCAGCGCTGAGATGATCTAAAGTCAGGAGCCAAGATCTTGTTCTGGGTTTCCACTCTGTAGCACCACAAGGCCATGGGTCATTCTCTACTGCTTTTCCATGCCACAAGCACAAAGCTAGATGGGAAACGGAGCACCCAAGTTATGAACTGGCTGCCATACTTGATCCTAAGCATGCTAAGGTAATGATTTAGCCACTGAGCCATTATATCTGTATTTTGATTTATCCTTCTATACTTACAATAATGTACACTTGGCCATGGGGGGTGGTCCTTCTGTTGTGCTCTTAGAGTTGATTTTCTAAAAAGTTATATTAAGCTATACTAAAAATCTTTGTATTGGTGTTCTTCAATCATCTCTTTCAAGATAGTAGTTTCCTTTTGTCTCTATGCTTAACTTCACTCCAGAAACTTCTCTAAGGCTTGTGTAACAGCCATGAATTTTCTTTGTGCTAATCTTAGAAATTACTAATTCCTTTTTATGTTATATGTGGGTACCTTCACTGGGTCGATTTTAGTTGTTGACTTTTTTCCTTTTCAGAACTAACAATGTAACTCCATTTCTCCTGCCCTGTGTAACATCAACTGAATAATACACTGCCATTCTCACAGGAGCTCCTTAATTGCAAGATTTTCTATGATTCTACTGCCTTAACTTCTATTTTCTCCTTGAGGGTTGAAAACAATTTCTCCATTTGATGCTATCCACAAAAATGCTAAAGCTTGGGATTAGATATCAAAAAGAGCTTCATAAGAAATCAAAGGAAAAAAATGTTTCCCTTCATCATATTCTGAATGTATAGGGGGCAGAAATTTCAATACATGGAGAATTGAAAGGCATATAGACTTTGGCAGCATCAATTTTGAAAGAATTAAGATTAGTTTTCAAAATCAACTAAAACACTCTGTTAGATGGAAAACCTCTATTTTTGTTATTTAACTAATGAAACAATTTACACTAAAAATTCTTCAAGCTATTATAACTTTTATCATATCAATCACATTCTGCAGGAGGTGAATTATTCTTTTATCAGAACTAATAAGAACCAAAGGACTCACAGTAGCATAGACATTTCCCAATAGCCTGTGAGTATCCAGCAGAACTGGTTCATATTCCCATGATACAGCTGAGAAGGATGAGATGATGCTATCCACACAGTACATAATCACAAAGAAACTCACCAGCACTAGGACAGTACAGGTGGCCCTTTTTGCTGGTGCGATTCTTGAGGAAATGCTCATGCTGAATAGGTATTCAGACTTTCTTTGATGCCTACATAAGAAAATCACCATGTACATGCTGGAGAGCAGCATGAGCCCTAAAAAAAGATATTCTGGAGCAATGAAAGGGTGATAAACAGCACCATGATGGTGAAGTTCGTTGAGGAGAGTGAGCAGTTCTTACTGACATTGAGTAAATTGGTCTTGTTGGAATGAGCTACAGTATACATGATCACGTTGCTATTGGCAGACAGGTTGAGGGTCCAAAAACAGAAGAAAGCAATGGCAACACATTTTTTGAGTTTCTGCTTAAATCTTGACAAGTAGAAGGATCTGGGACTGATGATGATGACCTGGATGATGCTTAGGAGACAGGTGGTGGAGATGGAGTGACCCTTTGTAACTCTACTCAGATAGAGAAAAAGCTTACATTTTAATTCATTTGTAAATATTGGTGATTTGATCATATCTCTAGATAAAATATCCATAGAAGTAAATAGCATCACTACGTGGACAAAAGCCAAGTGACAGATGGTTATATCATTGGGCCTTCGCCTATGATCCTTGTAGATTGTGACTATGTGGAAGACAAGGAGGAGGGCATTAGCTAAAATTCCAATGCCAGCTTGGAAAAAATATACGCTTTTTAATGATATCATAAGTGGAGACTTTGTTTATCTCAGCATACTTGAAAATATCTCAGATACCGATAAAACAAGAAACAGGTCTTATGCCATTAGTAATCTTTTTTTTTTAAATGAAAACCATAAAAGATCAACCTTTTGTTTTAAACCAGTGATTTATAATGAGCCCTAAATTCTTAATAGTATTTACTGGAGGTGAATCTTGTGCACTAGGTTTTCTGTAACAAGTGAAGTTTTGTCACCTTTGAAGGCTTTGGGGAATTCTCCATTTGGGAGTATCAAAATAATTCTGCAACAGAGCAATCTTATTTTTAATTTCCCATATATAACCATTTTGAAGTATATCCTGAAAACATACACACACACACATATAAGTAATTCGCACTTAGGAATGAATGACAGAAAAAATGCATTATCTGCAACCACATGACATGAATGAATTAACAAAGCATGCATTGCAAATTTGAATAAATACTTGATGTATTTTCTTCAAAGGTTTAATCTGCTCTGCAAAAACATTGACATAACTGCTCCATAAACTTGCATGTGCAGTCTCATCACAGCACAGATTCAGGATAAAATTGACTACCTTATTGACTATTCACATTTTTTTAAGATTTTTTTTTTTTAATTTATCACAGAAGTCAGATACACAGAGAGGAGGAGAGACAGAGAGGAAAATCTTCTGTCCAATGATCCACTCCCCAAGTGACCTCAATGGCTGGTGCTGCACCAGTCTGAAGCCTGGATCCAGGAACATCTTTTCAGTCTCCCATGTGGGTGCAGGGTCCCAAGGCTTTGAGCCATCCTCAACTGCTTTCCCAGGCCACAAGCAGGGGGCTGCATGGGAAGCAGGTCTGCTGGGATTAGAACCAGCACCCATATGGGATCCCGTCACATTCAAGGTAAGGACTTTAGCTGTTAGGCCACGGCACCAGGCCTGACTATTTGCATTTTTGAAGGATTGTAATAATTCAATTTCAATAATATATTTAAACATGGAATATATCTGTGCAATAATATTTGGTTATATAGGTATGAAATTTTATTGGCTTTCTTCATACATTGTTAGTACTTCAGTAAAAATAAAAATTGCATACACTGGATAAGAATTTCAATATTTTCTTGTACCACTGCAACACTGGCCAATTCCCCCTAACTCATGTCCCTCATTCTGTGAATGCACACCAAGTACTGAAAAAAATTTTGATCCTATAGATTATCAAATGTTTTCATTTCCCTATGAAATTCATGATAGTATACAAACTAGTGAGAAGTGATCTGGTTACTATGAATGAACATTGACAGTTAACTTAAAATATTTACATGATTCCCTTTGAGAGCTGCCTTAATCCCCATAATCTAATAATCAATCATTTTCAATATCATTTGTCATTTATGTGAGACTCAAAATATTATTTATTGCTTACTTGAACTTCAAAGTTAATTTTGTGCTCCATAGGATATGTGAGTTTTCTGGCAGTGGTCTGATGTAAGAATCGCTGAATCTGTAACA
Source organism: Ochotona curzoniae (assembly GCF_017591425.1). Lineage (NCBI taxonomy): Eukaryota > Metazoa > Chordata > Mammalia > Lagomorpha > Ochotonidae > Ochotona > Ochotona curzoniae. Next base: position 61,357 of record NW_024465247.1, read on the forward strand.
AACACTATTTACATGAAAAAAATGAGATAGAAGCAAGCTTGTCTTGGTCACTTATAATTTAATCATGCTGTAAGTGAGGATTGGATCCTTTGAACAAATTAAACACTTCCAAAAATCGGAAAGTACAGCTCAGTTCTTACTGCAAGAAGTGACCTTGTGGGATATCTAGGGCTAAGGTGAGGACCCAATGAATGCTCAGGAGATGGAAATTATGAGTAATATTCACCCTCTTTGTTCTGGCTTTTATATTAAACTCCAAAATATTTATGGAATCACAAATCATAGTGAAGAAAGCACCACAATTAAGTTGGCCAGTAATCAAAAGACCGATGATCAAATCTCTGGATTTGCATAGACATGTATATAAAACAGAGAAAGTGCATGAGAGTGAAAAGCTGTTTGCACCAACTTCATGACTAGTTTGTACAGAAAACATATTTTAAAATGATGCATTAAAACTTATAAAAGATACACACACACAAACACACACAAACACACATATGCAGTGAGAGGCAGACAGAGAGAATCTTCTATCCAAATGTCTCATAAATTTTACGTGGACCTGGCCAACATTAGAGATAAGGAACTCCGTTATGTCTCCCACGTAATTAGGAGGCCCAAGTACTTCAGCCTTCAATACTGCTGCCCAAGAGCATTAGCAGCAGCAAGTTGAATCAGGAGCATGGAGTAACCAGAACTTGAAATTGCTTTTAAATTGGATGTTGGTGTCCAAAGTAGTAGCTAAACCACAAAGATTACTCACAAAAAAGATAATATAATCCATCATTTTCCATTTTGAATATGCTATTGATTATTAAAGCATCATTATATTATGTGCAATAAATGATAGTGTTATTTTATGAGTAAATATAGCATGATGTTTGTATTCTATGTAGATTTAAGGATAAGGACATATCTGATAAAATATATTTTTTCATTATATGTTAATGAGCACAAGTATCTTCATTATATGTTTTACCATATTTTTTGAAAGGCATTTTGAGATATAGGACATCATTTACAAACATGAGAACTTTATGTGAACAGATATGTGTGTCTGATGACAGTGTTTACAAATAGAATTGAGTCAACTGGAAAATCAAGCAGATAAACCAAGGCTTTTTTGCTTTTATTTTTGTTTTGTTTTGTTTTGTTTTGTTTTAATCAAATGGACAAATTCCAGGGAGGTAACTAAGAAATGCATCTGAAAGAATTTAGTTACTGCACTATGCCATTGGTTCTTTGGGTACAGAATTTAATGCAGATGCACCTGAGACACAGAGGCATAATCTCACAAGTTTAATCCCCAGTGCCACTCAGGAAATACTAAGAGATAGATCAGTGTAGAAGCAGGACACCAAAATCATAGGAAATCATAAAGTGAATCTGGGAACAACCAAAAACGCTCCCCCGTACTGCATAATAAAGCTATTAGACTCAAGTAGTCACCAGGATCGCATAAACTGTGAGAAGACTTAATCACATGGCTACCTGTGTACCACTCCAACAAAGAAGTGATAGACCCACTCGATGCTAACAAGTGAAATATCTAGAAAACAAACTGTAATATTCTCTGTGCTCCTTGTTCTAGAATCAGGCACACTGTGTCAAGAGCACCTGAATTTCATCCTCCTTAATCCAGGAATGCAAAGTTTTAAAATAAGAAATGTAAAACCTCATGTTCCATGGTATTTGGAAAAATCAGCACAGACTTTGTTAGTCACATTTCTCCAGGGGTTATACCTGCACAGCCCTAAGTGCATAATCCCTTTAGTTTGCTGCATTTTATTCACAATAATATCATGTGTATTTCCTACATTTCCTTCATTATAAATATTCAAAAGTTCTAGAATACCATTGTTAGTCAAATTACAGAACAGTAGTTGGGAACTTTTAAAATGGAAACTGAAAAGGTATTTTTTGTGTGTCTCAAGTTGATATTTTAAAAGATGCTTTTTTTTTGGACATAAATATTTTAAATCAAACGCAACTTGAAATTTTTGAAGGAAAGCAGGAATATTGATGGTGGTGATTTTTCTCTTGGGTATGCAAGTCCCACTATGTGTTCTAAATTGTTTCTCTGACTTATGAAAGAAAAATTCCAATATTGGCCCTGACACAGTGCCCAAGGTTCTCAATTTGTACATGCCATGACCCCATATGGATGCTGCTTTATGTTCTGGCTGCCCAACTTCCCATCTAGCTCCCTTCTTGTGGCTTAGAAAATCAGTTGAGGATGACCCAAAGCTTTGGGATCATGCAACCATATGGGAGACTGGAAAGAAGAAGCTCCTGCCTCCTGGCTTTGGATTATCTCATCCGTGGCCATTGTTGGTAATGGGGGAGTGAATCAGTGGATGGAAGATCTTTGTCTCTCCTCTTTGTAAACCTTCCTTTCCAATAAATACAAATATTTTTTTTAAAATTCAGTGTTACGTGTATTTCAATTTTGTTACTTTTAAAAACTGAATACTAAAACTGAATTTATTTTTGGAAAGTATTTAAGGGACCAGTGTGCTGATCTAACTGGCTAACCCTGTACCTGCACATACAGAAATCTCGTATTATTGCCAGTTTCTGTCCTGGATGCTCCACTTCCCATACAGCTTCATGCTTATGAAATGGGAAAGCAGCAGAGGATGGCTTAAAGCTTTGGAACTCTGCACTCATAAAAGAAACCTTAGCAATAAGAATAAATAAACATTTAAAAACTGGATGTATTTGATCTTAAGCTGCTTACTTTATGTAGCTTTTATCTAAGCTAATATTTAATATCTCATATGTGATAAAAGAGAATATTTATGGATATTTTATGGCTTAAAAACATGTAATCAATAAACACTATAACAGAAACTTCTCATGGCTACTTGCAAAAACAGTATCAATAAGTATTAAGAGCATTTGCATGGTTTATATGTTCATAAGGTGAAAAAGTAGTGCAATTTTCTAAGATAACTTAAAATATTTCTTTTTTTTTTTTTTTTTTTACTTTTAATAAATTTTATTTTGACATTCTTTACATAGTTAATTAGGGTAAGAAGGTTCAAGGGCTACAGGAAAGTGGATAATACTAATATGTTTTCCATATTGTTACCTTCATGTTTAAAAGGGGGGTATTAAGGGAGAAGGCCCACCCAATTTCCCACCCTCCCCAAGTCCCGCATATAGGGCATGCTCTGAGGTTCTTGCTCAAGTGGTTTTGATATTGCAACAGTTATGAATCGCTGTCAATCTTGCCGCTCCAAGCACAATGAGGTCTTTGAAAAATCCACTGATTGACATAGTCCATCATAGCTTAGATGGTTGGTTGACCCGTTCTGTCTTCTCTCTTTTCTTTGTTATGGTTCTGAGTCCAGCATTTAGATTAGGAAGATCTCCAAAGAAACTTCTTGTATGTGCTAACAAGTACAGGGCCTGGCACCGTCCATCGCTCCAATCAGCTGGTGGTTGCAATTCCTGGGTTGGTTCTGTTTTCACTCCCGTCTTCCACTGGAGCCAATGGGTGTTGCAGTCCAGTCTGGTTCTGCCCAGCACATACTTGGCCCTCACATAAACCAGCGGGAGCTGTAGCCTAGGTTGGAGCGACCCACAATAACCCCAACCAGGCCCACCCCCTACCCTGGTTTGCCAGTAAGTGTAGCAGTAATCCAGTCTGTCCCACATCCCATTCCACCCCAGCCGCTGTCTTAGTTTTATGTCCTCCCGTGGAAGTGGTAACCCAAGAGGGATGAGCCCACTATTTCCCTCCCAGGCCTCTCCCACTCCCAGATTCCAGTTGATGCTGCCCAAACAAACCTCGCCCACTTTAATTTTGTTTGCACCAGTAGGAATAATCCGCCCAGCCTGGCTTTTCCCTGATCTAGTCCACATGAGGCGCACAGGTGTGGTAGCTCTGCCTAGTCTGGTCTGCCCCCATCCCAGCCCATGCTCTCCTGCGGAAGTAGCTGTCCAGCAAAGGAACCCTCCCTTATTCCCCTGCCAGCTCTGCCCACTTCCTTGCTTGTTCTCAGGCTGGTTGGGCGCTGCGGTCCCTTCTGGTACAGGCAACCTCACCTCGGCATTCCATAATGTGCACTAGTCTTTGTTGCGACCGACCCTGGGTCGACCCACACTGGTGCCTGGATTTGCCAGTGGATGATGTGGACAGATTCAGCCTGGTCTTGCCCCCACGTCTGCCAACTGTATGCCAGTGGGTAGGTTTCCATGGCCTTTTCTGGGCTGTTTCCTATCATGTTTCTTGCGTTTACCTGCTGGGTCTGTGTCCTGCCAGAGGAGTTGCCCAGGCTCCTCCATCAGAACCTCTCCCAATGCCAGGTTTCACGCTTACCAGTGGGTCCATGAGCCAACCCTACTCAGTCCACCTCCTGTCATAGCAGGAACTGTGGCTTTTCCTGACTGGCCTTCAACCCAATCTGGTTCTTGCTGTTGGATGTTCCAGCCCAGCCATGGTTTGTCCATACCCACGTATGGCTCACACATGGCTCAGTAGGGGTTTGAGACCCTGCCTAGTCCATCCCACATCTGCCCTGGTCCTCCAGAACACCAGGGGGAGTCGGGGTCCGGCCCGGTTCGGTGCATCCAATCCCAGTCCACACTTGTGCCAAGGGAGACTACAACTGTTTCCAGATCAGAACGCAGCCCCCTTCCAGGCCACGCGCCTCTTGGTGGGAACCTCAGCCCAGCTAGGGTTGTCCCCTTTGCTCCCCAACCGGGTCCGTTCCCAGGCATAGATCACATGCCTGCCAATGGATGCTCTGACTCAGCTTGGCACAACCCCTCCCCTGTCCCGAACTCTGCCTTAGACACTGTGGCTTAGCGTCCCAGGCTCCCACAGACCAGCAGGTACAAGAGCCTAGCTCGGCATGACCTCTGCTCCCTCCTGGTTTCTAGTTTTACTTGTGGGCTAAGGTTTGCTCAGTCGTGCCTAATCTACTCTGTTCCATTACCAGTTGACACATTGGCCAACTGTTGGAGCTACTTGTGCAGGGCAAGCCCCAAGCCATAGCTTCTGCATGACTGGTATTTGGTGCTCAGAATTATTAGTGATTACAAGTTTTGCTAAGGAAGAGTTACTGCCTCTTTCAGGTCCAAGAAGCACAATGGGTTCAACCTGGAGCTAATTAAGCAGCAACTCAAAGAACCAAATCCCCAGAGCTCCCCAGCCGGGCGGCCAGCAGGCGGAGCCTGGCACCAATGGCGCACTGGCCGCCCGGGGAGGACGGCTCACCATGTGCCCATGGCGGCCGTCCGGGATCCAGGCATGAGACGCCCCGTCCTGAGACCCACCAGCTGCCAGGAGGCAGCTGGAGGTTTAAATAACCCAGGCCCAAGGTCGCGCCCCTCCCAAATCCCATTCACCGCCCCATGAAGGCGGCGGGTGGGCCCCGGACCTGCCCAGTCCCGGAGGCCTCCCCCCCTCGGTCTACTCACCCCGAAGGAAGCGGCCCCCGAAACCCAGCAGGCCCGGGGAGGACGGCTCACCATGTGCCCATGGCGGCCGTCCGGGATCCAGGCATGAGACGCCCCGTCCTGAGACCCACCAGCTGCCAGGAGGCAGCTGGAGGTTTAAATAACCCAGGCCCAAGGTCGCGCCCCTCCCAAATCCCATTCACCGCCCCATGAAGGCGGCGGGTGGGCCCCGGACCTGCCCAGTCCCGGAGGCCTCCCCCCCTCGGTCTACTCACCCCGAAGGAAGCGGCCCCCGAAACCCAGCAGGCCCGGGGAGGACGGCTCACCATGTGCCCATGGCGGCCGTCCGGGATCCAGGCATGAGACGCCCCGTCCTGAGACCCACCAGCTGCCAGGAGGCAGCTGGAGGTTTAAATAACCCAGGCCCAAGGTCGCGCCCCTCCCAAATCCCATTCACCGCCCCATGAAGGCGGCGGGTGGGCCCCGGACCTGCCCAGTCCCGGAGGCCTCCCCCCCTCGGTCTACTCACCCCGAAGGAAGCGGCCCCCGAAACCCAGCAGGCCCGGGGAGGACGGCTCACCATGTGCCCATGGCGGCCGTCCGGGATCCAGGCATGAGACGCCCCGTCCTGAGACCCACCAGCTGCCAGGAGGCAGCTGGAGGTTTAAATAACCCAGGCCCAAGGTCGCGCCCCTCCCAAATCCCATTCACCGCCCCATGAAGGCGGCGGGTGGGCCCCGGACCTGCCCAGTCCCGGAGGCCTCCCCCCCTCGGTCTACTCACCCCGAAGGAAGCGGCCCCCGAAACCCAGCAGGCCCGGGGAGGACGGCTCACCATGTGCCCATGGCGGCCGTCCGGGATCCAGGCATGAGACGCCCCGTCCTGAGACCCACCAGCTGCCAGGAGGCAGCTGGAGGTTTAAATAACCCAGGCCCAAGGTCGCGCCCCTCCCAAATCCCATTCACCGCCCCATGAAGGCGGCGGGTGGGCCCCGGACCTGCCCAGTCCCGGAGGCCTCCCCCCCTCGGTCTACTCACCCCGAAGGAAGCGGCCCCCGAAACCCAGCAGGCCCGGGGAGGACGGCTCACCATGTGCCCATGGCGGCCGTCCGGGATCCAGGCATGAGACGCCCCGTCCTGAGACCCACCAGCTGCCAGGAGGCAGCTGGAGGTTTAAATAACCCAGGCCCAAGGTCGCGCCCCTCCCAAATCCCATTCACCGCCCCATGAAGGCGGCGGGTGGGCCCCGGACCTGCCCAGTCCCGGAGGCCTCCCCCCCTCGGTCTACTCACCCCGAAGGAAGCGGCCCCCGAAACCCAGCAGGCCCGGGGAGGACGGCTCACCATGTGCCCATGGCGGCCGTCCGGGATCCAGGCATGAGACGCCCCGTCCTGAGACCCACCAGCTGCCAGGAGGCAGCTGGAGGTTTAAATAACCCAGGCCCAAGGTCGCGCCCCTCCCAAATCCCATTCACCGCCCCATGAAGGCGGCGGGTGGGCCCCGGACCTGCCCAGTCCCGGAGGCCTCCCCCCCTCGGTCTACTCACCCCGAAGGAAGCGGCCCCCGAAACCCAGCAGGCCCGGGGAGGATGGCTCACCATGTGCCCATGGCGGCCGTCCGGGATCCAGGCATGAGACGCCCCGTCCTGAGACCCACCAGCTGCCAGGAGGCAGCTGGAGGTTTAAATAACCCAGGCCCAAGGTCGCGCCCCTCCCAAATCCCATTCACCGCCCCATGAAGGCGGCGGGTGGGCCCCGGACCTGCCCAGTCCCGGAGGCCTCCCCCCCTCGGTCTACTCACCCCGAAGGAAGCGGCCCCCGAAACCCAGCAGGCCCGGGGAGGACGGCTCACCATGTGCCCATGGCGGCCGTCCGGGATCCAGGCATGAGACGCCCCGTCCTGAGACCCACCAGCTGCCAGGAGGCAGCTGGAGGTTTAAATAACCCAGGCCCAAGGTCGCGCCCCTCCCAAATCCCATTCACCGCCCCATGAAGGCGGCGGGTGGGCCCCGGACCTGCCCAGTCCCGGAGGCCTCCCCCCCTCGGTCTACTCACCCCGAAGGAAGCGGCCCCCGAAACCCAGCAGGCCCGGGGAGGACGGCTCACCATGTGCCCATGGCGGCCGTCCGGGATCCAGGCATGAGACGCCCCGTCCTGAGACCCACCAGCTGCCAGGAGGCAGCTGGAGGTTTAAATAACCCAGGCCCAAGGTCGCGCCCCTCCCAAATCCCATTCACCGCCCCATGAAGGCGGCGGGTGGGCCCCGGACCTGCCCAGTCCCGGAGGCCTCCCCCCCTCGGTCTACTCACCCCGAAGGAAGCGGCCCCCGAAACCCAGCAGGCCCGGGGAGGACGGCTCACCATGTGCCCATGGCGGCCGTCCGGGATCCAGGCATGAGACGCCCCGTCCTGAGACCCACCAGCTGCCAGGAGGCAGCTGGAGGTTTAAATAACCCAGGCCCAAGGTCGCGCCCCTCCCAAATCCCATTCACCGCCCCATGAAGGCGGCGGGTGGGCCCCGGACCTGCCCAGTCCCGGAGGCCTCCCCCCCTCGGTCTACTCACCCCGAAGGAAGCGGCCCCCGAAACCCAGCAGGCCCGGGGAGGACGGCTCACCATGTGCCCATGGCGGCCGTCCGGGATCCAGGCATGAGACGCCCCGTCCTGAGACCCACCAGCTGCCAGGAGGCAGCTGGAGGTTTAAATAACCCAGGCCCAAGGTCGCGCCCCTCCCAAATCCCATTCACCGCCCCATGAAGGCGGCGGGTGGGCCCCGGACCTGCCCAGTCCCGGAGGCCTCCCCCCCTCGGTCTACTCACCCCGAAGGAAGCGGCCCCCGAAACCCAGCAGGCCCGGGGAGGATGGCTCACCATGTGCCCATGGCGGCCGTCCGGGATCCAGGCATGAGACGCCCCGTCCTGAGACCCACCAGCTGCCAGGAGGCAGCTGGAGGTTTAAATAACCCAGGCCCAAGGTCGCGCCCCTCCCAAATCCCATTCACCGCCCCATGAAGGCGGCGGGTGGGCCCCGGACCTGCCCAGTCCCGGAGGCCTCCCCCCCTCGGTCTACTCACCCCGAAGGAAGCGGCCCCCGAAACCCAGCAGGCCCGGGGAGGATGGCTCACCATGTGCCCATGGCGGCCGTCCGGGATCCAGGCATGAGACGCCCCGTCCTGAGACCCACCAGCTGCCAGGAGGCAGCTGGAGGTTTAAATAACCCAGGCCCAAGGTCGCGCCCCTCCCAAATCCCATTCACCGCCCCATGAAGGCGGCGGGTGGGCCCCGGACCTGCCCAGTCCCGGAGGCCTCCCCCCCTCGGTCTACTCACCCCGAAGGAAGCGGCCCCCGAAACCCAGCAGGCCCGGGGAGGACGGCTCACCATGTGCCCATGGCGGCCGTCCGGGATCCAGGCATGAGACGCCCCGTCCTGAGACCCACCAGCTGCCAGGAGGCAGCTGGAGGTTTAAATAACCCAGGCCCAAGGTCGCGCCCCTCCCAAATCCCATTCACCGCCCCATGAAGGCGGCGGGTGGGCCCCGGACCTGCCCAGTCCCGGAGGCCTCCCCCCCTCGGTCTACTCACCCCGAAGGAAGCGGCCCCCGAAACCCAGCAGGCCCGGGGAGGACGGCTCACCATGTGCCCATGGCGGCCGTCCGGGATCCAGGCATGAGACGCCCCGTCCTGAGACCCACCAGCTGCCAGGAGGCAGCTGGAGGTTTAAATAACCCAGGCCCAAGGTCGCGCCCCTCCCAAATCCCATTCACCGCCCCATGAAGGCGGCGGGTGGGCCCCGGACCTGCCCAGTCCCGGAGGCCTCCCCCCCTCGGTCTACTCACCCCGAAGGAAGCGGCCCCCGAAACCCAGCAGGCCCGGGGAGGACGGCTCACCATGTGCCCATGGCGGCCGTCCGGGATCCAGGCATGAGACGCCCCGTCCTGAGACCCACCAGCTGCCAGGAGGCAGCTGGAGGTTTAAATAACCCAGGCCCAAGGTCGCGCCCCTCCCAAATCCCATTCACCGCCCCATGAAGGCGGCAGGTGGGCCCCGGACCTGCCCAGTCCCGGAGGCCTCCCCCCCTCGGTCTACTCACCCCGAAGGAAGCGGCCCCCGAAACCCAGCAGGCCCGGGGAGGACGGCTCACCATGTGCCCATGGCGGCCGTCCGGGATCCAGGCATGAGACGCCCCGTCCTGAGACCCACCAGCTGCCAGGAGGCAGCTGGAGGTTTAAATAACCCAGGCCCAAGGTCGCGCCCCTCCCAAATCCCATTCACCGCCCCATGAAGGCGGCGGGTGGGCCCCGGACCTGCCCAGTCCCGGAGGCCTCCCCCCCTCGGTCTACTCACCCCGAAGGAAGCGGCCCCCGAAACCCAGCAGGCCCGGGGAGGACGGCTCACCATGTGCCCATGGCGGCCGTCCGGGATCCAGGCATGAGACGCCCCGTCCTGAGACCCACCAGCTGCCAGGAGGCAGCTGGAGGTTTAAATAACCCAGGCCCAAGGTCGCGCCCCTCCCAAATCCCATTCACCGCCCCATGAAGGCGGCGGGTGGGCCCCGGACCTGCCCAGTCCCGGAGGCCTCCCCCCCTCGGTCTACTCACCCCGAAGGAAGCGGCCCCCGAAACCCAGCAGGCCCGGGGAGGACGGCTCACCATGTGCCCATGGCGGCCGTCCGGGATCCAGGCATGAGACGCCCCGTCCTGAGACCCACCCGATAACTTAAAATATTTCTAAATTTTAGAGAATTAAATTGATATAACAAAAGCACACTGAGTATACTCAGTGTGGTCCATTAAATTACCTAAAATTTAACTGAAATAAAAAAAGTTAAATTTAAGCTATATAGAATGATGGAAAATTAATGCAATTCCAATTCAAGTATGTAACAAATAACACAAATATATTTATGCAAACTATTCAACTGGGTAGTTACATAATTATTTAAATTGTTTATTTCATCCATTTACAGCTCATATGGACCCTGTTTCATCTAGTAACTCACCTGCACTTGGAGACGTCTGCCCCAGACACAGTGAAAGACACACTGCTAAGCCTCTGATATGCATCCATTGTGAGATGAGCCCTCAGGATGTGGTTATAGGGAAGGGATGGCACCAGCTCATCTCCCTCCAGGCCCATTACTGCCATTTCTCCTGCAGAAACAGAAAAGACTTGTCCTTGGCATCCTTAAAATATCTACTCCAGGGAAAAGGTAAACTTTCCTGTTATTCAAAAAACAGTAGAGAGCAGCTGGGTTCCACTCTTCTTGCCTGTGGACTCATTTCTCCAGGGCAGGCCTGCCTGGGCAGGTCGTCTGCTCTCAGTCCTTGTCAAGAGACAAAAGGAAAACAATAAGTATGACTTCAGGACACATGCAAACCACGGCTGGGTTGTCAAGCTTCCACACTGCTCAAAATGACCAGTGGTGACATTGCCTCATGGCCTCTGGTGGTGTCAGCATCTCAGTAAAACAGCAAAGAATCTGTAAATCAGAAAATTCTCTCACTCCTCCAAACCTACTCAGGAAAAGAAACATCATCTTCCAAGGGGCACATCCTTAAATCATGGCATCTGATTTGCTATCACAACGTAAACTATATTTCCTCTACTCTGGGTGTACTGAATTTCTGGGGTCCAAGATCAGCACAGAGGACCATGGGCAATAACCTACTGAAGACATCACACCCAGCCTCCCGTGTTGTATCCACTCTCCCTCAGGCTCCTCTGCCATTTTCACTCACAATCCTTTCATTCCACATACTCTGAAGTGCAGGAACTAAACAATACCAACTGTACCCACCAGCCATCTCTTTGCTATGAGTTATCTAATGCAAGTTTTTAATCTACTAGAACAGCTACATATTTGATCCCTGCATGTAGCTAGTACCTCCTGATAAGTTAGTCATTATATTTATCTTCTTCACAAGCATATCCACACATGCACACAACTCATCTGGCTCTTATGTGCATTCTGGTGAACCTTTTGGGTATTCTTTTTGATCCAGTCTGGAGCAGTTACCCATTTGAGCTGTGTGGGCCCAGCATTCCCAGTTAACTCTGACTGTTTCTTCTCCAACATGGAAGCTGTGGTTTTACCAAACATTCTAGGTGTTCACTGCCAGCCTCACAGAGTTGAGTTTCTGGCTGTTTCATTTGCACAGGTTCTCGCTAGTCCTGGCAAAGTTACCTGTGAGCACAAGAAACCTAACACTGATGTATTATGGAACTATGTGAAAATTTAAAATATAACATAATAAAATCTTCTGTCTGTGATATAATGAAATTAATGCATATGATAAAGACTATTTGTATCTTTTCTTCTGTAATTTTAGATTCTTTCTGGGACAGATTTTCATGAGCCATACAATATATGTTTTGAAATTTGCCTTGATATTTATGCCACCTAAAGGACTTACTGCTGTTAGAGTTGCATTATATAAATTAATTTTAATTAACAATGAATATGTGTGCATTTTTAAAGGGTGTGATGTGATCATTTGTCTCATATTTTCATTATAAAATGATACAGTCAGCTTAAGTAACATTTCCCTTGCTATCAATTTATAATATATACATGCATTACCTTTAAAAGCAGATAAACAGAGAAAGGTATTGAGTTTAGATCTGCTTGTTCACTCCCCAAACATGTTAATTGCTGGAGCTGACAAGATGAAGTTATTATCAAGGATTAATCCAGATGTTTTAATCCCTAGGCTTACACCTTTAAGAGGTTACATTTAAAACAGAAATCAGGATCATATACAATAACCTAACTCACACATTTTATATATTATGTGAGTAATCCAACCAGGTTTTTACCACTGTGGCAAAAATCTGACAAACCCCTAAAGAATCTAGTCACTCAGGAACTTGTAAATGCATAATGTATTGTTAGGTGTGTTCAACATGTAGCAGAATAAAAATGTAGAGGAAGGTATCGCTGCCCAGGGGGGTGGGTGGCACTGGGCAGCCTGTCACCGACACTGGAACTTGAGGAGAACTGTATGCTCTGGGTCTGAACAAAATATAGTATAAAGCATAAACTTTATATTATTATTATTATTATTATTATTACAAAATACACCATTTTCTGGATGCCTGAGGACATCCTCACAGTTTTCCATTGCACAGATTCATTGCAAGCAAGAACTGTACTACAGGAAAATTTCTACATTTAGCACTGCATCTCCAAATGCAGCTGCCTGTGAGATGATATAATGCCTGAGGATTTAACTGATTATTCATTGGTAATCAAACTGGAACGGACTGGGGTGGACTTAAAGTTTAACAGAGTAAAAAGACTGTTCAATCTGAGATGGAAAACATTGAATTATGTCTGTTCTCTTCACTGCTCCGTTCCCAACACCTGCAGGAGTATCTGGTACATAGTAAGAAAGATGATATTGTGCCAAATCATTTAGAGAAATATTGGTGATCAATGATGTCAACAGCAACTGTACAGCAATACACACTAGTCTAGACCCAATGAATCTGCATCTATTTCGGTCTTGGCCTAAGCAATTTGAATAGTTTGTCTTTCTTTCTTTCTTTCTTTCTTTCTTTCTTTCTTTCTTTCTTTCTTTCTTTCTCTCTTTCTTTCTTTCTTTCTTTCTTTCTTTCTTTCTTTCTTTCTTTCTTTCTTTCTTTCTTTCTTTCTTTCTTTCTTTCTTTTTCAATTTTCAAACCATCAACAAATCAATCTCCATAAGCTGGCTCCTTGGCTGTGCTGCAATTTGACAAGCAAAGGAAGAACTGGCAGATGAATCCAACAATGTTCATCACCTTGGCATACGATGCTGTGCTCCTATGTGGAGTAACTCATTCTAAGAAACAGAGATTGTTTCCAATAAGGTCCTGCCAAACAATCTCCCCATACTAGGACCTCAAAGATTTCACAAAAGCACCATAAACCCCTAGAACCAAGAATCCATCACATGAAATATCAGGAATATTTTTGAACTGTATTCAAATAATACTGCCACATGATTCAGAAATCTCATCCCTGAGCATTTATTCTAATATATTGAAATGTGACTTAACATTTCCTGCAGCATTATTTACAATTTCCAAAAGATGAACTCAACTGTTATGAACAGTTTATGAATAGGAAAATGTTGCATATAAACACAGATTAATCGCACTTGCCACTTAAACAGAAGAAACTGTACCATTCAAAACATAAATTGAATTAGGGTGCACTGTAGTTCCCAAATTAAGTCAAACACAGAAATAAGGACACTTCTGATAAGCAGGAGCTAAAAAGTAAATGATTGAAGTAGAGAAACTTCAATGCAGATTTTAAAACCAAAACCAAAGCAGGGAATTTATGAGAAATGCAAAATAAAGTGTTTTAATAAAATAATGAAAAGCAAAAATATGAAGGCTCATACAGATCTATGAGATTTGACCTTTATAAAATGTTGGAATGCTTCTCATTAAATAAATTAAAACATAAATAAAAATAGGGACAGCGACCATGGCCTAGCAGTTAAAGTTCTCATTATGAGTGTGCCAGAATTCCGTATGGGTGCCATTTCTAATCCCAGCAGTGTTTCTTCCCATCCAGCTCCATGTCTGTACCCTGGGAAAGCAATAGAGAATGGCCCAAAGCCTTGGGACCCTGCACCCACGTGCAGGAGCTCCTGGCTCCTGGCTTCAGATTGGCTCAGTTTCTTCCATTGCAGCCATTTGGGGAGTGAACCATTATATGAAATATCTTCCTCTCTGTCTCTCCTCCTCTCTGAACATACAAATTTGCAATAAAATAAGTAAATCTTTAAAAAGCATAAATTTAAAAAATGAATACTGATTTAGAAAATTAATGAACAAGCAATGATTTTGAAATTCTGACACTTATCACAAAAATAAAAAACACAGTTAAAGTAAATCTTGGCTAATTTCCTGAAATTCATACATGATGTATTTTCCCTGGATTTCATAGGAAGATTAGGAACACTATATTTGCCCCATATTTCAACTATAAAAGTTATGTTCCCTGAGGATTGTGGATTCTCACATAGCACTCATGGTTTCTCTTCAAAATGCATATAACAGGGCAAATAAAATGTATTTTTGTATACACTGCTTTAAGAGTAAAATGAAACCCTCTCTTATGTCCTCTTTTCCTCTCATCTTCTTTTGCGTTTGATTCTTGAAATGACATAGCTTCACTTTACTTCATAATCACAAACTTAACCCTCCACTGAATAAATCAACAGGTGATAGAGGTTGTAGAGTTCAGACAGTTCTGGTACTATGGGTTCCTGCAAGAGTGAAACAAAGGTTAAAGTAAACAATGAAACAAAGCCCAAAGATGCTTATCAAGTTCAAATGGGAGCTTTTCACTGAAGGAATCCCATAGAACAATAACTATACTGAATCAAATAATGTATTCATTTTACATTCATCCTCATCCTGCTAAATGGATTGTCTGGTCTTCCAGTCTTAAGGACTGATTCATGAATCCTTTAATGCTTAAATAACTAAACTCTGGTAAACAGATTTTCTGCATTACATGTTCAAATATAGAATGAGAGATATCTACCCCATTAATATATAGAAACCTCAGGTCTCATTGTCACTTAGAAACATGTAACATGAAAATGGGAGACATCCTTGTTTTTTTTTTTTTTAAAGATTTATTTTTATTATTTTTTCATTGGAAAGGCGGATATACAGAGAGAGGAGACAGAGAGGAAGATCTTCCGTCCGATGATTCACTCCCCAAGTGAGCGCAACGGGCCGATACTATGCCGATCCGAAGCCAGGAGCCTCTTCTGGGTCTCCCTCACGGGTGCAGGTTCCCAAAGCTTTGGGCCGTCCTCCACTGCTTTCCCAGGCCACAGGCAGGGAGCTGGAAGGGAAGCGGGGCTGCCGGGATTAGAACCGGCGCCCATATGGGATCCCGGGGTTGCAAGGCTAGGACTTAACCACTTGCGCCACCGCGCCGGGCCCCCATCCTTGTTTTGTAATC
Organism: Ochotona curzoniae; assembly: GCF_017591425.1. Classification (NCBI taxonomy): domain Eukaryota; kingdom Metazoa; phylum Chordata; class Mammalia; order Lagomorpha; family Ochotonidae; genus Ochotona; species Ochotona curzoniae. The sequence goes on from NW_024465247.1 coordinate 76,731, forward strand.
TGTGGAAACTTGTCCCTGAAGTGCCATAGGACCATCTCACAGGATGCTGTTCCTGCTGGAATTTCACCTTCCTGTTGTAGTGCAGGTTGAGTAAGCCATAGAAACAATCTGCACCACACTATGTCCAACACCACCCTGACACTCATGGTGCCTTAGTTCACACTCCAAGTGTCTGGAGGTCACACAAACACACAATGCCTACTTGGAAATATCAAAATAAGTTAAAGGGATAACTCATATTAACAGAATGTGTAACCTGCTCATGAACATTGTTATTGAACAACATGGTATAAATGCAACCAAGTAGGTGAAATTTAAAAACAACTGAAGACCAATCTCTCCTGCTGCCATTATATCACTTGTTAATCTACTGCCATTTTAACCTCATGATGTGTGATAACATTGCTCTTTTTTTTTTTTTTCAGCTACAGTTATGGTTCTATTGAATGAATTTAAGGTACATATTTAGATTCTACTCTTGCCTAGCTCCTGAAAACTTGTGTGAAGATTTATTCTCTAGGTTTAAATTATACTATTTATTTAAAAGGAAGTCTTTAATACCAAGGAGTGCAATGAATGCATTTAAATGGATCTCCATAAAGAAATTTCAAAATTCCACTGAAATAGCTGATTATAAAAAAATTTATTTCTATTGCAAGCTTATCCTGTTGGAAATATCATCAAAGTTAAAGCATAATTATTTAAAATGCCTGGATACATGACAAAAGTGCATTGACAGTCACATGCCTATATACTTAGATTTTTTAAGTAATTATGAATTTCTATTCTGTTCCCATTGATCTTCATGTCTTTTGCTGCACCATTACCAGGATGATTTGTTTGCAAATGCCTGTAACCATGCATTTATATCTGGAATCATGGTGTTTCCAGCCTTGTTTTCCTTAAAAATAATTCAGCTAAATGGGATTGCTTTGATTTCCATATGGATTTTAGCATGTTTTTCTAGTTCCAAGAAATACATCAAGTAACTTTAAGATTTTTCCTTGTTTGGCATTTTCAATTCCTTTCTTTAATATTTTATAATTTTCATGATAAGAGTAACTCACATCCTTGGATAATGTTATTATGTTGTGTTTATTTTTCCCAAATATTGTTAATCAACTGATCTTACATGTTCTTTCTCATCCATGTAATTGCCTGTATATGCAAAAAATATTCATTTGTGTATTCATTTTTTTTGATACGTGGCCAAACTCATTGATGAGTTCCAATACTCTCTCAGTAGAGCCCCTTTGTTCCACTATATTGAGAATTATGACATCTGTAAACATGGTTAACCTTGACTTCCTCTCACTTTTAATCCTTCTCATTCTTTTTCTTGCCTAAGGTTTCTGACTAAAACTTCCAGGACTATATTGGGTAGAAACTCTGGGAGTGTAAATCCTTGACTGATTTCAGATGATAGAAGAAATGCTTCAACTTACTCCTTCTACAAGTCCACCCTCATATTAGCTGTAAATCAGGATAAGATATAACAACAAAAGGAACCATAAAACAATATCCCCAATGAATATTGATGCAAAAATTCTCAACAAGATACTGTCTAAATGAATGCGACAGCACACCAAAAAGATCATCCACCCAGACCATTTAGGGTTACTCCCACGATGGTTCGACATACAAAAATCAGTAGCTGTGAATCATCACATCGAATGGTGAAAGAAACTGGCATGGTAATATCCATGGTTCTCACAGCAAAGGCAAACCATTTTTTTTGATAAATTTTGACATGTGTTCCTAATAAAACATCTTTAGCAAATTAAACCTAAAAGAAACTTAATACCACAAAGGCAATATGCGACAGATCCACTGACAGCATCATACTGAAGTGGATAAGAATGGAGCATTTCCAATATTACCAAGAATCATTAATGCACATTCGCTTTGACCATTCCTTTCTGTTTTACTTGCAGAAGTTTTAGATTGAGTCATTGGCTATGAAAATGGAACCAAAAGAACTATGATTGCAATAGAAGGGAGTCAAATTATTCCTGTGTTTATGACATAACCTTACAGCCATTGTCTAAATCCCTTTGGATAGCTAGCACTTCTTTTTTTTTTTTTTCTCATTGAACTCTTCATTTACTGAATCATTATACACATGCTTATAATGTGGATTGAGATTATATTATCTTAAAAATTAAAAGAAAATAATAAGGGCAAAAGATCAGGAAGAAGAAAAGTGTCATTACATTTTTAGAACTTTTAAGTCTTTAGATTCAAGTTTAGGAATATTTAGATATTTTAAGCCTCATAGTTTCTTTATCATGTTTTTGTGAAAATCAACTTTTGGAAACAGAAAGTAGATATTGTTCAAAAACTTCCCTAATGTCCAACTGAATCACCTGCTGTGGTAGAGCTTGCTACAAAAGCTGGCATCCTCAAGATATTTCTCCAGACGAACCTGATCCTGCAATGATAGCAGTTTCTACTGAAAATGCTACAAAATTAATCAGAGTGGATATGCCACACCTGTATTCAACCAAACTCGGTCATTTAAGTTTATTGGTTTCATTTTGTAAGGCAACTTATAATCTATTCCATATTTCCGTTACTAATCAGGTCCTTTACTGTTGAGTGATTAGTTAAAAGTACTGGTGTATTGCTCTTCCATTTTTATGTTTTTTTATAGCTGTATATTATCAAAGTTTTAGTCTTTTTTGTGTTAAGTCCAGTTAATATACATATTCTGTGATTTATCTTGTAATGATACACATTGTTAGCTGAATGCCATACAGAAACACAAATATTCACTCCTTGGATGCTTGCAATATACGTCCAATGATGGAACTGACAAAACCCAGGCATCAGAAATTCAATCTGGTTCTCCCATGTAGTAGGCTATGTACCAAGTACTTGATTCATCTACTATTGCTTTTTTGGTTTAGTACACAAGAAGAAATTTGGATCAGAAACAGAGGTAGGGGACACAATGGCAGTAAAGTAGCTTATGTGGATGCTTGTGATGAGACTGCTGCTCTCCTTTTTAATTCATATCATGGCTAATGTCACTGAGAAAACAAAAGAGGAAGGCTGAGTCTCCAGACCTAAGTACCCACATGGGAGTTCTACTTATTGGCCTTTGCCATTGTGGTCACGTAGGGAGTGAACCACATAATGTAAGTACAGCAAATGAGCACTGGCATAATTTAAAACTTTCTATAGTATGACTCAAGTTAACATATTACAACAGAAGAAAAATATTCAAACTCTAAAACACATTATTTGGATGTGAATGCCACATTTCAATAGGGAAGCAGTAGATCAAACTTTACATCAGGAGGAAAAAGAGTTGCTCAACTTGATTCATATGCAAAGAATCTAAGCATCTCAATAGATGAAGAGAGGGCATTTGACAAAACTCCAACAAAACTTGTTGCTAAAATCTCAAGCAAGACGGGGTAGAAGGAACATCAAATCCCAAGAACATTCTGAGAAATAGGAAAGATGATGCAAATGCTTATCTGGAAACACAAGCGACCAGAGATAGCTAAAGCTTTCCTGAAAAATCAAGGAGTCACAATTTTAGACCTCAAGACTTACTACGTGGTAGAAGTTATCAAAGTGGTGTGTTACTTGTACAGAAACAGAGAATAAATCAGTGGGACAGAATGGAGATCCAAGGAGGAAGCCCACAACCAATTGGTATTTGACAAGAGAATTGACAATAATCCATGGAAAAAGCCTTATCAAAAAACGCTGTTGCAACAATTGCAGAGAGAAAAAGCAAGACCTCTGCTTATCTCTTATACAAAATACATATCTAAATGGATCAAAACAAAATAGGGGGGTTGCAAACTACATCAAACCAAAATGCTTTTGTACAGCAAAGGAGATTACCAACAAAATGAGGAAGCAACAAATGAAGTGGAAGAAAATTTTTGCACACTACACCACCAATAGGGGAATAATGTTCAGGGTTTGCAAAGAGATTAAAAAAAATGAAACAAATAAACAACAACTGCAAAACAAACAAACAAAAAAATGAAGAAATGACCAAGGAAATAGACAGAATTTTAAATTGCTCATGAATGCACTAAAAATTTCTCAAGCTCCTTAGCTATTGGGGAAAACAATTGAGAACCTCATTGGGATTTCATCAAACTCCAATGAGTTTGGCCTACATTCAGAACTCTATTAACAACACCTGCTGGCAAGGATGTGGGGAGAAATGTACCATCCTTCACAGTTGGTGGGAGTGTAGGCTAGTACAAACAATATGGAAGTCAGTATGAAGAGTGCTGATAGAACTGAAAATTGGTCTACTGTATAAGCCAGCTCTCCCACTTTTGGGAATACAGCCAAAGGAAATTAAGTATGCATTGGAGAAATGGATCTGTAATCTACATTAGCACAATCATCAATAACAAAGGCATGGAAGCAAACCAGATACCCATCAAATCAGGAGTGGATAAAGAAAGTGTGGTATCTCTACTCTGTGGAATGCGTCCAGTCTTTTAAAAAAATGAAATCCTACCATTTGCAACCAAAGTGTTCCAACTACAGACCATTATGCTCAATGAAATAAGTCAATCAGAAAAGGACAAATATCATATGTTCTCTTCCACATAATTCAAACTTTATGCAAAATACAAGATCAGTAGATACAAAGATAGACATGCATGTACATATAATCATGTAGATGAATGCTGTAATACAGATAATTATATTAACTCCACCATACTCCATAATTACAATGTCAGGATGCACTTACATGGCTGAATGATGGGATAATGAGTGTTTATGAAGAATATTATTGCATAAAATAGCAGAAATTAGTGGTGAAAGAGGGGAGGGGAGTACTCAGAATCTTTGGAACTTTATCACAAAATTTTTTTTTTAAAGATTTCCTTATTTTTATTACAAATCCAGGGGAGGAGAGACAGAGAGGAAGATCTTCTGTCCAATGATTCACTCCCCAAGTGATCGCAATCACCGGTGCTGTGCCGATCCGAAGCCAGGAATTTCCTCCAGGTGTCCCATATGGGAGCAGGGTCCCAAGGCTTTGGGACATCCTCAACTGCTTTCCCAGGCCACAGGCAAAGAGCTGGATGGGAAGTGGAGCTGCTGGGATTAGAACCAGCACCCATATGGGATCCTGACACTTTCAAGGCAAGGACTTTAGCTGCTAGACCCCTGCACCAGCCCAAGAAATACATTTTTAAGAAAAGATTGAAATTGAGAAAGCTTCTTGACACCATTTATGAATAGGAAATTTGAAATTAAGATCCTTTTAAAAATACACATATTTTGTGATATTTGATATATGAAGTAGTTACATAAAATTACAGTGCATATATCTATATTAAGTACTTATATTTAAGAGGGTTTATGTGTCTGTGTGTGTGGATATATATGTTGAAATTCTTCCCCAAACTCTTATTACTCTGTAAAGAAATCTGGAGAACTGAGAGATTATAAGATTAGTAAATAGGGGGAAATCAGGCTGATTTGGACCAGGACAATGTGACACATAAAAAGTAGAGAAGATGGACGCCAAGGAGAAAGCTGGGAAAATGTTCACAGCATAGTTGTATAGAAAGCAGAGCGATGCTGTGTGTCTGCGAGAGCAGTAGGAAATATGCAGCAGTGAGTACGAGCACCAAATGTGACTCCCACAGCTGGGGTGCTGGAGTCCCCAGCTTCTCAGTGTGAGATGAGGGCAGACGGCCATAACACAGTCACTTGATGATGCCTGAGGGAGAGGGAAGCTCCTGCACATGTGCAACTAAGCAGTTTTATCAGAATAAATCCTATGTGCCACTGACTGTAAGACCAGCTGGGAGAGTTGTCAGGGGCAGAGCAGCTGCTTGAGACTATGAGGCACTTTCAGCTCTCCACCTACCACAGCTCTGGTAATCAAGCTGCCAGGGAGTAGAACTGTTATGATGCTGGCTGTGGAAATGCTTCTGCTCTTCCTGTGGATGGGACAGCCTTGTAGGTCCTGAGAGTGAAACGCATGCTCTTTATAACGATGGGAGCACTGGGGGCTAGAACAGTGGAAATTCTGGGCATGTATGATAGGGTTAGGTGGGTAGAAACATACCCGGGCAGTCACTGTGACTGAATTTTGAACTCATGTGTCCATGGTGGCCTGGGTTAGGTCACTGCAGGGGGTTCTGTGATCACCGTGAGGAATGATCAGATGCTTTGTGTGGTTCATGTGCCTGTGTGGGTGGAGACTGTAGCCACTGTGAGATAACAACAAGCACTGATCTCTTTGGAAGAAAGAGGAGGCTGTGAATATCCAGGAGATGTGGTCACAACCTCTGCAATCCTGCCAATAGATTCACAATGCCAAACGTGGGTGTCATTATGGATTCTCACTTGTCTTGTTCAACACACAGCTCGTGGTAGCCACTGAAGAGGAAGACATGCAACTATACCATAGACTTATCATTCAGAGACAAAAAACCAACAGAGGAAAAATTCAGTAAGTGTTTTCTACAAAAGTCCAAAGATAAATGCTGAAATATAACAAACAAGGACAAAGATGACCTAATGAAATATGAAAAGATTGAATAAATACTGAAAAAATCTAACTGATAGTCACAAAATTACACAAAAACACAGATAAATAACTTCGTTAAAGAAATGTGTACAAGACAGATTAAAACTTGACTAAGAGAGATGTTAAAGAGAAATCAAACTTCAATGTTAGAAATTAAATATTCTGACTCACATTAATCGTTGTTCTATAGATTACAATGCATTATATTATTGCAGTAGATACAGGCTGTCAGAGATTGCAATAATATTACAATATACAGGTATTATTTTCCAGATTAACAACTTTTCATCTCAAATTAAGGCAAACATGCAGCATTTAACCTTTTGGGATTGGTTCATTTATCTTAGCATAATGGATGATCTACATCAAAGAACTGTAAAACCTAAAATACTCTTAATACCTTATGTTACTCTGTAATGGGGAGGGAATGCAGAGAAATCTTCCATCTTCCTAAAAAGTGTGAGGAAGACGTGAAATATAGTCTATCAAGATCAAATCTGATAACTCATAGACAACACTCAAGTTGGCACTAGACAATAGTAAAGCTACACACTCATAAGAGGGGAATCAGGAGCAACCCTGAAAGCCTCTTAACAGGAGGTCATGTGTATGGAGCAGGGGGACACCCCAGAGGGAGCAGGTGGACAGGAGGAGGCTCGTATCCCAACCCTGAAAACTCCCAGATCCTCACCAAGGACTATCAGTAGGGACACCAAGGACTACATCCCAACTGCCAAGGAGACCACGGGGAATAGGAGTGCCTTCAGAGGCTGAGAACTCTGAGGTCACCCAACCCCATCTAGAGCCTCCACAGGGGATGGGAGAAGTCCAAACTCTGCCGTGCAGAAATCAGCATCATCGGAACGATGGCCAGGAACCCTGAGTGGTCTGCAGAAACAGAAGTATAATAAACCTCCTTCGGGACTAAGGAGGCGAGCTTTCTATGGCCCTCACCTAGCTCCGGCTCTGGGTCCCCACCCTCTCTGCGATAACAATTAGGATCGCTCCAGAAACCCCTCAAAGCAAATGAACAAACATACAAACAAACAAAAAGACCTAGAATGGATAGACAACAACAAGGAAAGCTTAGAATCAGACATGAAAGTGTCAGTGTGGATTCACTTATACCTCACTAGGTGGGACACAAAGATTAGTTATGCCTCATTGGGGTATTGGGGTTTTCTCTGCACACCCCTCCAAAAAAAATGTTCTGTACCTTAACTAATGACACATGTCTTGCTAGAGTTATAAGCCAGTTCAGACCACCCGAAAAACAACTAGTACAGCAAAATCATGCTTCAACACTATAAAGAGCTAAACACTAAAATGAAAAGAAGATGAATAGTAATCTACAGCCATTTTGAGGTGTATGGAACTCAGACGAATATAAACCAAAAATTTAAATGTCTATGAAGAAGTCACAGGATGTAGTTAAGAACCCGCATTTTTTTATTAACATATTGTTAATCAATACCATGTCAAGTAATGTCATAATGTTGTAAATTGTTGTTGATGTTATGTCAGGGCTTTTAATTGATTAGGATGATACTTTGCCAGCTTTAACTTCAGACCAGAGATAGTCTCACCAAGATATCATTGAATTCACTAGGATAATAAGATACTGGACTTTATGCTTGGTAAATACTTCCAATGACAGAACCTCAACTGAATTTGAACTGTGGTAATGCAACAAGGTGGAGAAATCCACCATGGGGAGAGGGTTCGGGGAGGGGTGGAGGGAATCCCAGTGCCTATAACACTGTGTCACATAACGCAATGCAATTAATAAAAAAAAAAAAGAAATTAAATATGCCGGAGGTAAGAGGGTGGGACATGGGATAGAACAATATTAGTCCACTGCATCATATGGGTACCACGTCATGTCCTATTGGCTCCACTTCTTGTAGCTTCCTGCTTATGTCCTGGAAAATCAGGGAAGCATTGGCCAAGTCCTTTGTCTTCTGAACCCATGTGGGAGAGCTGGGGGACAATCTAGAATGCTGACTTCAGATCAGCTCGGCTCTGGTCACTGCAGCCATTTGGGACATCCAGGAAACCAAAGACCTTTTGCTGTGTATCTGCTTCTCTCCAAAAATCTGCATTTCAATGAAAATAAAAATATGTAAGTATGCATAGCCAAATGAATATGTGAAATATAAGTTGTAGTAAAAATCTTAACAGCATATTTGTTGAGGCAAAAGTAATAATATCTGTAGTATAAGATAGATTCTTAGAAATAGCTGAACAAGAGAAAAATTAGACTAAAATTTTTGCCATGACTTGTCTAGATTGACAAATAATTCAAAAAGATTTTTTACACATGGAAACAGAGAAAGATGGGTATCATTATGAAAATATGTGGGCACAAAATGTTTTTCTTGTAGGAGTATAAACAAAACAATACAAACAAGGAAATATTAATTGGAAATTGTTGGACCTACATCATTAGTTATTAATAAAATGATGGAATGTAAATGGCTTAAAATTTTCCATTGAAACATGAACATTGTCTGTGTAGATTAAAACTAAGACTTATTTATATTCTGAATATGAGACCCACCTCAAAAAGTAAGATACACATTGAGGATTAAAGCATGGAGAAAGATATCCCATGTTTGTGTTAATTAAAAGAGGGAAGAAGTACTCAAATAATTTCAAACAAAAAGAAGCAGAGAAACATATTACCTAATGACTAATGGTTTAATTCTAAAGAAATATGTGACCATAGTAAATGATAAGCACCCAATGCCAGCATGCCTGATTCATTGCAACTAAGGTTAATAGATCTAACGGAAGACACAGACCCCGATGAAATAACTTGAGGAAATTCTGGAACCCCCATTCATAATTCAAAAAGCAACTACATAGATAATCAAAAATAAAACAACACAATTTTATCTAAAATGAATAAGGGCCAAATGGAGCTAGTTGCTTACTACAGAACATTGCATCCTACAGTTGCACACACACATTTTTTTTTTATCAGTACATGAAGCATTCTCTAGCATAGATCAAACGCCAGGCCATAAAGTGAATCGCAGACAATTCAGAAAAAAAATGAGCTCACACGGCATTTTTTCTGGCACAATGAGATGAAGCTGGAAAGCAGGAACTTAAAATCCTCTAAAAGTGCAACCACAAGAGGGTGAATAATAAGCTACTGAGTTAACATTGTGCTGAAGGATAAATCAAAAGAGAAATAGGAAGCTCCTGGAAACGCCTGAGAATGAAAACACAACACATTGCAGTTGCGGGATACCATGGCAGGAGTCTCTGGGGGAGGAGCATGTCTTCCTCCCCATTACCTTACAGCACTCACACCAGGAGAGAAGCATCCTTCTTGGGGTAGGTGGCAGTTAATACTAAAGAGACCGCTACATTCGGATCATCAGTGGCTGTGGAAGCCATAGGAATGGAAAACACAGTTAGAAGTTTGTAAGATACCATGAAGTAACCAGAAGCATACATCTTAGAAATTGCTGAAGGTGTAGAGCTTATTCAGTCTTTACCCAGTCACCCATTGGTAGACATTTTCGTAGATTGCATTTATCTGCTATTGAGAATTGAGCTCCAACAAACAAAAGATTACAAATAATTTTTCACATGCTGATTTTTTCTTTGGAAGAAGGGAGCTGGTAAATATATAGAATGGGATTTCTGAATCACATTGAAGAACAATTTCAGATTTCTGAGTACCATTTCAGATTTCAAAATCTTAATACACCATTAAGTAATTGTATGAACAACACATAGAATGCAGAAACAAGCAAGCTTCTATTCATTAGGGGCATAGACAAAGCCTGTAAACAACAAACAAGTACCAAGACATCAATCTCACTCATAAAACTGGCATTATTGCATTTTTCTATTAGCATAAATTGAGGAAAATATGTTATTTGTCTTTTAGGGACTGGCTGGCTTATTTCACTAAGTTTAATGGCTTCCAAGTGAATCCATTCCATTGCAAAACACAAAATTTCATTAATTTTATGGCTCCATCATATTCCATCACATGCCACCATTTTTTTTTTTTTAAGACTGGTCATCAGGTGATGAGTTTCTGAGTTGATTTCATGTATTAGCCATTGTGAATTGTGGTTTTATTAACATGAAGATACTGATAACCCTGTCATAAGGACTGGCCTCTGGAGTCTTTTCCAAGAATCCCTTGCCACTGCCAATATTTTACAGAGTTTTCCTGATGTTTCTTCTAGTAATTTGATTGTATCAGGTTGCAGAACTAGAATGTTGATGCAGCTAGGATTGACTTTTATGTAAGCCATAAGATAGGAATATTGCTTTCTATCTGTGCATGAGTCCAAATTTCCCATCACTGCTATTTTCCAAAGAACTTTGTTATGCCATAATGAATTGGCAAGTGATAATTCATCATTCTTATTGTGATTCCACAAACCAAAATTCCACCATCATATTAAATTTTAATGCCATAAATCAACATTGTGCAGCTGTAACTTATCACCAGCCATCATAAACCTACTATTATACTGACACCTACTATTATACTGTCATGTTCAATTTTATTTTTATAAACATACAATTTTACCATCATAAATGATTGTGACATAGTCATCATTGTGTCATTTACTTCATAATTTTGATATCACAAACTAACTGATATGTTATCACAATACATTTGGTGCCATAAATCACAACTATATTGTCATAATAACTTTATGATATCGGGCCCAGCACGGTGGCGCAAGTGGTTAAGTCCTCGCCTTGCACGCCCAGAATCCCATATGGGCGCCAGTTCTAATCCCAGCAGCCCCGCTTCCCTTCCAGCTCCCTGCCTGTGGCCCGGGAAGGCAGTTGAGGACGGCCCAAGGCTTTGGGACCCTGCACCCATGTGGGAGACCCAGAAGAGTCTCCTGGCTTCGGATCAGCATAGCATCGGCCGTTGCGCTCACATGGGGAGTGAATCATCAGATGGAAGATCTTCCTCTCTGTCTCTTCTCTCTGTATATCTGCATTTCCAATAAAAGAATAATAAAAATAAATCTTTAAAAAAACTTTATGATATCATTAAGAATTGATATGTGATAAACTGTCATTTGGATATCATAAGTGTAAAATTGTGATTTCATTATAAATTGTGAAGTCATAGTTGATTTTGATGTCTCAAATCACCATTGTACATCCTTTCAAACATTGAGATGTCATAACTGATCTGTGACAAATCACATTTAATATGATAAACTACCACAATATCACAATTGCTCATGATTCCATAAATAAAACATTGTACAGTCATAAACATCTTTGGTATCATAGGTCATTGTTAACAACTTTTATGAAAATATTATCATATTATTTTTCTGTCATAAGTCAATGACTATTTAATTCAATTATGTCATAAATCAATTATTATACAATTCATTATGATGTCATAAGTTATTATTATGCTAGCAGTCATAGAGATGTCATCAATGACCATTGTATCATCATTAGAACATTGAGATGTAATCAAGTGTATGTGGCAAACATGACATAGACCTGCCATTGTAGCAAAATGATCATTTGTACAGATATTGTGACATCATAAAATTACCTTTGATGCTAACATAGTCAATATTCATTTTCTTTTTTTTTATTGTTGCTTATATTGTATTATGTAGTACAGTTTTATAGGCACTTGGAATACCCCCCTCCCCTCCCATACCCCTCCCCCCATGGTGGATTCCTCCACCTTGTTGCATAACCATAGTTCAAGTTCAGTTGAGATTCATTCCTTGCAAACACATGCCTAGCATAAAGTTCAGCATCTTAATGTCCAGATAAGTTCAGTGGCCTCTTGGGGAGACCTTCTCTGGTCTGAAGATAGGGCTAACAGAGTAAAGATCCGGTCAGTTAAAAGCCCCAACAAGGCCTCAGTATCAATATACAACATTATGGAATTAATTGACATAGTATTGGGTAAACAATATGTTAAAAATAATGCAAGCTCCATTCTTCGAAACATCTGGGTTGAGACAGTATCAATGACAGGTTCAAAAAATAACAAACAAACAAACAAAAAAAATTACAGGTTAAATCAAGGCAAACATGTGGTATCTAACCTTTTGGGATTCACTCATTTCCCTTAGCATTATAGTTTCCAGTTGTGCCCATTTAGCCACAAAGAACTGCATTTTGTTTTTTTTAATAGCTGAGTAGTATTCCATGGAGTAGATGAACCAAAGCTTTCTTATCCAATCTTCTGCTGATGGGCATTTCGGTTGCTTCCATGTTTTTTCCATGGCTTTCAATTTTGAGTTCCTGGTCATCCAATTTGGTTTTGGTTTGTTGTATTTTGGCGATTATGCAGTTCTTGAAGTCTTCCCGCTTCATGTCCTCATCTCTGATAAATTTTAGCATTATTTTTTTAAATTCCTTGTCTGGTAACTCTTCCATGTCTTCATTTCACATCTCTGATATTGATAATGGCTTTTGGCCCTTATTCGGTGGAGTGCTGGCTCTTTCATCTGGAGCACAACTTTTTCTGGTGGTTTTTCCCATTGTATTGGTGTATTTTGGTGAGGCCAATGGACCCTTGTGTTGAGGGGTCGTCAGGCACTTTCCTGTAGAGATTGAAGCCTGCAGGTGTGGTGTTGCAGGGCGTGGTAATTTTCAAGGCACCTTTGGTGCGTTCTCAGAGCCCGGGACTGTAGGGCACCACCTTGGGGGCCCTGTGGATTCCAGGCACACTCTGGGCACATCTTCTACAGGTGTGACACCCCATGGCATGGAGGGATGGAGGCGCACTCTGGGTGTGCCCCCTTCACGGGAATCCACATGACGTGGAAGGTTTTATGTGCTTTCTCCCTGCATTCTCTGTGCCAGGGACTGCAGGGTTTTTCAGAGCCCACCTGGTGTGTCTCCCACACACGGGACTGTGAGTGAGGCACTTTCTGGGTGTGGCTTTTGTGCAGTGATTCCACTACTCGTGGTGTGTGGATGTTCAGAGCCCTCCTGGTGTGACTCCCTCACACAGGACTGCAGTGGAGGAGTGACCCAGGCGCCCTGTTAAAGTGACTTCAAGGCTGGTTCGCACAATGCCAGTGTGGTGCAGGAGTTTTCAGAGCTCTCCTGGTGGGTCGCTCACGTTCAGAACTGCGGGGTGGGAGGCAAGGAGTGGGCAAGTCACTCTATGGGAATGGCACCTGCGTGTCAGGGTCTCACAGCGCTACACTTCCCAGTGCTCAGAGCCCTCCTGGTGTAGCTCCTGCGCTGAGGAGGCGGTTTCTGCAGGCGGGACTGCCCAGCCCCCCCAGCGTGGCGTTCAGAGTCCTCCTGGTGTGTCGCCCACCCACAGGGTATCAGGGTGTGGGGGATTCTAGACCCTCGCTGGTAGTTTCTGCACACTGAGATGCACTGGCCCACACAGCGCAGGAATATTTGGGGCTCTTTCTTTGTGCCTTCTCAGCACCCAGGACTACTCTGTGCCACTTCCAAGGCACAGATTTGGCAGTTTCAAGGCGCTTGCCCTGTGTTCTCAGAGGCTGAAACCTCTGCAGGAAGGGAGGGTAAAAGGAGCACCCCAGAGGCTTGGGCTCTGTGCCCATCCCCCAATGCAAACTCCAGAAGCTGTTAACCCTTCCCTGGCTCACCCGAACCTCCGGCTGTTGCAGTCTGCCTCTGCTGCTGTTGAAAACCCCTGCCGGTGATGATCCCTCCCAGTTTCCTTGTCTCTGGGTCGGCTGCGTCTCCTGTCTTCCGTTCTTAAAGGTGACCCAGCAGGTCTGGAGTGGGATGCTGTCCTCACTGCCTTCTGTTTTGTTTTGTTCTTGTTGTTCTTCTGAGTTGTGTGGATCTTTTTGGCTCCACACTGTCCAGGGAACTTCACGCACCTCTCCCTACGGTTCTTTGCTGTTCCTCTTTGCTGCTTCTGTAGCATTCTATCCCTCTCTCTCTGGGCTCTCCTCACAGCCTTCCTCCTACGTCGGCCATCTTAAAAAAATTAAAAAAAAAAAGATAAAAAATCCCTTAGGGCTTTTTATAAATAGTTTCATGTCATCTTAAAACAGGAATTATTTCATTTCCTCATTTTGTAGTCATATATCTTTTTGAATTTTTCTCTTACCCTACATCTTTGGCTAAAACTGCTATATTTAACAAGAGCAGAAAGAAAGTAACTTCTGGATGCTTCCAGAATTAAATGGAAATACTTCTGGCTTTTTCCATATTTAGAATGATGTTTGCTGAAGTTTTTTTTTAGGATTTTCCAGATTTGATTATGAAGATTTCCAGCATGAATGAATGATAGATTTGACCAAATGTCTTATCTGCAACTATTGAGATAATAATTTGATAGCCTTCATTTTGTTGATGTAATGTACTATAGTTATTGAGTATATCATTTTTTCAAATTACCTTATTTTTATTATTTAAATAAAAAGCCTGATACATAGAGAGGTAGTTCATCTACTGCTTTACTACACAAATCCCTGCTATGGTTAGAGCTGAGTCCATCTGATCCATGAGTCAGGAGTTTCTTCTAGGTCTGTAAGTTGGGTGCAGTGTCCCGAGGTTTTGATCTATGCGCTACTGCTTTCCCAGGCCACAAGCATGGAGCTGGATGGAAACTGGAGCATCCAGCACATGAGCCAGTGCCCATATGGAATTCTTTTGCATCCACAGCAAGGATTTAGCAACTTATCCATCAGATTCAGCCCATTGACCATGTATCTTGAATCACCCTGTGTTCTTTGGCTAATTCCACTTGATCATGGTGGATGACCCTTTTGTTGTGCTCTTAGATTTGATCTGCTAAACATTATAATAAACTATACTAAGAGTTTTTGTGTTTATTTTCTTTTTTTAATTGTTATTAACATTGTATTATCTGATACAGTTTTATAGGCACTTGGGATTCCCCCCACCCCTCCCATACCCCTCTCCCCATAGTGGATTCCTCCACCTTGCTGCATAGCCACAGTCCAAGTTCAGTTGAGATTCCTTCATTGCAAGCATATACCTAGCATAAAGTCCAGCGTCTTATTGTCCAGATAAGTTCAATGGCCTCTTGGGGAGACCTTCTCTGGTCTGAAAGTAGAGCTAACAGAATAAAGTTCCGGTCAGTTAAAAGCCCCAACAAAACCTCAGTATCAGTATACAACATTATGGAATTAATTGACATAGTGTTGAGTAAACAATATGTTAAAAATAATGAAAGTTCCAATCTTTGAAACATCTGGATTGAGACAGTATCAATGACAGGTTCAAAAAATAACAAACAACCAAACAAAAATTACAGGTTAAATTACAGGTTTATTTTCTTCAGACATGTTTTCAAGATGGTAGTATTCTTTTGCCTTTATTTTAAGCTGACCCAATATTTTCTCTAAAGCTTATACGGCAACATTGACTTTTTTGTGTGCTTATCTTGGAGGTTATCTATTTCTTCTTAAATTTTGTGAGGTTAGCTTCACTTGGTAGGGTGTTGCTGCTGATTTTTTTCTTTTTAGAATTAACAATGTTCATTGCAAAAAGGGTGAGGATCCAAAGTTGGAACCAAGCAAGGGCCAGACAAAGCGCCTCTGCCCAATTCTGAAGGATGCTTACTGTTCTTCTGTTTCTGAGGGCGACTCAGAGTTCTTGTCTGTTGTTCTGATCGCCCTTGGTCCCATGATGAAGGGCTCGGGTTTCTTCCATGCCGTATGGTTGAAATCTCATCGAAGTAGTCACAGGATGTGGTTAAGAACTTGCTTACTCAATACTGTGTCAATTAGTTCCACAAAATTGTATATTGTTGCTGATGTGATGTTTGGGCTTGTAACTGACGGGGATTTTACTTTGTTGGCTCTAACGTTGGACCAGAGAGGGTCCCTCCAGAAGCTGTTGAACTTATCTGAACGATGAGATGCTGGATTCTATGCTAGGTATATGCTCACAGGGGAGGAATCTCAACTGAACTTGAACTGTGGATACGCAACAAGGTGGAAGAATCCTCCATGGAGGAAGGATTGGGGAGGAGAGGGAGGAATTCCAGTACCTAAAAAGCTGTATCACATAATGCAACATACTCAATTGGGGAAAAAAAAAACAATTAACAATGTTTTTCTATTACTTCTGCCCTGTATAATGTCTGCTGAAAAATACACTGCTATTTTATTAAGAGCTCTTTAGTTGTGATTTGTTGTTTTTCTATTGCAAATTTTACTGTATTCTCTGTGTTTTTAAGAGCTAGAATACAATGTGTGGCTTTGTGGATTTCTTCTGATTATTAATGAAAGATTCCATAGAATTCCTAAGGATGCTAATATTTTTTCCATGATTGGAGGATTTTCAAACAATTTAATGTCAAAGATTTTCTATGCTTCTATTGCCTTATCTTCTATCTTGTTCTTCAGGGAATTAAAAATAATTGATGTTTTGTTCATTTAATAGTGTCTCCCAAAATTCCGAATATGTCTTTATAGTTTTGTCTTTGTGACTGGAATATTTCATGCTCAAATGCTTCTTTTTTTCTTCTGCTTGGTCTGATCTCTTCTTTAAGTTTTCAAATGTATCTTGCAATTCATCTAATGATATTTTCTCTTACTTGTGCTTGTCTGCCAAGATCTCCATCCCCTTGATTAACTGCTTATTCATATCAGGCATTCTTTTCCTGCTTTCTTTTAATTTAATGCTTACATCTTCTCTCTTTGACCATCCTTAAAATCATTGTTTTAAATTTTATATCAGAATATTCTAAAGTATTGCTGTCTTCTTTTTTAAGGTTAAACATGCCCTTGTTTTTGTCATACTTCTTGTTTGTCCACATTGATATCTGGTAGATCAGTTATCCTCATCAATTTTAAAGGGTGGCCTGCATACTGAAAGATTTTTTCCAACATATGTGACTTCAGTTACCAATTTGGTTTGCGTCAGTTAGACGTCATATTACTCCTACATGTTAGTTTGCTGTTGTCAAGGGAGCAGTGGAAATCTCTTCTAGCTCTGGACCCAAAGTATTGCTCAGAACATGTGCTAGCTGGAGAGCAGTGTTTTGATCATCTCTGTAGCAAGGGATTTGTTCCTAGGTGAAGCTGAGAGTTTGGCAGAAACACTGACCCCCAGTTGCTGCCAATGGATATCAGAGTCTTAGGAGAGTGGAGTGGGTACACAGATTCTCAGACTTCACTGCAAGGAAATACCAGAGATAAAGCTTCTAAACTCATATGTTCACAGAACTCCAACCTTCACTAGTGCATCTGGAGCAACTGTAGTGATGTTCTGGGAACTATCTAGATGCAAAGCCTCTCAGTGACCAACTGAATTCACAGTTGCTGGGTTGACACTGGCAGCAGTGCAGGTAAACAAACCAAACACACTACTGACTAAAAAGCTACAGCCATTTATGCAGGATTACTGCTTTAACTGAGCCAAGCATGTCAAATGGCCTCATGTAGTGGGATATTTTGGAGGGAGTCACAGAAGCCTACTAATGGATCCCAGTGAGCATGGTCCATGACCTTAAGAAATAGTGACATAATGATGAAGAGAGGAAGGATCCAAATAGCTGGCCTTACTGTACTTTTAGTGATTAATGTGGATTCTTGTTGAACCTATGGTTGTCAGTGTATGCTGCTTACACATAGGTCCTTTGCTGGACTCTCCTCTTTACTTTTCCCCCTGAAATTGGGATTTCCCAGCCATGGATCTGGGTTGCAATTTGACATCCCCTTTGTTTCTATCAATAAATTGCAATCCCAGGATTTTATAATTGTCTCATACTGGATTCATATTCTTTCTCATGTATGTGCTCCAAAATCAAACCTTCTAGTTGATATTTCACTTATTCTTTCTGGGAGAAAAAAGTAAATCTTGGGTAGTCTCTTTGACTGTCTTGCCCCAATATGTTTTAATTCTTAGAAACAATGATTAAAACTTTTGTAGGCAAACATCAACTATAATTTTTAATAAAAGATTTATATTTTATTTCCATAAATTTTCAATTCCAAATAAATTATTTGGTATGCAAAACAAAATGCAATTTTCTTCTTCCTGCTTTATGTAGCCCATACTATATTTATCAGTATGGATCCATGCTATTTTATTTTGTAGTTAGAATAACAAATGCATAATTATTTATTTGCATAGCAATAATAAAGCCATGCAATTTTTCCATACAGATTTAAGATTTACATCATTTTCTCAACTGCCAAGACCTGCAGTTAGGCATCAAAAGGTGCCTCATAAGAGTGAGAAACAAACTTTCCTTCATTGTATTAGGGAAGCATAAGGGGAAGATAGTTAAATTCATGAGGAACTGTGAAATGAGAGGGGCATATAGACTTTGGCAGTGTCAATTTACAAGACAAATTGAGATATAAATTAAAAATACAACTAAAATTCTGTATAATTATGTTAGGTTAAATTATGTGAAAATTTAAATATGTGATTGAATAAAGGTTTTACATATTCAGATTTATTCATCAAATTGTTCAGATTTTTTAGCATAGAAATCACATTCTGCGGAAGGCCAATTATTCTTTCATCAGAACAAATAAGCACCAAGGAACTGACAGTTGTCTAGGCATTTCCCACCAGTGTCTGGATGGCAAGGACAACCAGTTCATATGTCCACAATATGGTTGAAAATGATGAGATGATGATAACCACACAGTACATAATCACAAAGAAACTCACAAGCACTAGGACATAACCCTGGGCCTTTTTGCTGGGGAGATTACTGCGGAAATGCTCATGCACTCAGAATTCCGCTGACGATGGAAGGAAATCACCGTGAACATGCTGGACAGCAGCATGATTTCTACAAAGTAGAAATTCTGGGACAATGAAAGTATAATAAATAGTGCCATGGTGGTGGCGCTCATTGAGAAGAGTGAGCAGTATATATTGACACTGACTAGCTTGGTCCTGTTGAAATGACCTACAGTATAGATGATCACGTACCTTTGGGAAGACAGCCTGAAGGTCCAAACACAGAAAAAAGCAATGACAATATGATTTGTGAGTTTCTGTTTAAATCTTGATGAGTTGAAGGAGCTGGGTCTAATGGTGATGACTTGAAGAATGCTTAGGAGACCAGTGGTGGAGATGGACGACCCCTAGTCGCTCTGCTCATGTAGTGCAAAAGCTTACATTTTAATTCATTTGGAAAATTCAACAATTAGAACAGGTCTTCAGATAAAATATCCAGTGTAGTAAGCAGCTTCACTGTATGGACAAAAGCCAGGTGACAGGTAGTTATCTTGGCCTATGAACCTGGTGGAATATGAAAATGTAGAAGACAATGAGGAAAGCATTGGCTAACATTCCAATGCCAAATTGGAAAAAAATACACATTTTTTAATGATAAAATATATGGAGGCTTTGCTCATCTCAACGTAGTGAATGCATTACATATATATATATATAAAACAAAAATGACCTTTTTTATGAAAACCATCACAAATCATCATTTTTATTTTACCTGGTGGTTTATAATGAGCCCTAAATATTTAATAGAATCCTCCAGAGGTGAATTTTCTGCACTATCTTTTCTTCAACAAGTGAAGTTTTGTCACCTTTGAAACCTTTGAAGACATTGCAACAAAGAAATCTGTTTTAATTTCCCATATCAAAACTTTTTGAAATATATTCTGGATATACACACATACACACACATAAATAATTCATAATTAAGAATGGCTGGCAGAAAACATGCATTACTCTGCGACCACATGACATGAATGAATGAACAAAGTGCACATAGCAAAGATGATTAAATGTTTGGTGAATTTTCTTCAAAGCTTTAATCTGGTAATCAACGCCACTGGTGTATGAGACCTCATAACTGATTGCTTCATAAACATGCATGTGGATACTCAGCACATCATGGAATCAGGATAAGACTGATTAAATAATTTACTATTTACATTTTGAAGGATCATAATTCAATTCCAATAATATATTTAAGCATGTGACAGATCTGTGCAATCATTAGTTGTCCATGAATAAACCAGCATCGGCTTAACCCATACATTATGGGTCATTCAGTAAAGATAAAACAATTACAAAAAATAGACCGAATATGAGTTTCAATATTTTCTTCTACTATTTCAATATTTGGCTGATTCTAACTCATGCGTCATTCTATGCATGTCCACCAATTACTGAAATTAATTTGATTCTATAAATCACCAAATCTTTTCCTTTTTCCTATGAGACGCTGGCTATTACACAAATTATTGAGAAAAGATCTGCTTACACTTATCCTAATATCTGAGAAGTAGTGAATCTGGTTACTGTTAAAGGAACATTGACAGTTACAATAAAATTTTCAGAAAATTTCTCTTAAAAATTGTATATGCTTGCAATGAAAGAAACTCAACTGAATTTGAACTGTGGTTATTCAACAAGGTGGAGGAATCCACCATAGGAGGAGGGTTAAGGTAGGGTTGGGGGAAATCCCAGTACCTATAAAACTGTATCACATAATACAATGTTATTATTATTAATAATAATAATTTGCCTTAATAATAATAATCTCTAAATTTCTCTAAAAATTTGCCTTAATAATCTCACAACTGATATTTGTCTATCATTAGCCTGAAGGGTCCAGGGATAGGCAGAAAGCCCCTGGGTGGCATCAAACCTTCCCACTGAGAATAGCTGCCCCAGACCCATTAAAATGGAGCTGACCAATTATATGACAACACATACTTTTGCCCCAAGCCACATCATCACCACTACTTACACAATACACGAATGGTTTCAGTCAAGACTTCAGTAGCCTGCTACTTTGCAGACAGATGAACCTTGCCCAAGAGCAGATCTCAATAAACCTGATTTTATCATCATTTGGTCTCAGTAGTCCTGCTGTTTTGGTGCAGGTTTTTTTTTTTTTTTTTATCTAACATCTATATAATCTGTCATATATGTAAGCCTGAAAGTAACCTTTATTACTTATTTTAACTTCAAAGTTAATTTTGTACTTATCTAGCAGTGGCCTTATGGAAGAATCACTGAATCTAATACATACTGCCTATCTGGAAGAAATGAGATACAGGAAAGTTTGGCTTGGACACCTTTCATTTCATTGTGATGTAAATGGGGATTTGGTTCTTTTTGGAACAAAGTAAACAATTGAGCCCAGCAATGTGGCCTAGAGGCTAAAGTCCTCACCTTGAATGGGCCAGAATCCCATGTGGGCACCGGTTCTAATCCCAGCAGCTCCGCTTCCCATCCAGCTCCCTGCTTGTGGCCTGGGAAAGCAGTGTAGGACAGCCCAAATCCTTGGGACCCTGCACTCATGTGAGATACCCAGAAGAAGTTCCTGGATCCTGACTTTGGATCAGCATAGCATCGGCCATTTTGCTCACTTGGGGAGTAAAACTTCTGATGGAAGATTTTCCTCTCTGTCTCTCTCTCTCTCTGTATATCTGAGTTTTTAATAAATAAATAAATCTTAAAAAAAACACGTAAACATTTGCAAAATCTGAATGTGAATCTAAGTTTTCACTGCAAGAAGTTGAATCCTCAGGCTAATCGCGCTGTAGGTGAGGCCCCAGGGAACTCTCAAGAAACAGAAAATTATGGAGAAGGTTCCACCTCTTTATTCTTTCATATTAAACTCAAAAAACTTAAGTTATCATAGATTATGGTGAAGAACACTACAAGCAGTTGGGCATGGAACCTAAAAATCAAGGATGAAATCCCTGGGCTTGAACTAGATGTGTACATACAACAGCAAGTGCAATAGCAGCAAGAAACATTCTGCACAAACCTGATGACTAGTTTGCACAGAAAATGTATTTTAAAATGATTCTTTCAAAATGAACACAAATATGTATACCAGTGTACAGAGAGAGAGAGAGGGAGAGCAGAGACACAGAGAATCTTTCATTTAATAGTTCACTGTTCCAAATGTCAGCAAAGTTGTGGCTGCAACTGGCCATAATTAGAGCTGAGGAAATCCATTTGTGTCTCCCATGTGTACATGAGCTCCAAGTACTTCAGCCCACAATAGTGCTTTGCACATGCATTAGCAGCAGGACATTCAGAAACATGAAGTAACCAGAATTTGAACTCACATTCAAATTGGATCACACTCTCCAAAGTGCCAGCTAAATCGCAATGATTTAGACCAGAGAAGGTCTCCCTAAGAAGCCGCTGAACTTATCTGGACAATAAGACGCTGGACTCTAATGCTAGGTATATGCTTGCAATGAAGGAATCTCAACTGAACTTGAACTGTGGTTATGCAGCAAGGGGGAGGAATCAACCATGGGGGTAGGGTTGTTGGAGGGGTGGGGGGAATCCCAGCGCCTATAAAGCTGTGTCACATAATACAATGTTATTAACAATAAAAAAAGATTACCCCAAAAATGATAATATTAACCACCATTTTCTATGTTGATTACAGTATCAATTATTAAAGTGTTGTACCAAGTGATAGCTCATAGTACTATTTTTTAAGTTAGTACAAAATTATATTCTTTGTTTACTAAAGTGTATGAATATATATGATAACATGCATTATTTTTCATAATATCTTAATGACAAATTATCTTTAACAAAAATTGAACATATTTCTTGAGTAGCATTTTGAGATATATGACAGGATATGGAATTGAATCATTTAACTGAATCAAGCAAACAAACATCTTTTCTACCATGATTAGGTCAATCCAAGGATATTTTCAATAAAATAAATCCCAGAGCAATAACTAAAGCAATTGAATTAACTAAATTGAATTAACTAAAATAATTGAAATACAGCAATGTTCCATCAATGTTTTGGATACAGATTTTAATTCAGATGCAGATCATCTCACAAATTTAATTCAGATAATATCACAAATTTAATCTCTACTGCTGGTGAGAAAGTATTGGATAAGAAAAACGTCAATGCAGAGATAGGACACTAAAACTATGGAAGGACAATGGAAATTCAGAAAACTGATTGGGAACACTTAAAACTGCTCCCTAAAAGTGCATTTAAAAACTATTAGAATCAAGTAGAAACCAGCAAAGCATAAAAAAAAAAAAATTACCAGCTAATCACAAGCCTACTTGTGTATCATCCCAATAAGGAGGCAATAATCCTACCACATACTATCCAATGGTGAATTTACAAAAATGCGTAATATGCTCAGTGCTGCTTGCTCTTAAATCAGGCCCACTGTGTCCAGGGCACCTGAATTTCACCCTCCTTAATCCATGATTGCAAAGCTTTAAAATGAAAAATGTAAGACATTATGTTCCATGGTATTTGGAAACATCAGAAGAGACTTTCTGTTAGTCACGTTTCTCCAGTGGTTACATCTGTGCATCCCTAAGCGGATAATCCTTTCAGTTCACTCCATTTCATTCAAAACAATATCATGTGTGCTTCCTAATTTCCCTCCATTTTAAATATTCTTAAGCACTAGTATATCATTGTCACTAAAATTAGAAAATTCTAGTGGGAAGGTCGTGATATCTTTGTAACTAAACTGAAATTGAAAAGGTGCTTTTTATACACAAGTTTTAAATCAAATTCAACTTAAAACTTTTGAAGGAAGACAGGGACATTGATGTCAGCAATCATTTTTGTCATGAATACAACTTCTATTTTGTATTTTAAATTATTTCTCTCACTTTTGTAAAAACACAATATTCTCCTTATTACAAGATTGCTATTTTTGAAAGCTGAACACTAAAATTGAAATTATTTGAAGAAAGGGGCTAATGTAATGACTTAACTGGCTAATCCACATGCACACACCAACATCTCATATTAATGCCTGTTTGCGTCCCATATGCCCCACTTCCCTCACAGCTACATGCTTATGGCCTGGGAAAGCAGCAGAGGATGGCCTAAAACTTTGGAACTCTGTACCCAGAGGGAAAACCAGAAGAATATCCTGGCTCCTGCCTTTGGGTTAACTTATCTCCAGCAATTTCAAACATTTGGGGACTGAATAGCTCTCTTTCAGGGGCTTCTTCTATTTATAAATTTGCCTTTGCAATAATAAGAAATAAATATTTAAAAATAAGAAGTATTTGATCTTATGCTGCTTACTTTGATGTAATTTATATAAAAGCTAATAATTTATTTCATGTTAATAGGAGACAGTATTTGTGGATATTTTATGGCAGAAAAATATGTTATAACAGAAATTCTTATGGCTGCTTGCTAAAAACAGTATCAATAATTGCTAAGAACAGTGACACGGTTTATGTATCCATGAAGTGAAAAAGTAGTGAAATGTTCTAAAATGTATTAAAATATTTGTAAACTGCAGAACAAAATAAATATCACCAAAGCATAACTAAATCAGTTCAGGTTTGGTCCTTTTAATAAGGTAAAATTTAATTAAAATAAAGAAGTTAAATTGAAGCTATATTATAAGGATATAAATTTAATGCAGTTGAATTTTAACAAAAACATATTTTTTCAAACGAATCAATTAACTAGTTACATAATATTTTAATTGGTTATTTTATCCACATAAGACTGATATGAACAACGGAGAATTTTACAACATTTTCTAATATTCTTTTTTTTAAAGGTTTATTCATTTTTATTTGAAAGTCAGATATACATAGAGGAGGAGAGACAGAGAGGAAGATCTTCCATCTGATGATAGATTTATATCTACTTGTTCATTCGCAAAAGATATTAATGGCTGGAAATAGATAGAAAAAAGCTATGATCCAGGATCAGTTCAGATGTTTTGCATGGGCCAAGGACCAAACTAACTAATCCCTAGGCTTACACCTTTAAGAAGTTATATTTTAAAAAGTAATTGGGATCTTGTACAACACTGTAACTCAGACACTCTTCTATGATATTCCAGTATTCCAACAATGTTCTTATCATGGGTCCAAAAATCTTATAAACCACCCCAAAGAATCCATTCTTCAGCAGCTTTTAAATACACAAGGAAACCTTCACAGTTTTGCCATTACAAAGAATCTTTGCAAGCATGAACTTTACTGCAGAAAAATTCTACATTTAGCACTGTATCCCCAAATGCAGCTACCTTTAAGATAATATAATCCCTGACAATTTGACTTATTACACATTGCTAATTAAATTGCTAGGCCTGGAATGGAGTGAAAGCTTGAGAATGAATAATAGGAAAATAAATGTTCAGCATTGATTTATATACATTTTCCTTACTGCTCCATTCCAAATACCTGTAGGAATCTTGTACATAATAGGAAATGATGAATTTGTCCCAAATCATTCATTGAAAATACCATGGTGATCATTGATGCAAGCAACTACTATGCTATATTGCATGCTACTCTCCACCAAAGAAGTATGTCTGTATTTAAGCTTTGGTCTAAGCAATTTGCATAGACCTTTTTGTTGTTGTTTAGTTTACAGAACATCACCAAGTGATACCCATAAGTCGGTCCCCCTTTAGTGCTGAAAATTGGTAGGCAAATTTGCACAGGAAGAATTTGCAGAGGAATCCATGAGTGTGCATCACCTTGGTATGTAATAGTTCGCTCTTCTGAGAAGTAACACATTCTAGGAGATGGCAATTGTTTCCAATGAGATCTTCCCTAATGAACTAATCTCACAACTCTAGGATCTAATCTCAACGATTTCACCAAGGTACCAGCTCCCCCTAGTACCAAGCATCCCCCACAGGAACTATCAGGGATATTCTCAAATGGAGTTCAAATTATACTGCCACATGATTGTTTAATTTCACCTCTGAGCATGCATTTTAATGTACTGAAACATTACTTTATGCTTCTTGGAGCATTATTTACAATATCCAAAAGATGAATTTAAGTGTTTATCAACAGTTGATGGATAAGAATATACTGTATAGCAACATAAATTAAAAATGTATGGGTTTATGCAGGTATACAAAATTTGATCTCAGTAAAATTGTAGGAATGCTTCTTCAAAAAATATAAATGTATAAGTGTAAAATTTGTGAACACAATGAATACTAACTTAGAAAAAATAATTAACGACCAATATCTTAAGCTTCTGACATTTGTCAAAACAGAAGAAAGCACAGTTAAAGTAAATCTTGAGTGATTTGTAAACTCATATGTGAAATATTTTACCTGACTGCATTATAGCACGATTTGGAACACTACAGTGGCCACAAATTGCAACTACAAAAGATGTGTTCCCTGAGATGTGAGCACTCACACGGTGCTCCTTTATTCTCTTCATTTTCTTTTCAAAATATATATAAAGGGATCAAATTTTCTTTGTTTCATGTTACTCTCTCTTATGTTCTCTTTTCCTGTCTTCTTATTTTTCTTTTGAGTCTTAAAATGACATAGCTTCACTTTAGTGAATAATCACAAAATTAAACATCCACTGAATAAAGAAATGAAAAGGAGGGAGATGTCGTAGATTCAAACAGTTTTAGTTCTGTGTGTTTCTCAATAAGTGAAATAAAGTTTAATGTAAACAATAAAACAAAACCTAAATTTGCTTATCAACTGCAAATGGGAGCTGTTCACTGGATGAAACTTATAGAACCTTACTTAATATATCCAAAGAAGTAATGTATTCATTTTTCGTTCATACTCAGCCTACTAAACAAACTTCTCTGAAGGTCTTCCAGTTTTAATTGCTGATTAATAAATCATTTAATAGTTAAAAAACTAAAGTCTGACAAACAGTTTTTCTGGAATACACATTAACAACACAATGTGAGAAATTCTGCCCAATCAGTAGATTGTAACCTCATGCTGCATCCTTGTTCAGAGGATGAGATTTAAAAATATATGCTGTTGTGATTCCTTCATTGCAAGCATATACCAAGTATAGAGTCCAGCATCTTATTGTCCAGATAAGTTCAACGGCTTTTTTGGGAGACCTTCTCTGGTCTGAATGTAGTGTAAAAACCTGATCAATCTCAACTGAACTTGTACTGTGGTCACGCAACAGGGTGGAGGAATCTACCATGGTGGGAGTGTTATGGGACGGGTGGTGGTAATCCCAGAACCTATAAAACTGTGTCACATAATACAATGTTATTAAATATATATATACATTCAAATTACCTCTTGTGAAACAATTGAAAGCTCTTTATTATATGAGAAGTATGACTACTTGTGTATATTAGAATAAGTTAAAGAGTTAACTTACTTCAACATACTTTGTTTAATCTGATCCTGAGCATTATTATTGATCAAAATGATAAAAATGTGACAAAGGAGGTAAAAATTATAAACATAACTGAAGATCAATTTCTGCTGTTGTGATTATAGCCCTTGAAAATCCACTTTGTTTATAACCTCATGATGTAATAAAATATTGTTTTTTATGTTATTGTTATAACCCTATTAAATAAATTTAAGGTACATATTTACATACTACTCTTGACCAATTCTTGAAAACTTGTGTGAGGAGTTTTTATTTAGGCTTAAATGACATTTTATATATATATAATATATATTACAAACCTGTAGTAACAAGAAATGCAACTAATCCACATAAATAGATCTTCATGATGAAAGTTTCACAGAAATAGCAGATCTCATAAAAGGTCAATTATTATTATCATTATTTTGATGATCTTTACATACTTGATTAATGTGCAAAGGATCAAGTACTACAGGGAAAATTGGTGATATTACTGGTTCCACACTCTTCCTTTTTTCCTGTATCTGGGGGAAGAGGGAGACAAAAGGAGAAGGCACACCGAGCCTCTTAAAAATCTCAGAGTGCAGAGAGAGGTTTTAAGATGGTCGACGTAGGAGGAAGGCTGTGAGGGAGTGTCCAGTGAGAGAGGGATAGAACGCTACAGAAGCAGCAAAAAGGAACAGCAAAGAACCGTAGGGAGAGGTGCGTGAAGTTCCCTGGACAGTGTGGAGCCAAAAAGATCCACACAACTCGGAAGAACAACGAGAACGAAACAAAACAAAAGGTAGAGAAGCCCACATCCCGCTCCAGATCTGCTGAGTCACCTTTGAAAGCGGCTGACAGGAGACGCAGCTGACCCAGAGACAAGGAAATCGGGAGGGATCGTCACCGGTAATGTCAGGAGCCATGTACTGTAGCCACACTGAAGCCATTTTGAATATAGAACTATGGGCCAGTGGAAAATCCCTGGCTGGCTAGATGCTTGAGAAAGAAGTTATGAAACTAATCACACACTTAGCTTCAATTGTTTGTAGCAACTGTTTTAGAATATGATTTATGCTGTACCTGCCAACTTCTTGTTACTGATTACCTATGTTATTGTTGATATGTTGGTTACTATTGTGGATATGGTGACTGCTCAAGAACAATCGGTCTGGAGACCATGGCTTGTGTCCTAGTTTCTCCTTTCCTCCCTGAGCCTTAGTTACTGAAGAGTATAAAAACCCTCAATTAAAATCAATAAACTGACAGCTTGATCAGACATCCTGTCTTGCTGTCCATTCTTCGTGTCTCTTGTCCCCCAATCTCTCCTAGGTGGTTGCGACCCCCGTTGACTGTCCTGCTGGACGGGACACGGCAAATGTCTTCAACAGCAGCAGAGGCAGACTGCAACAGCCGGAGGTTCAGCTGAGCCAGGGAAGGGTTAACAGCCTCTGCAGCTCGTTCCAGGGG
Organism: Ochotona curzoniae; assembly: GCF_017591425.1. Classification (NCBI taxonomy): domain Eukaryota; kingdom Metazoa; phylum Chordata; class Mammalia; order Lagomorpha; family Ochotonidae; genus Ochotona; species Ochotona curzoniae. The sequence continues at coordinate 105,758 of NW_024465247.1, forward strand.
CAGGGCACAAAGCCCAAGCCTCTGGGGTGCTCCTTTTACCTTCCCCCCCTGCAGAGGTTTCAGCCTCTGAGAACACAGGGCAAGCGCCTTGAAACTGCCAAATCTGTGCCTTGGAAGTGGCGCACAGTAGTCCTGGGTGCTGAGAAGGCACAAAGAAAGCGCCCCAAATATCCCTGCGCTGAGTGGGCCAGTGCATCTCAGTGTGCAGAAACTACCAGCAAGGGTCTAGAATCCCCCACACCCTGATACCCTGTGGGTGGGCGACACACCAGGAGGACTCTGAACCCTGCGCCGGGCGGGCTAGGCGGTCCCGCCTGCAGAAACCGCCTCCTCCACACAGGGGCTACACCAGGAGAGCTCTGAGCACTGGGACATGTAGCGCTGTGAGACCCTGACACACAGGAGCCATTCCCATAGAGAGACTTGCCCACTCCTCGCCTCTCACACCACGGTTCTGAGCGTGGGCGACCCACCAGGAGAGCTCTGAAAACTCCTGTGCCACACTGGCACTGTGCGAACCAGCCTCGAAGTCATTTTAACAGGGCGCCTGGGTCACTCCTCCACTGCAGTCCTGTGTGAGGGAGTCACACCAGGAGGGCTCTGAACACCCACACACCACGAGTGGTGGAATCACTGCACAAGAGCCATGTCCAGAAAGTGCATCACCCACAGCCTCGTGTGTGGGCAACACACCAGGTGGGCTCTGAAAAGCCCTGCAGTCCCTGGCACGGAGAACGCAGGGAGAAAGCACATAAAACCTTCCATGTCATGTGGATTCCCGTGCAGGGGGCACACCCAGAGAGCGCCTCCATCCCTCCATGCCATGGGGTGTCACATCTGTAGAAGTGGTGCCCAGAGTGTGCCTGGAATCCACAGGGCAACCAAGGTGGTGCCCTACAGTCCCGGGCTCTGAGAACGCAACAAAGGTGCCTTGAAAATTACCACGCCCTGCAACACCACACCTGCAGGCTCCAATCTCTACAGGAAAGCGCCTGACGACCCCTCAACACACGGGTCCATTGGCCTCACCAAAATACATCAACGCACTGGGAAAAACCACCAGAAAAAGTTGTGCTCCAGATGAAAGAGCCAGCACTCCACCGAATAAGGGCCAAAAGCCATTATCAATATCAGAGATGCAAAATGAAGACATGGAAGAGTTACCAGACAAGGAATTTAAAAAAATAATGCTAAAATTTATCAGAGATGAGGACATGAAGCGGGAAGACTTCAAGAACTGCATAATCGCCGAAATACAACAAATCAAAACCAAATTGGATGACCAGGTACTCAAAATTGAAAGCCTGATCAACAGAATAAATGCGGCAGAGGAAAGGATCTCTGAAACAGAAGACACGCAACATGAAGGTGCCCAGCTAATTAAACAGCTAGAGACAAACCTCAGCAAAGCTAATAAAATGATACAAGAAACGAAAGATCACGTTAGAAAATCGAATATTCGGATCATCGGCCTCCCTGAAGGAGTAGAAAGAGAATCAGGAATGCAAGCAGTGCTTGCCGAACTTATACAGGAAAACTTCCAAAACACTTAGAACATGAATCCACCCCACATACAGGATGGACAGAGAACTCCCAACAGACATGATCCAAAGAGATGTTCACCCAGACACACGGTGCTCAAATTCTACTCCAACGAAGACGAAGAAAGAATCCTGAGACAAGTACTAAATAGAGAAAAGATCACACACACGGGAAAACCCATCAGAATCACTGCTGACTTCTCCGAAGACACCCTACAAGCAAGGAGAGAATGGACAAAGATCTTCCAAGCCCTGAAACAAAACAACTGTCAACCAAGAATAATCTACCCAGCAAAGATCTCATTTGTATATGAGAATGAAATCAGATACTTCCATAGCAAAGAAAAACTAGAAGAATATGCTTACACAAAACCAGCTCTACAAAGTCTCCTTAGAAATGTGCTAATCCCGGAAAAAAGAGGCAAACCACAAACAAAGTTGGCAAATAAGAAGGTCTCCAAACTAAAGCCCACACAATCAAGGCAATTACACAGACAACAACACACACAAAACACAATCGCATGGCAGGGCAAAATTGCAACCTCTCAATCTGAACCCTCAACACAAATGGTCTAAATTCACCAATCAAAAGACAGAGATTAATAGAATGGATCATCAAACAAGACCCAACCATCTGTTGCCTACAAGAAACACATCTAACCAGAAAGCATGCAAAGAAACTGAAAGTGAAGGGATGGAAAAAGATATTTCACACCAATAGATGAGAAAAAAAAGCTGGGGTAGCTATCCTAATTTCAGACGAGATAGATTTCAATCTAACTAACATCAAAAGAGACAGGGAAGGCCATTTTATACTGGTGAAAGGAATGATCCATCAAGAAGCAATCACCATCATTAATGTTTATGCACCGAATCTTAATGCACCTAGTTATGTAAAGCAATTACTTACAGACTTAAGGGAAGACATAGATACCCACACAATTCTTGTAGGCGATCTCAACATACCTTTAACAACAATGGACAGGTCTACGAAACAAAAACTCAACAAAGAAACAACAGAGCTCACACAAACAATAGAACAACTGGACTTAGTAGACATATATAGAACTTTTTATCCTAAGGCCACAGACTATACATTCTTCTCAGCAGTGCATGGCACCTTCTCCAGAATCGACCACATGATAGGACATAAAGCGAATCTAAACAACTTCCAAAACATTAGTATCATACCATGTACCCTCTCAGACCACCATGGGATGAAACTGGAAATCAACAACTCAAAACTCCCCAGGAAATATAGGCACTCTTGGAAATTGAACAATATGCTATTAAACGAACAATGGGTCAGAGAAGAAATTAAAGATGAGATCAAAAAATTTATGGAAACCAATGAAAACTCTGATACAACATTCCAAAACTTGTGGGACACCGCCAAAGCAGTGCTACGAGGTAGATTCATCGCAATTGGAGCCCATGTCAAGGCCCAAGAAAGACGCCAAATACAGGAACTAACCACACACCTCCAGGATCTGGAAAAACAGCAGCAGAAGAGTCCCACGCACAATAGGAAACAAGAAATCATCAAAACAAGGGAGGAGGTAAACCAAATAGAAATCAAAAAAACTATACAAAATCAACAAATCAAAAAGTTGGTTTTTTGAGAAAATAAACAAAATAGACACTCCACTGGCACAATTGACCAAAAAAAAAAAAAAACCAAAAAAACAAGAGAAAGTGAGAATCAACAGCATTAAAGATGACAAAGGCAACATAACAACAGACACTGCAACCATTAAGAAAAGAATTAGAAATTACTACAAAGAACTGTACTCCAACAAATTTGAGGATCACCAAGAAATAGAAAAGTTCTTGGACTCCCACCACTTACCAAAACTCAGTCCGGAGGCAACTGAAGAATTAAATAAACCCATAATCGAGGTAGAGATTGAAGCAGTCATCAAGGATCTCCCAACAAAGAAAAGCCCAGGCCCAGATGGCTTCACTACAGAATTCTACAAAACATTCCGAACAGAACTAACCCCAATCCTCTACAAGCTCTTCAAAACAATAGAGAAGGAAGCAACCCTTCCAAACTCATTCTATGAAGCCAACATCACCTTAATCCCAAAACCGGACAGAGAACCGTCAGAGAAGGAAAACTACAGACCTATTTCTCTGATGAACATTGATGCTAAAATTCTCAACAAAATCCTAGCCAATAGAATTCAAAAAATCATCAGACAGATCATTCATCCGGATCAAGTAGGATTCATCCCTGGAATGCAGGGATGGTTCAACATTCGGAAATCCATAAATGTTATAAACCACATCCAAAAACTGCAAAACAAGAACCACATAATAGTTTCAATAGATGCAGAAAAAGCTTTCGACAAAATCCAACACCTCTTCATGCTAAAAACTCTAGCCAAAGTAGGCATAGATGGGAAAATCCACAACATAATCAAAGCAATTTATGAAAAACCCAACGCCAGTATCATACTGAATGGAGAAAAGCTAGAACCCTTCCCACTGAGATCTGGAACAAGACAAGGATGCCCGCTATCACCACTGCTATTCAACATAGTCCTAGAGGTACTTGCAGAGGCCATAAGACAAGAAAAAGAAATCAAAGGCATACGTATAGGAAACGAAGAAGTCAAGCTTTCACTATATGCAGATGACATAATCCTATACATAGAAAAACCAGGAGACTCAATACAGAAACTACTAGAACTTATACGAGAGTTTGGCAGAGTGGCAGGGTACAAAATTAATGAACGAAAATCAACAGCCATAGTGTACGCAAATAACACCAAGATGGAAGAAGACCTAACCAACAGGATACCATTCAAAACAGCAGAGAGAAGTATGAAGTATCTGGGAATAAATCTAACCAAAAGTGTAGGAGACCTATTCGAAGAAAACTACAAACTATTTAAAAAGGAAATTGAACAAGACCTCAAAAGATGGAATAACATCCCATGCTCCTGGATAGGCAAAATCAATATCATTAAAATGTCTATACTACCACAAGCAATATACATTTTCAACGCAATTCCAATCAAATTGCCCAAAACATTCTTCACGGAACTGGATACAATGATTCAAAAGTTCATCTGGAAGCACAAAAAACACGAATAGCTAGAACCATCCTGAAGAATAAGAAGTTAGCAGGGGGAATCACAATCCCGGACCTCTGGACATACTATAGAGCAGTGGTTATCAAAACAGCCTGGTACTGGCACAAAGACAGAAAGGAAGATCAATGGAATAGAATAGAATCACCAAAAGGGAACCCACACAGATACAGCCAATTAATCTTTGACCAAAAGACCAATGACCGTCCAAGGAAGTGGGAAGGCCTCTTTAATAAATGTTGTTGGGACAACTGGCTGATAGCCTGTAGAAACAAAAAGATAGACTCAAATCTATCACCATACACTAAGATCCAATCTACATGGATAAAAGACCTAAACTTACATCCAGAAACCTTCAAACTCCTGCAAGAAAATGTAGGAAATACCCTGCAAGACCTAGGAGTAGGTCCCGACTTTCTAAGAGGGACACCAAAAGCAATAGCAGTTGAGAACAGAATAAACAAATGGGACCTCATCAAACTAAGAAGCTTCTGTACAGCAAGGGAAACAATCAACAAAGTAAAAAAGCAACCCACAGAGTGGGAGAAGATCTTTGCACACGATATAGGCGATAGGGGGCTAATTTCCAGGATATACAAAGAACTTCAAAACAACCAAAAAACCAAAACAAACAAGCCACTCAAGAAATGGGCACGGGAAATGGGCAAACATTTCACAAAGGAACAAGTCCAAATGGCAAACAAACATATGAAAAAATGTTCCAGCTCCCTGGCAATAAGGGAAATCCAAATTAAAACATCGATGAGGTACCACCTAACACCAGTAAGATTGGCCCACATAAACAAGAACACCAACGACGCTTGCTGGCGAGGATGCGGGGAAAAGGGAACCCTACTCCACTGCTGGTGGAGCTGCAAATTGGTACAGCCTTTATGGAAATCAGTCTGGAGAACACTCAAACAACTCAAAATCTGCATACCATATGACCCAGCAATAGCACTCCTAGGAATATATCCAAAACACCTGTTTTACCACAAACCAACATGCATCCCTATGTTCATAGCAGCACAATCAGTAATTGCAAAAACATGGAAGCAACCAAAATGCCCATCAGCAGAAGATTGGATAAGAAAGCTTTGGTTCATCTACTCCATGGAATACTACTCAGCTATTAAAAAAAACAAAATGCAGTTCTTTGTGGCTAAATGGGCACAACTGGAAACTATAATGCTAAGGGAAATGAGCGAATCCCAAAAGGTTAGATACCACATGTTTGCCTTGATTTAACCTGTAATTTTTGTTTGGTTGTTTGTTATTTTTTGAACCTGTCATTGATACTGTCTCAACCCAGATGTTTCGAAGAATGGAACTTGCATTATTTTTAACATATTGTTTACCCAATACTATGTCAATTAATTCCATAATGTTGTATATTGATACTGAGGCCTTGTTGGGGCTTTTAACTGACCGGAACTTTACTCTGTTAGCCCTATCTTCAGACCAGAGAAGGTCTCCCCAAGAGGCCACTGAACTTATCTGGACAATAAGACGCTGGACTTTATGCTAGGTATATGCTTGCAAGGAAGGAATCTCAACTGAACTTGAACTGTGGTTATGCAGCAAGGTGGAGGAATCCACTATGGGGGGGAGGGGTATGGGAAGGGTGGGGGTAATACCCAGTGCCTATAAAACTGTATCACATAATACAATGTTAATAGCAATAAAAAAAAAATCTCAGAGTGCCCACTGTGGGGCATGTTGCAAGGGTACTGTTCAAGTGGTTTTGATAGTTCAACAATTCTGAATTATTGCCAATCTTGCCATTCCTAGCAAGAAGAAATCTCTCCACAATCCAGCAGTTGGCATATTCCACTTTAGGGTCCTCATTTGCCCAGATTTTCACTGCCAACAGTTGGCTGGGGTAGTTCATCAATTTTATCTGTCCTCCAAGCTCTGTGGTGGTGTCAGGTGTCCTCTACAGACTCCAGTGGACTTCCATATCCTACATGTGTAACAGGAAATGTTTTCTAATGCTTTGTCTGAGCCACTGAGAAGGCTCAGCTTTGACACATACACTCCGTGGTCAGAACATGGAACCTGTGATTCTCTCGTTGTTTAGGTTCCATTCACTTGGGGATATCCCCAAAGAAACTCTGTCTGAGGTGATTCCAGACCTGATTCTCATGTGTGCTTGCCAGTCTGGCACAGTCCATCACCCATTCAGCTTATGCATATGCTGCTGGTTGTATGCCTGGGTCAGTTCTGTTTCCAGCCCTGTTTTCTACATGAACCAAGGGGGGTTGCAGTCCAGACACTTGCCTACCACAAACTTGATCCTCATGCAAACCAGTGGGAGTTGCAGCCTCATTGGAGCTATCCACAATAACTCCCACCAGTCCTGCTCCCTGACCTGGTTCCCATGCTTGCCAGTATGTATAGCAATCTGGTCCAGTCTGTCCCACATTCCATTCAGCTCTCATATATGCCAATGCACATTGTAGCCTAGTTTAACCCAATCAGTCCCACTATCCAGCCCAAATATACAGAGAGGAGGAGAGACAGAGAGGAAGATCTTCTGTCTCATGTTTCACTCCCCACGTGAACGCAATGCCGATGCTATGCAGATTTGAAGCCAGGATCCAGGAACTTCTTCTGGGTATCCCACATGGGTGCAGGGTCCCAAAGCTTGGGCCGTCCTCAACTGCTTTCCCAGGCCACAAGCAGGGAGCTGGATGGGAAGTGGAACTGCTGGGATTAGAACCGGTGCCCATATAGGATCCTGCCACGTTCAAGGCGAGGACTCTAGCCGCTAGGACACACCGATAGGCCCTATTTTATTTTTTATTGCAAAGTCAGATATACAGAGAGAAGAGACAGAGTGAAGATCTTCATTCTGGTGATTTACTTCCCAAGTAACTGCAGTGCCCAGTGCTGAGCTGATCCAAAGACAGGGTTCTTGAGATTCTTCTGAACCTCCCATGTGGGTACAGGGTCCCAAGGCTTTGGACCATCTTTGACTGCTTTCCCGGGCCACAAGCTGGGAGCTGGATGGGAACTAGGACTGTCTGCATTAGAACTGGTCCCGTATGGAATCCCAGGGCGTTCAAGGTGAAGACTTTAGTTGCTAGGCCATGGTGCTAGAAATCTGCATATATTTAAAACAGTACAATGTGCAATAGCGAAGACATGAAAAAGTGCCTGTTGAAAGAGTAATGGATAATGGAACATGGTGAGAATCCTCTGTGAAATATTACTCAGACATTAAAATCAATAAATTCTACCATTTGCAATCAAAATGTCTCAACTAGAGACATCTATGCTTAGTGAAATCAACCAATCCCTAAAAGACAAATATCACATGTTCTCTGTGATATAAGGCAATCTTCATGCCAAATTTAAGGTTAATAATTTTATAGGTAAACATGTATTTACATATATTCATCTAGAGGTCTCTACAATGGATATTAGCATATGCAAAATTGAAGATACACTCAAGTATGCATCCCTGAATAAACGAAGCAATCCCAATAGAACTGATGAATATGTCTTGGCAATAGGGTGCTGGACTTTCAGCTGTTGTCTATGTATAATGGGTTGATACACTTAAAGAGCCAAATAATGAACCTGTAACTATTGCTGCAGGACTATACTAGTATAACAACATGGGGAAAACTGTAGTAGGGCTGTGGAAGGTAGATATTTGAAAGGTAAAATCCTGACGCTAATGAGCTGCATCCTGAATATTAAAAAACAAACAAACAAAAAAATGTAAATAGCCCCATGTGCTCCAGTGAGAACTAGCACCTAGTCTAGCCATTTCTATATCGTCCCTGGTTCTTATGAATACCGAGGGGTGCTTGAGCCCAGCCCAATCCAGGGCTCCCCAAACCCAATCCACATTCACACCAAAGGAGACTGAAGCCTTGTCCAGCCCAGATGATTACCTTTGTTCCAGTGCATGCTCACACGAGTGGGAAACCCGACCCTATCATAAATCACATCAGTTTCACAACCAGGCCTATTCACAGTCACAGATCTTTCATGTGCTGGCAGAGATTGCAGCTACACAGGGCTGAAACTCTCACTGGTGGGTACTGTAATCTAGCCCAGCCAGACAGGCACCCAGAGCTAACATTTGAGTACACCATTGGGTGGTGCTCAGTGCTGGTAATGCTAAATACCTTAGTTTAAGTGTCCCACGTGTGCTGGTGCTTTGGTCTGACCCTTAAATGTCCTCTCATTCCTTCATCACAACCAATTTGTCTCAGTCCCCTCCTTTACCTGTAAGGAGGTCGCTTTTCCAGCGAAATTCTTTCAGTAGTCCTTCCTCACTTGGATATGAGTCCATGTGTCCTCCACACAGGATGGGGGTTGAGTTGTCTGTCCAACCTCACTGTGCATATGGGGTAAGAAAGGCCTGGGTGCTCCACCCAAGCATCTGCTGAGCTCCCCTTCTCTTGGGTGGAGCTGCCCAGCCAGCCTCATTGGACATGGCAGCAAAGACATCATTTTAATCCACTTTATTTCCACAAGATGAATTTGCCTTATAGGCCACAATTACAAAGTGATTGGACCAGAGTTCCACTGATATATAAACATGGAATAGAAATGATAGTATGCATAATATTGACTCATACAAATAGAACAGATTCTATGCATTTCATATAAACAATAAAGGAGATAGTCACACCCCTCCAACTTTCACAATTTCCTTGATTCCAACTGAATAAGCATACCTTTTCTCCCTGTCTTAAAAATCAGCACTTAATTTTGATACAATCTTTTCTCACAGGCTTAATTTTCACCTAACCATAAGATTCTAAAACTTTTTCAAAGACCACAAGATCACATTTTCAATGATTTATAGCCATAAGCTAAAAATAACAGTTCTGACTGTGTTTGTTCGGCATTTGTGTTTCATCCTTCCCAAATTGCCTACTCTGGTCTTTACCAATTTGCAAGTGGATTCTTTGCTTTACTGTTAATGAGCATCTTGAGCTCTTCATACATTCTGAATATTCATGTTCCACTGGTTGCGAAATTTGAAAATTTTTCAATTTTGTTTTTCGTCATCTCTCTATTTTTTGACAATTTCTATGTAGTGCAGATCCAATTGTTGTTGCTTTAATTGTGCTTTCATTTTGGGCTCTCTTACAGGAAGTGTTTGCCAGACTGCTTTGATTTAAATGACATGGAGTATAATTTGAAGCCTGAAAATGCGATGCTTCCAGCTCTGTTTCTGTTAATAATGCTGTAGCTATTTCAGAATCTCATGTGTTTTCCCATTAATTTCAGAATCATTTTAAGATACATTTTTAGTTGAAAGGATTTTTTACAAACGTAGGAGAGGGGGTCTTCATCTGCTGAAGTACTCTCCAAATGCCCATAAGAACCAGAGTTGCCTTCATCCAAAATTATAAGCCAGGAGATTTTTCCAGCTAGGTCTATCCTCCACTGCTTTTCCATTCCATAAAGAAAAATGTGATTCAGAATTGGAGTGATTGGAATACAAACCAGCACCCCTCTGAGATGCCAACACTAGCAGGTTAAGGAATAGCCTACTATACCACTGTGCCACAGCATATTTTCTAAATCTGAGAAAACGCCAGCTATACACTGATGGGCTTACAATCAATCTGGAAACTGCAATGGGTAGTGGGGACATTTGGATTTAATAGATTATGCTAATTTATAAACATGAAATACTATCCCTTTTCTGGTATGATTTATTTTTCCTTAAGGTTTTGTAAGTTTTCTTTGTAGATATCTTGGCCATCTTTATGTAAGTATTTCAAGGTATTTAAATTTCACCTTAAGATGTGTAAATGGCACTCACCCTACAAGTTCATACTCAAGCTTTGTTTTTATATGTAAAAGTGAGTGGATTTTGTCTATTTGCTGCACTGTAACTTTATCAAACTCTCTTAAGAGTACAATAGCCTCTGTGTACACCCTTTGGGTCCACTAAAGAGAATATTGTCAAGTGCAAACAGGGAGATATTCGCTAATTTGTTTTTTAAAGATTTATTTTTTTATTATTTTTTCATTGGAAAGGCAGATATACAGAGAGGAGAGACAGAGAGGAAGATCTTCCGTCCGATGATTCACTCCCCAAGTGAGCTCAACGGCCGGTACTATGCCGATCCGAAGCCAGGAGACTCTTCCGGGTCTCCCACACGGGTGCAGGGTCCCAAAGCTCTGGGCCGTCCTCGACTGCTTTCCCGGGCCACAGGCAGGGAGCTGGAAGGGAAGCGGGGCTGCCGGGATTAGAACCGGCGCCCATGTGGGATCCCGGGCGTGCAAGGCGAGGACCTTTAACCACTTGCGCCACCGCGCCGGGCCCATATTCGCTAATTTGTATCCCTCTGATTTCTTCTTCTTATCAAATCATCTCCTATAATACATACAGTACAACATTCAATCAGCAGTAGTGAACATGGCACTCTTAACTAGTTGCAGATCCAGGTACAAATGCTTTCAAACTTTCTCTGATCAATGTGATCATGGACATGGGTTTCATATAGTGTTGGAGTGTGTTGAAGAATATTATACACTTCTCTGTTGAACTGATACCTTAATCATTATAGAATGCCCTTCATCTTTTAGAACAAGTTTTTGTAGCATGTATAGTTTACTTTGCATTTACGTATACCAGGAAATTATCTCCCTTTCCCTTCTTTTATTATATTATTATTCTTGATTTTTCTGTGTATTACTTTTTTAAGCACTTTCATTATGGTACATTTTTGCTGGTAAGTTTCTTCAGTTTGTTTGTTCACAGGTCCTCATTTCACCTTCCTTTACAAATAAGAGGTTTGCTGAACACAGCATTGTATATTTCAGACTTATTTCAGGACCTGGACTATGTCCTTCTATTCTTTGCCATACTGTAGGCTTTCTGATGACAAATCAGCTTTCACCCCAATTGGAAATTCCCTAAATACAACCTGGCAGTTCTAGCATGCATATTTTATAATCTTTATGTTTATTGTTGATTATCTGCCTATAATATATTGTTCTAAATATGATCTTGATAGTATCAATTAGTTGGCCATGTACCTTCTATTCCTGAATGTCTTTTTCCATCTCCACATTAGGGATATATTCTACTTATACTTCACTAAACAAGCCTTCTATTTCACTCTGTTTGTCCACAACTTCAGGGACATTAGGCTGTCTACATTTGGTCACTTGATATTGTCATATGAATCCAGAACATTATTTTCACATTCTGTATTTTGTTTCTCTGAGTTACTTCCAAGGTTTTGTCCTGCAAGGAGGGTATTTTTCTAATGTCTCATCAAGTGAATATTTAAGGATAGCCAGTGTAGTTTGCACTTCTTGAATTCATCATCCATAATATGTCAGTTTGATACAGATTCCATATGTCTGCCTCAGCAAAATTTTCTATCCACACATAATATATGGACTTATAATCTCAGCAATGTATTTTTGTGCATTAATTTTATGAACATTTACTTGAATTCATTTCCAGTAATTTTATTTGCCTCTTCATACTTGATAATCCAAGAAGATCAAGTTGTTAATTCATGGGAATGCTAATAAAGATAAATGATGTTTGAAGATAAAACCCTGAATTCATATGAATAATTCCACCAGTATTAGTTTAATACTACAGTGTAACTTGAAATAAATTTGTATAAGATGTGAAATTACCTACATTTATTAAAACAGATTGTACAGAGTACAGATAATCATATTCTACATACTAACATATTCCATAGATTATCATATTCTATTATATGCTGCAGAAGTATATTACAAATGAAAAATATTTCACTTGAAATATGCTCAAGTATTACAGAAATTGTGAAATGTTATGTGTATACTTCTAGAAAATGCACTTTTCTGGATGAAGTACTACATTGTGTAACAACTTCTCGTGCATTAAGTTTAAAACTCTCAACATCCACTAGCTTCACTAAAACACGTAAAGAAGCTGGAATGGAATTTTGAGGACATCCAAAAGAAAACATAAGTGAAATAAATGATTTTGCGGAATGGAGCAAACTAAGGAACAAGTTTTCCATTCTTATAGATTTCTCAGGCATATCACAAATCTATTTTGGATTAAAAAAAGATTGGAGAGCAAAAAGGAATTAAAACTCACTAACTGCAAGCATTACAACCTGACACTGAAATCATATGAAAATTAATAAATTATTTTTCACACATTACATAGCTAACAAAATAAAATTCCACATCAGAAAACTTCTCAATTGAGAGTGGTATTTAAAAGAGGTAAGTCAATAAAATGTATATAGAAAACCATCATAAAATAACATGAAATCATATGCATCAAGTGCATATTTAAAAGAAGTAAAATACTGAAATTAAGTGAATATATTTAATATACAGCATGTGATGCTCATGAGAACAAACTCAGTTTGCTAACGGTCTATGAGTAAAATCATTTTTAAAGATTTATTTTATTTTTACTGGAAAGTCAAATATATACGGAGCTAGAGAGTCAGAAAACAAGATCTTTTATCTGCTGCTTCACTCCCCAAGCAGCCGCTTTGACCTGAGCTGAGCTGATCCAAAACCAGGACATGGGAGCCTCCTCCGGGTCTCCCACATAGGTGCAGGATCCCAAGGCTTTAGGCTATTCTCAACTGCTTTCCTAGGCCACAAGCAGCAGCTGGATTGGAATAAGGCTGCTGGGATTAAAACAGGAGTGCTTACGGGATCCTGTGGCAAACAAGGCAAGGAATTTTGTCACTATGTTATCATGCTTGGCTCAAATAAATTCATTTTTAAATAGACTGATTTTAAGCACAGTCAGGGTAAATATATTGAATTCAAAGGTACTTGAAATACATTAGAAATTATATTCCTACAAAGAAATTAAAGACAGCATTATAATCATTTATATTATGTAAGTTTCCAAAACTGACCAGAAGATACAAATCTATAAATTCAGGAGCTTACAGGGTCAATATTTTTTAAAAAAATATTTACTTATTTGTATTGTAATGTCAGATAAACAAAAAGGAGATGAGAAAAGAGGAAAATATTTGTCTGCTGATTCCCTCACCAGTTGGAGGCAATGTCCTGAGCTGAGCTGATCCAAACACAAAAGCCAGGAGATTCTTCTGGGTCTTTCATGCGGATGCAGGGTACAATTGCTTTGGGCTGTTCTCAGGTGCTTTCTCAGGCTACATGCAGGAAGCTGGATGGGAAGTGGGGTCACTGGGATATAGTGTGGTGCCCATATGTTCTCCCAGGTGCATGCAAGGCAAGCACTTTAGCAATCACTCAGGCCCCAATAATGGGAAATTTAAGAAAAATATTGAAATAATGTCTATATTATGTACTATCAAGGAGGAAGAAATATTTGTGAAAAACACATAAGTATCTAAAAACATTTCAGTGAGCTTATAGAGTGTCTAAATAGAGATAATAATTATCTTAACACAGAGTACAGTTAAAGCTAGAATTGGACACATAGTTGCTCGGCATTCAACAATCAAAGGTAAATTTTGATTTATTTGTAAGTAAGGAGAATTAAGATTTAGGTGTTATAAAGAGCTCATGAACATACGCAGCAAATATATTCCTCTACACAAAAATTTACAGAGGAAGAAATTTCAGTATATGGAAAACTTTGAAATAAAGCATATAGATTTTGGCTATGAAAAAGTGAAAATAAATGATACGCTTGTAAAATTATGCATAATCTATCACATTGAAAATTATGGATGCTTGAATATTTCCCAAATGATTTATTTTATCTTTCTGACTTAATTTATCAACTCTTGAAATGTTTGGAACATTTTGATTACTTTTTTCAGAATATCAACTATTCTTTTATCAGAACTAATAAACACCAAAGGACTGACAGTGGCATACATGTTTCCCATAAGACTCTGGATATGCGGTACAGCTGGCTCATATTTCCACAATGTGTATAAGAAGGATGTGATGATGATATCGACACAGGACATAATCACAAAGAAACTCACAATCAATAGGACAGTGCAGGTGGCCCTTTTTGCTGGGGAGGTTCTTGGGGAAATGCTCATGCTGTGAAGGTACTCAGACTTCCTCTGATGCCTGTATAAGAAAATCACCATGTACATGCTGGACAACAGCATCATTCCTACAAAAAAGATTTTCTGGGACAAGTTAATCATGCGATATAGTGCCCTGACAATGGAATTAATTGAGGTGAGTGAGCAGTACTTACTGACATTGAGTAGATTGGTCCTGTTGGAATGAGCTACAGTGTAGATGATCATGTTGCTATTGAAACAGAGGTTGAGGCAACAAATACAGAAGAAAGCAATGGTAACATGTTTTGTGAGTTTATGTTTAAATGTTGCCAAATAGAAGGAGCTGGGACTGATGGTGATGACCTGAGCAATGCTCAGCAGACAGGTGGCAGAGATGGAGAGACCTCTAGACACTCCATTCATGTACAGCATAAGTTTACAATTTAATTCATTTGAAAATTCCAGGGATTTGAATATGTCCGCAGATGAAATATCTAGAGTGATAAGTAGCATCACTATATGGACAAAAGCCAGCTGACAGGTGATCATGTCTGTTGGTCTAGGTCTATGAATTTGATGAATTGTGCAGATGTGGAAGAGAAGAAGGGAGGTATTGGCTAAGATACCAATGCCAGCTTGGAAAAATGCACATTTTTCAGTGATAACATTACTGGATATTTTGTTCATCTCAGCATATTTGAAAATATTTCAGACACCTATGAAAGAAAACAGAGATTGCATGTCACCATATTTCTTTGTTTATATGAAACTCATGCAAAATCATCCTTTTAATTTTACCCACTACTTTAATAAACTTTGAATGGTTACTAAAATTATTGATAGTAAAATATCTGCTTTACTTATTCTCTAACATATGATAATTGATCAGTATATATCATTTTTGAAGCTTTAAAAACAACTCTCTGTTTAGATAATTCAAAATAAATTTTCGGGCCCAGCGCGGTGGCGCAAGTGGTTAAGGTCCTCACATTGCACGCCTGGGATCCCATATGAGCGCCGGTTCTAATCCCGGCAGCCCCGCTTCCCTTCCAGCTCCCTGCCTGTGGCCCAGGAAAGCAGACGAGGATGGCCCAAAGCTTTGGGACCCTGCACCCGCGTGGGAGACCCGGAAGAGGCTCCTGGCTTCGGATCGGCATAGCATGGGCCGTTGCGCTCACTTGGGGAGTGAATCATCGGACGGAAGATCTTCCTCTCTGTCTCTCCTGCTCTCTGTATATCCGCCTTTCCAATGAAATAATAATAATAATAAAAATAAATCTTTAAAAAAATAAATTTTCAATAAGACAATACAATTTTAATTTAATTTAATTTCCCAACTATTTTGAAATCGTTTCTCTGTAAACACACACATACATGCATATATATATATCAAATATATATGTAGATAGGCATTTTTGCTATATATATTTGTGTGTATAATGCTATATATGCATGTATAAATACATGTGTATATTCACTATATATATACTGTCCTCCAGCAATATATTGTGGATGTCCTCCACTATATATTCACTGTCCTCCAGCGATGGACTTGGTACACAGAGCCTGACAATGACATACATGAACAACTGACTGATGGTCAATAGCAAAAGTTCATTAACAGCATCAGACTTTTAAAAGAAGGTCTTAGGCATCCAGGGGAGGGCTTGAGCCATTTGCATTTCAACAGTAAGGGCTTCTGATACTCTAGCCCATGGTTTATCTGAACCTGTCAACCAAGAGATTTCCTGTTTATTGATCTCCATATCAACTGCCCCTGGGCCTTTTAGAGGAACTGCTGCAAGTTTCTCTCTCTCTCATTCTCTCTCTCTCTAACACATACACATATATATATATATTTAAAATGACTCAAATTCTGAAATAGACCACAGAAATAGAAAACCTTTTCACAACCACATGACATGCCGTGTGGTAATGTAGGAATCAATCCATTGTTGATTAAATCGATGCTAAACATTCTCCAGAGCTTAATCTAGCAAAACAAAAGAATTGTGTATCACCTTTGAACTCACTAAATGATTGACTGATTCCACATCTGAATGATCATGATCAACTCATTTAGTAACACACTTAAGGAAAAAATAATCTATTACAATAATTATAAGTAAATATGTAATGGTATTGCAATATTCATATATGATGAGCCACTCAGGAAAGAAAATTAATGACAAAATGGTGACAGATAAGAATATCAACATTTTCTTAATCCAGCATCTCATAAGTTTTATCATATTTATAGGGAGAAGCATTTGTAGACATATGACAACATTTATAACACTAAAACGTAACAAGAACTTTTGATGAACAAGTATGTGTGAATAGGTTGATGGTGCTGATTGGCAAAATTCAGTCAGCCGCAGACTCAACCAATAAAAATTTTTTCCACTATAATAGGTTTGACTCAAGGATATTTTTCTTAATAAAATGGACAAGTTTTAGAAGAATAAAGAGGATAAGGATCTAACAGCATTGATTATCTGCAATGCATCAGCTGTTCTTTGAAATGTGCATAATGCAGAAAAATGAAAAATGCAGCATTAATCATGAGAATGTGCAAACTGTGTTTACAGAAGCATCAAGAGAAAGAAAACAAAAACAGAGGTAGCAAAAATTCAGTGTAAAGTAGGAGATAAAAACTGCAGCAAGGTAAGTTAATATGAATCATAATTTGTGAATTTTCAAGTGCTGCATAGAACTGGATTGTTAATACCAACAGAATCACAGTTACAAGAAAGAGAAGTGAAAGTGCACTTTAAAGATTTCACACATGCCAACCTAGAAACCACTAAAACAGGAAGGCTATAGCCAGAGCTACCTGTCAAGTACTGAGTTTTTAAAAAGGTAAAAATTGTGCCCTCTGCTCCAAATTTCCTGTTTAAGAACACTGAATAGAAGTTAAATGAAATTTATCATTGTTATGCAATATCACCAAAATGTACTGAGTCAGTTCGGGTGTGTTATATCTCATTAGAGAAAATTGAAATCAATGAAGAAGTTAAATTTAAAAATGCTGCAATAAATGACAGCATGTGCAATTACAATTCAAGCCAGCAGAAATATAGAACTAGAATCATGCAAACCTATTCACTCATGTTCTTCTGTAATTCATGAAATTATAGAATTCATTAATCTAAGATTCATATCATGAGTGGAAAATTTTCTTAATGCTACACTGAAAGATAGACTGCTTCATCCTAGAAGCCACAGAGACACTCACCAAGTTAAGCCTCTGATGGGACTCCATAGTGAAATAAATTCTCAACAGGTGTTTATAGTGAGGAGATTGTACTAGCTCATCTCCTTACAGGCCAATTATTCTCACTTCACTTCTAGAAGCAGCACAATTTTGGCCTGTCATCTTTAGAAGAATATCCACTTGAGGGAAAAGGTGAACTTTCCTGGAATCTGGGAGACATCATTGAACAGCATCTGGCTACCACTCTTCTCACCTGTGGACTCATTTCTCTGAGGAAGGCCTGCCTGGACAGGTTGTCTGCTCTCAGGCCTTGTTAACTGACAACAGGAAAACAATAAGCTTAACTTCATGACAAGTTCAGGCCACAGCTGGTTTCTCAAGAGAGCCCCACTATCCAGGGGACTCATGATGACATCCCAACTGATTCTCCTGTGTGGAACTCAGGGAAAAATAAGCACCTGTAAATCAGGAAATGGACCCTCTTCCACTCCTCCATAAGAAGAGATATTTTTATCCAATAAGAAACATCCCTATCCCAGTGCATCGGCATTGGTAGCAGAATGCAGGCTGCATTTCCTCCTCTTCAGGACAATGCAGTTCCCTGGAAGAGAAAGGGTAGATTCCATGTCAACAGCACACAGGATAAGGTTCAAATGGCTTACTAAAGACGCCACACCCACTCTCCTGTCTTGTGCCACATCACCCTCAGCCTTCTCTGCAAGTTTCACTGAGAGTCACTTTGTTTCACACACTCAGAAGTACAAGAATTAGCCTACCGGCTATATCCAGCAGCGACCTTACTTTCTTACTTACCAAAGATTGAAGCTTTTACATGAGTGGAACAGCTGCATCTATGATCCCCTTTATAAATACAACACCTCCTGATTCTAAAGTGGTGATGCCGATCTTCTTCACAAGCATATCCCCACCTGCACACTGACAGTCTCTTGATTACCTTCATGTATTATCTTTGACTCATTATTGTACTGTTACCAATTGGAGCTGTGTGAGGACCTACCTTCCCAGTCATATATGAGTGCTGGTTTTATAAATGGAGGCTTCTAGGAAACTAGATATACTGGGCTTGCCTTTTCAGGCTCACGCTGTAGAGCTGTTGCTATCCTTCATTTTGATTATTTGGTCAAACTAATTAATATATCCTCACTAGCCAATGTATGTTTTTGTTGAAATACATTTCTTTATGTATGTATGTGTAAATGAACACATTCATTGAGAAGCAGAAATTCATGGAGAAAGAGTTTCTATGTACTAGCTTACTGCCTCAGAAGACTATGATGGCTCAGTCTGAGTTTGCATGATGTTGTGACCAAGGAAATTCATCCACATGACTTCCATGGGTAGCAAGAAATGAGCTACATGAAGCTTCAGCTGCTCCCTTCCAGGGATTATGTTAACCAGAAGTGGAAATCAGAATCATGCACCAGACTCTCTAACACCGGTATTTTAATACAGGAAGTCAGGATTTTAACACTAGGCGAAAAAAGATGCCATCACCACTAAAAAGCTCTTCGCTATGCAAAATAGAAAGCCATAATACTTTATTCAATGTGATCACATGCAGTCACTTAGTCAGCAAAATGTATACTTTGAGTCTAACTGAAATGCTGTGTCCTGTAATCAACATTTTACAATTCAAAATTATTACCCTATACTGTTTAACAAACTTTGGAAAGCAATTATTTTTAATTATCATGTCTTCAGTAAATGAATAATATAGACTTTTGAGGGTGGCTGAGAGAATCCTCACAGTTTTGCCATTTCACATTATTATTGAAAGCAAGAACATTAATTCATGAAAATTTCTGCACTACTGCTGGATCCTTAAGGAGATCTACCAGACAAGATAATCTCAGAGATCAGAGTTGAAAATGAAATTACTTAAAATGTCTCAATAAAATAAACAGCATTAATCACATTGGAAAGGAAGACTGGGATGGGAAGTTTAAGAAATGATAATAGAGGTAAAACTGCTCGGTCAACAATGAGAAGCATTGATTTGTTTCCCTTTCCTTTACTCTTCAGTCCCTAACACCAACAAGAGTATCTGGTACATAGTAGGAGAGCAGGATTTTTGTGGCAAATTGTTTAGTGAGTATACTATGCTTAGGGAGTAGTGACAAATTGCTGTAAAGCATCATACACTAATATCTGTCTAAGGAATTTGAATGTATTTTAGTCTTTTCCTAAGTAATTTGCCCATACTTTTCTTTCTTGGTTTTCTGAACATCTCCACATTACTCCCAAAAGATATTTCTTTGGTTATATTGAAATATGGCAGGGAACTGGAAATGTATGTGGTCATGCACTGAAGCAAACCATGTGCAGTCATCTTGTCATATAATAGTACGCTGCTGTGAGAACAACTCATTCCCAAAGAATGCTCATCTCTAAGTACAAGGATAAAAACCCACAAAAAAAAAAAAGTTACCCAATATGAAGTTCTGCCTCTAGGACTTCACCAAAGGACTGTCAATCCTTAGCAATAAGCATCCATCACATAAACTGGCTAGAATATTCTGATTGCATTCCAAACCTACTCCTACATCACTGTACATAATACAGTTAACTCATCTCTAGGCATATATCCCGGGGTATTTTACAAAGTAACCTTACATTTAGTAGAACATTATCCACAGCATTAGAAGGTGAATGCAAGTCCTTTGAAGTTGAATGATTAATAAAACGTTGTGAATCAACACACTAGGAATTGTGAAGCTTTAAACAAAAGGAAGTTCTGTCATTGAACAAATGATGCAACTAGGAAATGCAATAGTAGTTGAAATAAGTGAAACACAGAAAGAAATATACTGTGAATTCAGCTGATAATTTTGAGGGGAAGGGTCAATGATCAAGACAAATTTTAAATCAAAATCAAAGCAAGAAATCCATGAGGAAAAAAAATCAATATTTTACATGAAAACAGAACATAGGAAAACATGGAGGATTTACACAGTGGTATGAGATTTTCTTTGTGTAAGTTATAAAGAACCTAGTGCCATAACCTAGTAGCTAAAGTCCTAGCCTTGTACTTGCCAGCATCCCATATGGACTATGGGCAATGGCTCCAATCCCAGTGGCCCTGTTTCTCATCCATCTCCCTACTTGTGGGAGCAGTTGAGAATAGACCAAACTCTTGGGACCCTTAACCCCCATGGGCGACCTGGAAGAAGCTCCTGGTTCCTTGCTTCAGTTCACCTCAGCTTGAGCACTTCAAGCCTCTTGGAGAGTGAATCAACTATTGAAGATCTTCCTTTCTTACTCTCCACCTCTCAGTATCTCTGACTTTCCAATAAAAATGAAGAAATAATTTAATATGCCACAAAATTAGACAAATACATTGGTAAGAGAAATTTTCATTAACTTCCTGAAATTCATCTACATAACATTATTTCTCAGTGATTTTGGTGTTTATTACATATTCTTTTCTTTTACATTCTTTTTTCCTTTTTTAAATTCTTTTATTATACTTTTAATATTACAATATAATTCCGTAGGTTCTGGGATTTCACTTACAACCTTTCCAATCCCCCCCCCCCACACACAATCTTTTACCCCATAACATTATAATAACATAGTCCTTCATAGCAAATATATGCCAATCATTCTAGAAATTGTGTGTATCCTGAATTTGTGGCTACAGATATTGCAAATTGTTAAATATTCTATTTTCTCTCTTATTTTTGAAGATTTAGGTTTTTTTTTTAAATTGAAATGTTGTATATACAAAGAGAAAAGACAAAGAAGATCTCCTGTCTGATGATTCACTCCCCAAGTGACCACAATAGCTGGAGCTGTGTTGATCCAAAACCAGCAGCCAGGAATTTCTTCCAGGTCTCCCATGTGGGTTCAGGATTCCAAGGCTTTGGGTCTTCCTTAATTGCTTTCCCAAGCCACAAGCAGGGAGCTGAATGGGACGTGGGGCTGCTGGGGTTAGAACTAGCACCCATATGGGATTCTGGTGAGGAATTCAGCTGCTAGGCCACTGAACCGAGCCCAGAATATTTTATTTTTAAGATATATATCCAATGGTTTCATTGGGACTCCATTTTTCATTTGGAAGTTGAGATGCATAGTAGAAACATTTCACCTGGCTATTTTATAAGATTTTTAACATTTAATTTTTGGAATTTTTCAAAAGGTTCACATTATATAATATATATATAATATAATATATATACTACATAAAATGTGTTCTCTTTTTAAAACTTTCAAAAATTAAATGTTAAATATATATTATATATATATATAATATATATATTATATACATAGTTATACCGACTTCCTAAACTCCGCCTAAACTTCGAGTAATACAGTGACAAATTTAATTCACAGGCAGCTTAAAAAAAGTAGTACAGAATGCTTTGATCAGATACTGTAGCACACAGGGCTCATCCATAAGTGAGCTAAAGTCTAATGTAAACAGTAAAACAAAACTTAAGCTTAAGTATCAGTATCTAAACAGGAGCTTTGCACTCAGTGACAATTACAGAAGCCCAAGGGCAAAATGTACCTAATAAAACAATGTGTTCATTATGCCATCATATTCAGACTGTTAAATGGAATTCTCTGCATATATTCTATTTGAGAGCTGACTCTTCATTCCCTTAATGCTTAAATAAGGACACTCAGCTAAATGGATTTTCTGCAAAGCAAAAGCCATCTGCCCTTTCCTCCTTCACTCAGAGGAGGATTTAAACAGAGTATGACAATCAGGAGTCCTTGCCATTTAGAAACCTGTGGGAATAATTAAGAGAATTCTGCCTTAGGACACATTTCCAATCGTGATGGAGGAGAGAAGATACAAGAGCCAAAAGAGAATCCTGAAATCTTAGATACATGCAACAAGTTCATTTCAATCAGTGCTTATATGATGAAACTAGAAAAGCACCAAGTAAATCAGCTAACCTTACAGCTAAAGGAACTAGAAAAGCAACAAAAAAGCAATCCCAAGATTAGTAGGAACACAGAAATCATCAAAATAATGAAGAAAATAAACCAAATAGAGACCAAGAGAACTATACATAAGATCAATCAATCAAAGAGCTGGTTCTTTGAGAAAATTAACAAAATAGACTTCCCACTAGCCCAACTAATCAAACAAAGAAGGGAGAATATATGCATCAATAGTATCAGAGATGAGAAAGGAGATATAACAACAGACACCTCAGAAATACAAAGAATCATCAGGAACTATTACAAGCAACTATGTGTGAAGAAATATGCGAACAAATCAGAAGACCTAGAGGAGATGGATAGATTTTTGGACCCCTACAATCCACCAAAACTGAATCAAGAAGCAATTAGCAATCTAAATAGCCCAATAACATGCACTGAGATTGAATCAGTAATTAAAGCCCTCCCAACCAAGAAAAGTCCTAGATCAGATGGCTTCAATGCTGAATTCTACCAAACATTTCAAGAGGAACTTACCCCAATTGTACACAAGCTTTTTCAAAAAATAGAAAGAGAGACAATCCTCCCAAGCTCTTTCTATGAAGCAAATATTACCTTAATGCCAAAGCCAGATAGAAAAACAGCAGAAAAAGAGAACCACAGATTGATATCCTTGGTGAACATAGATGCAAAGATCCTCAATAAAATACTAGCCAACAGGATCCAACAATGCATCAGGCAGATCATTCATGCAGATCAGGTGGGATTCATCCCAGGCAGGCAGGGATGGTTCAACATCCACGAAACAATAAATGTGATACATCACATGAACAAATTGAAAAATAAAAACAATATGATCCCGTCAATAGATGCAGAGAAGGCACTTGATAAAATCCAGCACAATTTCATGCTGAAAACCCTAAACATGATAGGGATACAAGAAACATTCTACAACACAATCAAAGCAATTTTCAAAAAACCCAATGTCAGCATCATACTAAATGGGGAAAGATTGGAAGCCTTCCCACAAAAATCTGGAACTAGAAAGGGATGTCCATTATCACCACTAGTCTTCAATACAATTTTGGAAGTCCTTGCCAAGGCTGTTGGGCAAGACAAAGAAAATAAAGAAATACAGATTGAAAATGAGGAATGTAACTTATCCCAATTTACAGATGACATGATTCTCTACATAGGAGAACCGAAAGATTCAATCAAGAGACTATTAGGGAGCCTGGGTGCTTCTCACAAAAGGTCTATGAAGTCTGGAAATTTAGAAGCTTTCCTTTAATCTGTGTTGATTTTGACTTGAATTAATTATTTTCTGAAATTCAAAGTTGGGTGCCTACCTGTCGATGTTTCGCATAACACCGTTTAATCTCACTGTTGATTTGTGGTTAGTTGCACTTTGGTTTTTCTTTGTTAGAAAGCTATCAACGCGCATGCCTTTATGTTTTTTCAGAAAGGGGTGTGTTTGGGTAAAAGTTGA
The DNA here is from genome assembly GCF_017591425.1 of Ochotona curzoniae. Taxonomy (NCBI): domain Eukaryota; kingdom Metazoa; phylum Chordata; class Mammalia; order Lagomorpha; family Ochotonidae; genus Ochotona; species Ochotona curzoniae. Next base: position 129,994 of record NW_024465247.1, read on the forward strand.
AGAAGCTAAAATTCTCCACTGTCAAAGAAAAAGAGAGAGAGAGAGAGAGATTGACTATTGGAACTCAAAAGAGACTTTGGGAGAGTGACAGGATACAAATTAATGAACACAAATCGATGGCACTAGTGTACCCAAAAAAAATCCATTGATGAGAAATTGTGAGTACAGTCCCCTTTAAAATAGAGGAGATGAATTTAAATATCTAGGAATTAAGCTAACTAAATGTGTGAAAGACCTCTATGATGAAAACTATACATCATTTTAAAAGGAAATTGAAGGCTTTGAATAATGGAGAACCTTACCGTGTTCCTGGATTGACAGGATCAAGAGTAAAATGACCATATTACCAAAAGCAACATACAGATTCAATGCAATCCCAATCAAAATCCCAACAACATTCTTCTCAGAAATAGGAAAGATGATACAAAAGTTCACCTGGAATCACAAAAGACCATGAATAGCTAAAGTTATCCTGAAAAATAGAAATCAAGCTGGAGGAATCACAATTCCAGATCTCAAGACATACTACAGAGCAGTGGTTATTAAACAGTCTGGTACTGGTACAGAAACAGAGAAGAAGACCAGTGGAACAGAATAGAAACACCAGAATGAAATCCACACATGTGTAGTCAAGTAATATTTGACAAGAAAATTGGAAACAATCCAGGCAAAAATCCTGGTCTATTCAACAAATGCTGTTGGGACAACTGGATAGCAGCGTGCAGAATTAAGAAGCAAGACCCAAACCTGTCGCTTTATAGAAAACTTAGTTCTAAATGGATCAAGGACCTACACATATATACCCAGAAACCACCAAACTATTAAAGGAAAACATAGGCAGCACACTCCAAGATATAGGAACAGGGAAAGACTTCTTAGAAAAGACACCAAAATCAAAGACAATCAAATTCAAAATGAACAAATGGGGCTACATCAAACTAAAAAGCTTCTGTAGAGCAAAGGAAACAATTAACAAAGTGAAGAAGCAACCAACAAAATGGGCAAAAGAAATGAACAGGCATTTATCACAGACATTTCTCAACATAACAGATTCAAATAGCTAACAGACATATGAAAATTTGCTCAGACTCACTAGCCATCAGAGAGATATAAATGAAAACCATGTTGAGGTACCACCTAACACCAGTGAGACTGGCCTACATTCAGAACTCAACTAACAACATCTGCTGGTGTGGATGTGGGGAGAAAGGCACCCTCCTTCACTGCTGGTGGGAGTGTAGGCTAGTACAACCACTGTGGAAACCAGTATGGAGAGTGCTTGGAAAATTGCAAATAAACCTGCCATATGACCCAGCTATCCCGCTCCTAGGAATATACTCAATAGAAGTGAAAGCTACATGTGAGAAAGGGATCTGTAAACCTATATTGGCAGCAGCACTGTCTACTTCCAATCCAGATGTGTGTCCAAGGGAGAGTGGGTAAAAAAACTGTGGAACATCTACTCCATGGAATATTTTTCTGCTCTTAAGAAGAATGAAATTATTCTATTTGCAATCAGGTGGTCCCAACTAGAGACCATTATGCTCAGTGAAATCAGTCAAGCACAAAAGAACAAATACAATATATTCTCATATATAAGGAAACCAACAAGAAAAGTGCAGCTCCAATAGTATAATCCATACTGTTTTTTGATTTTTTGTTTCCTTTTTTGGCTGTATGCCATGTGTTTTGATGCTTTTTATTTTAATTTGGTTCATTCAAAATAATCTCCTTTCCCTAGTCAAATTCATCATGGGCTCATGAATTGTACAATGGCATCATTTTTTTTCCAAGAAACCTCAGTGATTCGTTTTTGTCACTCATTTCAAGGATACTCAGTGGCACATTTTTTCATGGTGCTGTAATTTGTTGCTGTTGTTGTTGCTGTACAAACTCATACAGGCTGTTGATCTTGTTTCACTGCTTCACACTAATGGTATTGTATAGTGATGGAGTAATGGAGTCTATCATATACTGACATGGGTGTATGATGGAACATACATCCCTGCATCCAGGCGAAAGATGAATTCCCAATGAAACTGTTGGACATGTGTAGACAATAGGATGCTGGACTGTCTGACATTGTCTATAACAACAATGTCAGGGTACACTCAAATTAGAGACTGATATAATTATGATTCCTTATGAAGGAATACACCATTGTAACAATATGGGAAAATATCTGCATGGGGATGGGAATTGTCATTCAATCCAAGCCTATACAAAATTATACCACATAATTCAAAATAAAAATATATTAAAAAGAAAAAAAAAAGAAAGTCTTCTCCACATGTTCAATTTCCATCTGCCATTTATATTGATTCAGCTACCAATTGGATTTCGACCTGTTGTATAAATTATGTCAGCTATGTGTTGAATTTTTTTTATTGTTATTAATATTGTATTATGTGATACAGTTTTATAGGCACTGGGGATTCCTCCCACCCCTCCCACACCGCTCCCCCCATGGTGGATTCCTCCACCTTGCTGTATAACCACAGTTCAAGTTCAGTTGAGATTCCTTCATTGCAAGCATATACCTAGCATAAAGTCCAGCGTCTTATTGTCCAGATAAGTTCAGTGGCCTCTTGGGGAGACCTTCTCTGGTCTGAAGGTAGAGCTAACAGAGTAAAATTCGGTCAGTTCAAAGCCCCAACAAAACCTCAGTATCAATATACAACATTATGGAATTAATTGACATAGTATTGAGTAAACAATATGTTAAAATAATGCAAGTTCCATTCTTCGAAACATCTGTGTTGAGACAGTATCAATGACAGGTTCAAAAAATAACAAACAACCAAACAAAAATTACAGGTTAAATCAAGGCAAACATGTGGTATCTAACCTTTTGGGATTCGCTCATTTCCCTTAGCATTATAGTTTCCAGTTGGGCCCATTTAGCCACAAAGAACTGCATTTTGTGTTTTTTTTAATAGCTGAGTAGTATTCCATGGAGTAGATGGACCAAAGCTTTCTTATCCAATCTTCTGTTGATGGGCATTTTGGTTGCTTCCATGTTTTTGTAATTACTGATTGTGCTGCTATGAACATAGGGATGCATGTTGGTTTGTGGTAAAACAGGTGTTTTGGATATATTCCTAGGAGTGCTATTGCTGGGTCATATGGTATGCAGATTTTGAGTTGTTTGAGTGTTCTCCAGACTGATTTCCATAAAGGCTGTACCAATTTGCAGCTCCACCAGCAGTGGAGTAGGATTCCCTTTTCCCTGCGTCCTCGCCAGCAAGTGTCGTTGGTGTTCTTGTTTATGTGGGCCAATCTTACTGATGTTACGTGGTACCTCATCGATGTTTTAATTTGGATTTCCCTTATTGCCAGGGAGCTGGAACATTTTTTCATATGTTTGTTTGCCATTTGGACTTGTTCCTTAGTGAAATGTTTGCCCATTTCCCGTGCCCATTTCTTGAGTGGCTTGTTTGTTTTGGTTTTTTGGTTGTTTTGAAGTTCTTTGTATATCCTGGAAATTAGCCCCCTATCGCCTATGTAGTGTGCAAAGATCTTCTCCCACTCTGTGGGTTGCTTTTTTACTTTGTTGATTGTTTCCCTTGCTGTACAGAAGCTTCTTAGTTTGATGAGGTCCCATTTGTTTATTCTGTTCTCAACTGCTATTGCTTTTGGTGTCCTTCTTAGAAAGTCGGGACCTACTCCTAGGTCTTGCAGGGTATTTCCTACATTTTCTTGCAGGAGTTTGAAGGTTTCTGGATGTAGGTTTAGGTCTTTTATCCATGTAGATTGGATCTTAGTGTATGGTGATAGATGTGGGTCTATCTTTTTGTTTCTACAGGCTATCAGCCAGTTGTCCCAACAACATTTACTAAAGAGGCCTTCCCACATCCTTGGACGGTCATTGGTCTTTTTGTCAAAGATTAATTGGCTGTATCTGTGTGGGTTCCCTTTTGGTGATTCTATTCTATTCCATTGATCTTCCTTTCTGTCTTTGTGACAGTACTAGGCTGTTTTGATAACCACTGCTCTATAGTATGTCCAGAGGTCCGGGATTGTGATTCCCCCTGCTAACTTCTGACTCTTCAGGATGGTTCTAGCTATTCGTGGTTTTTTGTGCTTCCAGATGAACTTTTGAATCATTGTATCCAGTTCCGTGAAGAATGTTTTGGGCAATTTGATTGGAATTGCGTTGAAAATGTATATTGCTTGTGGTAGTATAGACATTTTAATGATATTGATTTTGCCTATCCAGGAGCATGGGATGTTATTCCATCTTTTGAGGTCTTGTACAATTTCCTTTTTGAGTAGTTTGTAGTTTTCTTCGAATAGGTCTCCTACACTTTTGGTTAAATTTATTCCCAGATACTTCATACTTCTTCTCTCTGCTATTTTGAATGGTATCCTGTTGGTTAGATCTACTTCCATCTTGGTATTATTTGCGTACACTATGGCTGTTGATTTTCGTTCATTAATTTTGTACCCTGCCACTCTGCCAAACTCTCGTATAAGTTCTAGTAGTTTCTGTATTGAGTCTCCTGGTTTTTCTATGTATAGGATTATGTCATCTGCATATAGTGAAAGCTTGACTTCCTCGTTTCCTATTCGTATGCCTTTGATTTCTTTTTCTTGTCTTATGGCCTCTGCAAGTACCTCTAGGACTATGTTGAATAGCAGTGGTGATAGCGGGCATCCTTGTCTTGTTCCAGATCTCAGTGGGAAGGGTTCTAGCTTTTCTCCATTCAGTATGATACTGGCGTTGGGTTTTTCATAAATTGCTTTGATTATGTTGTGGATTTTCCCATCTATGCCTACTTTGGCTAGAGTTTTTAGCATGAAGAGGTGTTGGATTTTGTCGAAAGCTTTTTCTGCATCTAGTGAAACTATTATGTGGTTCTTGTTTTGCAGTTTTTGGATGTGGTTTATAACATTTATGGATTTCCGAATGTTGAACCATCCCTGCATTCCAGGGTTGAATCCTACTTGATCCGGATGAATGATCTGTCTGATGATTTTTTGAATTCTATTGGCTAGGATTTTGTTGAGAATTTTAGCATCAATGTTCATCAGAGAAATAGGTCTGTAGTTTTCCATCTCTGACGGTTCTCTGTCCGGTTTTGGGATTAAGGTGATGTTGGCTTCATAGAATGAGTTTGGAAGGGTTGCTTCCTTCTCTATTGTTTTGAAGAGCTTGTAGAGGATTGGGGTTAGTTCTGTTCGGAATGTTTTGTAGAATTCTGTAGTGAAGCCATCTGGGCCTGGGCTTTTTTTCTTTGGGAGATCCTTGATGACTGCTTCAATCTTTGCCTCAGTTATGGGTTTATTTAATTCTTCAGTTGCCTTCGGACTGAGTTTTGGTAAGTGGTGGGAGTCCAAGAACTTTTCTATTTCTTGGTGATCCTCAAATTTGTTGGAGTACAGTTCTTTGTAGTAATTTCTAATTCTTTTCTTAATGGTTGCAGTGTCTGTTGTTATGTTGCCTTTGTCATCTTTAATGCTGTTGATTCTCACTTTCTCTTGTTTTTTTGGTTTTTTTTTTTTTTTTGGTCAATTGTGCCAGTGGAGTGTCTATTTTGTTTATTTTCTCAAAACACCAACTTTTTGATTTGTTGATTTTGTATAGTTTTTCTGATTTCTATTTGGTTTACCTCCTCCCTTGTTTTGATCATTTCTTGTTTCCTATTGTGCGTGGGACTCTTCTGCTGCTATTTTTCCAGATCCTGGAGGTGTGTGGTTAGTTCCTGTATTTGGCGTCTTTCTTGGGCCTTGACATGGGCTCCAATTGCGATGAATCTACCTCGTAGCACTGCTTTGGCGGTGTCCCACAAGTTTTGGAATGTTGTATCAGAGTTTTCATTGGTTTCCATAAATTTTTTGATCTCATCTTTAATTTCTTCTCTGACCCATTGTTCGTTTAATAGCATATTGTTCAATTTCCAAGAGTGCCTATATTTCCTGGGGAGTTTTGAGTTGTTGATTTCCAGTTTCATCCCATGGTGGTCTGAGAGGGTACATGGTATGATACTAATGTTTTGGAAGTTATTTAGATTCGCTTTATGTCCTATCATGTGGTCAATTCTGGAGAAGGTGCATGCACTGCTGAGAAGAATGTATAGTCTGTGGCCTTAGGATAAAAAGTTCTATATATGTCTACTAAGTCCAGTTGTTCTATTGTTTGTGTGAGCTCTGTTGTTTCTTTGTTGAGTTTTTGTTTCGTAGACCTGTCCATTGTTGTTAGAGGCGTGTTGAGATCGCCTACAAGAATTGTGTGGGTATCTATGTCTTCCCTTAAGTCTGTAAGTAATTGCTTTACGTAACTAGGTGCATTGAGATTTGGTGCATAAACATTAATGATGGTGATTGCTTCTTGATGGATCATTCCTTTCACCAGTATAAAATGGCCTTCCCTGTCTCTTTTGATGTTAGTTAGATTGAAATCTATCTCGTCTGAAATTAGGATAGCTACCCCAGCATTTTTTCTCATCTATTGGCATGAAATATCTTTTTCCATCCCTTCACTTTCAGTTTCTTTGCATGTTTTCTGGTTAGATGTGTTTCTTGTAGGCAACAGATGGTTGGGTCTTGTTTGATGATCCATTCTATTAATCTCTGTCTTTTGATTGGTGAATTTAGACCATTTGTGTTGAGGGTTCAGATTGAGAGGTTGCAATTTTGCCCTGCCATGCGATTGTGTTTTGTGTGTGTTGTTGTCTGTGTAATTGCCTTGATTGTGTGGGCTTTAGTTTGGAGACCTTCTTATTTGCCAACTTTGTTTGTGGTTTGCCTCCTTTTTTCCGGGATTAGCACATTTCTAAGGAGACTTTGCAGAGCTGGTTTTGTGTAAACATATTCTTCTAGTTTTTCTTTGCTATGGAAGCATCTGATTTCGTTCTCATATACAAATGAGATCTTTGCTGGGTAGATTATTCTTGGTTGACAGTTGTTTTGTTTCAGGGCTTGGAAGATCTTTGTCCATTCTCTCCTTGCTTGTAGGGTCTCTTCGGAGAAGTCAGCAGTGATTCTGATGGGTTTTCCCGTGTGTGTGATCTTTTCTCTACTTAGTACTTGTCTCAGGATTCCTTCTTTGTCTTCGTTGGAGTAGAACTTGAGCACCGTGTGTCTGGGTGAAGATCTCTTTGGTTCATGTCTGTTGGGAGTTCTTTGTCCATCCTGTATGCGGGGTGGATTCGTGTTCCAAGTGTTTTGGAAGTTTTCCTGTATAATATCGTCAAGCACTGCTTGCATTCCTGATTCTCTTTCTACTCCTTCAGGGAGGCTGATGATCCGAATATTCAATTTTCTAAGGTAATCCTTCATCTCTTGCATCATTTTATTAGTTTTGCTGAGGTTTGTCTCTAGCTGTTTAATTAGCTGGGCACCTTCATGTTGCGTGTCTTCTGTTTCAGAGATCCTTTCCTCTGCCGCATTTATTCTGTTGATCAGGCTTTCAATTTTGAGTACCTGGTCATCCAATTTGGTTTTGATTTGTTGTATTTCGGCGATTATGCGGTTCTGGAAGTCTTCCCGCTTCATGTCCTCGTCTCTGATAAATTTTAGCATTTTTTTAAAAAATTCCTTGTCTGGTAACTCTTCCATGTCTTCATCTCGCATCTCCGATATTGATAATGGCTTTTGGCCCTTATTCGGTGGGGTGCTGGCTCTTTCATCTGGAGCACAACTTTTTCTGGTGGTTTTTCCCATTGTATTGGTGTATTTTGGTGAGGCCAATGGACCCGTGTGTTGAGGGGTCGTCAGGCGCTTTCCTGTAGAGATTGGAGCCTGCAGGTGTGGTGTTGCAGGGCGTGGTAATTTTCAAGGCACCTTTGTTGCGTTCTCAGAGCCCGGGACTGTAGGGCACCACCTTGGTTGCCCTGTGGATTCCAGGCACACTCTGGGCACCACTTCTACAGATGTGACACCCCAGGGCATGGAGGGATGAAGGCGCTCTCTGGGTGTGCCCCCTGCACGGGAATCCACAGGACATGGAAGGTTTTATGTGCTTTCTCCCTGCGTTCTCCATGCCAGGGACTGCAGGGCTTTTCAGAGCCCACCTGGTGTGTCTCCCACACACGGGACTGTGAGTGAGGCACTTTCTGGACATGGCTCTTTTGCAGTGATTCCACCACTCGTGGTGTGTGGGTGTTCAGAGCCCTCCTGGTGTGGCTCCCTCACACAGGACTGCAGTGGAGGAGTGACCCAGGCGCCCTGTTAAAATGACTTCGAGGCTGGTTCGCACAGTGCCAGTGTGGCGCAGGAGTTTTCAGAGCTCTCCTGGTGGGTCGCCCACGCTTAGAACTGCGGGGTGGAAGGCGAGGAGTGGGCAAGTCACTCTATGGGAGTGGCTCCTGTATGCCAAGGTCACACAGGCTGCACTTGCCAGTGCTCAGAGCCCTGCTGGTGTCGCCCTTGTGTGGAGGAGGCGGTTTCTGCAGGCGGGACTGCCCAGCCCCCCCATCGTGGCGTTCAGAGTCCTCCTGGTGTGTCGCCCACCCACAGGGTATCAGGGTGTGGGGGATTCTAGACCCTCGCTGGTAGTTTCTGCACACTGAGATGAACTGCCCACACAGCGCGGGCATATTTTGGGCTCTTTCTTTGTGCCTTCTCAGCACCCAGGTCTACTGTGCGCCACTTCCAAGGCACAGATTTGGCAGGTTCAAGGCGCTTGCCCTGTGTTCTCAGAGGCTGAAACCTCTGCAGGGGGGGGAGGGTAAAAGGAGCACCCCAGAGGCTTGGGCTTTGTGCCCTGCCCCTGGAACGAGCTGCAGAAGCTGTTAACCCTTCCCTGGCTCACCCGAACCTCCGGCTGTTGCAGTCTGCCTCTGCTGCTGTTGAAGACCCCTGCCGGTGACGATGCCTCCTGGCCTCCTTGTCTCTGGGTCGGCTGTGTCTCCTGTGGGCCTCTTCTAAGGTGACTCAGCAGATCTGGAGTGGGATGTTGGCTTCCCTATCTTTTGCTTTGTTTTGTTCTCGTTGTTCTTCCAAGTTGTGTGGATCTTTTTGGCTCCACACTGTCCAGGGAACTTCACGCACCTCTCCCTGCGGTTCCCTGCTGTTCCTCTTTGCTGCTTCTGTAGTGTTCTATCCCTCTCTCACTGGACTCTCCCTCACAGCCTTCCTCCTATGTCGGCCATCTTAAAACCCCCCTCCTACGTGTTGAATTTTAACCTGCCTTTTCGACTATGGCTGCTGCAACTTTGTTTTCCACCGGCTGTTTACAATGTGTCTGCTACGTGTTGGATTTCCTCCTGCTGTCCAAAAAGTTTCTGCTCCATATTGGATTTCCATTTGCAATTTAGGAAGTGTAGGCTACCAGTTGGATTTCCACCTCTTCTTTACAATGCACTCTGCATGTTGGATTTCCGCCTGCCAGTTAGTGTGTCTGCTACTCTTTGGATTTCCACCTGTTGTCTATGATGTGTATGCTATGTGCTTGATTTCCTCCTGCTGTATCTAAAACATTCTAACAATGTTGGATTTCACATGCTGTTAAGCATGTGTCTGCTACCAGTTGGATTTGCACCTGCTGTATAAAATGTGTCATTCCATGTTGATTTCCAGCAATCATTTACAATGTCTTCTTCCAGTTGGATTTTGACCTCTGCTTATGATGTGTAGGTTACCTGTTGGTAGGTTACCTCTGCTGTGAAAAGTTTCTCTACACGTTGGATATCCACATGCCATTTGCATTGTGTCTTCTATCTTTGGAATTCCACCAGTTATATACAATAATTCAGCTACGTGTTAGATTTGAGAATGCCATTTAAGATGTCTGCTACAAGCAGGTTTTCCACCTGCTTTTTAAGATGTGTTTGCTATATGTTGGAGTTTCCTCCTGCTTCTACAAGTTTTCTGCTACATAAAGGATTTCCACCTGCAGTTTAACATGTGTCTGCCACCAAGTGGATTTCCCACCTGCTGTATACAATGTGTCTGTTCCATGTTGGCTCCCTCCTACTGTCTGCAATGTGTCCCCTATGTGTTGGATTTCTACCTGTTCTTTACAATGTGTTGCCTGCCTGTTGGATTTGCTCCAGCTGCGTGCAAAATTCCTCTCCATGTTGGATTTCACCCTTGCAGTTTATGCTGCATGAGTCTTACAAGCTGAATTTTCACTTGCCACGTTCTCTGTGTGCCTGTTCCTTGTGGATTGGCACCTGCCATTTACAATGGATCGGCTACATGTTGGATTTTCACCTGCCTGTTGCAATGTGTCCACTATTTATTGGATGCCCACCTGCCGTTTGCAGAAAAGATTTGGATTTTTGCCACCCAATTACAATGTGTCTGCTAAGCGTTGCATTTCCATCTACCTTTGAATATGTCTTTCCTCTGGGTTGGATTTCCAAGTGCCCTGTACAATGTGTCTGCTACATATTGGATTTCCACCTGCTATCCACAACATTTCTGTTGCATATTGGATTTCCACATTCAGTTTTAGAAGTGTAGGTGAACAGTTGGATTTCCACTTGTCCTTTGCAATGCACTCTGTGTGTTGGATTTCCACCTGCCATTTAGTGTGTCTGCTATTGTTTGGATTTCCACTTGTTGTCTATGATGTTTTTGCTCTATGTCTGATTTCCTCCTGCTATATATAACATTTCCTAACCATGTTGGATTTCCATGTGTAGTTTAACATGCTTCTACTATTTCTTTGATTTGCACCTGCTGTATAGAATGTCCGTTCCATGTTGGATTTCCTCCTGATGTATATAAATTTTCCACTACATGTAGGAATTCTGCCTTCAGGTTAGCGTGTATCTGCTATCAGTTGGTTTTCCTCCTTTAGTTGACAATATTCCTGTTACATGTTTGATTTCCAGCCGCCGGTTACAAAGTATCCACTACATTTTGGATTCCACCTGCAATTTAGGATGTGCCCACTACTAGTTAGATTTACACCTGCCATGTACAATGTGTCTGCTATGTGTTGGATTTCCACCTGCTGTTTACCAAGTGCCTGCATCATGTTGTACTTCCACATACCATTTGCAGTGTGTCTGCATCATGTTGGATTTTTCCCTTGCATTTTCATGGTGTCTGCTACCAGTTGGATTTCTACAGCCATTTCAAATTTATATGTTATTAGCTTAATTTCCTACTGCTTTATACACAATTCCCTCTCCTGTTGGAATTCCACCTGCAGTTTAGATTGTTTCTGGTACCGGTTGGATTTCCCACCTGCATATACAATGTGTCAGTTCCAAGATGGATTTCTTCCTGCTGTGTACAATGTGTCCCCTATGTGTTGCATTTCTACCTTTTCTTTACAATGTGTTGCCTGTTCCATGTTGGATTTGCTCCAGCTGCATGCAAAGTTCCTCTCCATGTTGGATTTCCATTTGCATTTTATGCTGCATGAGTTACAATTTGAATTTCCACTTGCCACGTTCTCTGTCTGCTCCTTGTGGATTGGCACCTGACATTTACAATGGATCTGCTACCAGTTGGATTTCCACCTGCCTTTTGTGATGTGTCTACTACTTTTTGTTATTTTCACCCAGCATTTACATTGTGCCCGCCTTGAGTTGGACTTCACTGTTCCATTTGCATAATGTTTGCTAAAATTTTGATTTGCTCTGCCTTTTCAGATTTGTATGCTATGTGCTTGCTTTTCTCTTGCTCTATACAGTATTTCCCCTCCTTCTTGGATTTCCACCTGCAGTTTAGTGTATGTCTGGTACCAAGTGGATTTCCCACTGCCATGTACAATTTGTCTTTTTCATGTCGGTTTTGCTGCTGTTGTATGCATGTGCCTCCTATGTGTTTGATTTGTGCCAGCTGTATACAATGTGTTTCCTACGTGTTCTTTTTCTACCTGTTGTTTACAGTGTCAGCTATGTGTTAGCTGACATTTTGCATGGGCCTGCTACCGGTTGGATTTCAACATGCCATTTTCAATATGTCTGCTTCTTGTGGATTTGTATCTGCCATTTACAATGTATCTACTACCTTTATTATTCCACATGCCCATTTTTTGTGTCTGTTCCATGTTGGATTTCCTCCCACTGTATACAATGCTCCTCTCCATGTTGGATTTCCACTTGCAGTTTATGATGTATGAGAGTTACAATTTGCATTTCCACCTACCACGTGTTATATGTCTGTTACTTGTGGATTTGTACTTGCCCTTTACAATGTATATGGTACCAGTTGGATTTCCACCTGCCTTCTGTAATGTGTCTACTACTTGTTGAATTTCCTCCTGCCATGTACAGTGGGTCTTTAAGGAGTAGAATTTCTGGCCCACAATTTACAATGTTCTGCTCAGTGTTTTTTCTATCTACTGGTAAAAATGTGTGGCTACTGCTTGGATGTCCACCTGCAGATTATAATGCATGCAGCAAAGTGTTGATTTTCTACTTGCTGTATCCAATGTGTCTGTTATGTGTTGGATTTCCACCTGCTCTTTACAATGTGTCTACTACCATAGGGTTTCCACATACCATGTGTTTTGTGTTCATGAAGGCTTGGACTTACAAGTGTTGTTTTCAATGTGTCTCTTATTTTGGATTTTTGCCTATCGTTTGCAATATGTATGTGACATGTTGCATTTCCACCTGCCATTTACCATATTTGTCCTATATGTTTGATAACAGTCTCACATCTATGGATGTGTGTGCTCTGGACAGAATCTATGGATGCTGGGCATCCCCCATCTGCCAGCCTTCCATGGAGCTAGGTGTCTCTTTCCCCCATTTGTGCTCTGAATTTGCCCTTATCCCACAGCTTCTGGGAGGCCAAGTGGCAATGCATGTCATCTGTTTTTTCTGTGTTGTGGTCACTAGCCTAGAAAGGAAGTTCCGGGAGCTGGGTCTGCCATGGGGCATTTGTCATGGCAGAAGCTGCCAGCCTCTTGTACCTTATGGTCCTCTCCCTTTATATTTGTTTTTGTAACTGTGGAAAATGTACAGAACTGTCATTTCCCTCAAGCATTTTGAAGTGGATATTAGTGGCAGCCTGCTCAGACACTCTTTGTAGTCATCACCATTATGCTCTCCAGAATCTTCATTTTCCCACCCAAGATTTTGTGTCTGTGAAATATTCCCTCTGGACATCTCCCCAACCTTAGGTACCCTCTTCCTCAATGCTCCTCAATTCTCCTCTGGGACCTCCTCAGTAGGTCCCCTGGAAATTCTTTAGTGATGGCCAGACCATTGCAGCATGGCATCTTCACAGTGATCCATGTTGGTGCAGGCATAGCTGCTTTGAGAATGTGTCCTGGTTCACTCCTGGGCTTTGCATGCTTTAGGAGGAGGTCAGGGTCACACATCCCCTTCAGAGCAGATCATGTGACAGCCAAGGCATGAGCTGTTGCTCCCCTATTTCCCACACTGCAAACCACATGACTTGGGTTGGATAGCCAGTAAGGGGCAGAACAAGCCCATGATCTGGCCCTCTCCCCCTGACATTCCCATGTCAAGCTTCCTGCATACCCAAAGTGAACCACAGAACTCCGAGCATTCTTCCTAGCACTCTGAAGTTCCTCAGTCACTCTTTCTTGTTTACCAATTCTGAGTAAGAGCCTCTAAAATGACCTTACCCAGGATCCCTGAATGATGGGCCAAATAGGGGCAGGACAGCCTGTAATGGGCTGTTTGCCCTGCACTCCACCCGCAGCCTGTATGCTCCATCATTTCATGGAGACACACACAGTGGCTTGTTGTTTTGCAGAGTGGTGTATCCACAGCCTGAGGCATTGACTAACTCATGAGTGACTTGACTAGCAAATGTTTCGCATGGGACAGGTGGTGACATGGACAATAGAGGAGGGTGTGGCATATCTGGAGCTCAGGAATGCTGTTTCACTTAGGTTATGTGAGGCCTGAATCTGAAGGCCCCTACAATACTCCCTGTCCTCCTTTCATTCCTCTAATCTGGCTCACCAGTTTTCTGTCACTTTATCCATCAGGGAATGTGCAAAGCTGTGATAGGGTCTTCCATACACTCCTGCCCTTGGTGGGAGAACCTCCCCTCCCTGTGTGGGCCAGCAGGGCCTGGGGCTGCTCCTAGCTTGCTGCACGTTGTCTGTCTGGAGTTTGGGGTTGTCTGGGGTTGGTTTCCTACTAAGTCCCTCTGATTTGGGGGTAGCTCTGTAAAATGCCGGAAGATGGAGGCTGAAGAGAGGGTCTAGGGATGGGGGGTATTTGCCCTACTCTTGGCTCACATGTTGCTGTGGGACTCTCTCCCTGTGCAGAAGTGATGTCCTTGTGGTGACAAAATGCCGGAAGATGGAGGCTGAAGAGAGGGTCTAGGGATGGGTGTATTTGCCCTACTCTTGGCTCACATGTTGCTGTGGGACTCTCTACCTGTGCAGAAGTGATGTCCTTGTGGTGACATCCTGGCTGGCTCATATTATCTGGGAAGGGGCATTTAACATCGCCCTCTTGAATGAGCAGTTCCGGCTGCAGAACATGACTGATCAGTTGACCGTGTTTGCCTTGAAGAAGTGAGTAGCTGGGAGGTTTAAGCAGACAGCTGTGGCCAACACCTTGAGCTCTAGACTCAGGATGGGAAGGACGCTGTTTGCTCTCTAAATACAGGGTCCACTGTTGGGGTTCCTCCTGTGAACTGCAGGATAATAGAGGCATGACTCAGTCTCAGGTCCTGGGACTCTGGGTCTAGACTGGAGGTGGAAATGGGCCACAGGCAGCCAGCTGCCCCTCATAGTGCCTTGGAGAGCAGGATTGGTGACAGCACTGATACCCCCGGCCCTGGTGAGGTGATGAGTAGAGCCAGTGAAAGGATTCTGATTTTAAGCCTTGCTCCTACTGGGTGGTGTCACCCGAGGAGCGTTGTGCATGCTCCCCAATTAGCCGCAGCACCTGCCTTGCCCCTGAGGAATTCACTAATATGCGAGGTGTGGGATCGGCTACAGTTGTTCAGACAGTTCCAACCCCAAGGCAAGGGGCCATGACCCTAGGACACCTCACAGTGGGACCAACCATCCAAAGCAGTTTATTAAGTCCTCCTGAAGTGGGGATACACACACACACACACACACACACACACACTGGAGCTTTTGTTCTTGGAATTGAGATGCATGGCCTAGGCCTTGCCTGTCCCTTTCTCGTTTGGTACCTTTCTCCCATCTCCCATCTGTGCGGTTCAAAGCTGATACAGTTCAGGCAGATTTATCAGTCAGAGAAGAGAGCCTGACAGACCTTATGGGGGATGGCCTTGGGCTACTTAAACGTGGTGAGGTGATCATGTGAGAGAAATGGCTACCCATGGTGAACAGCCTTGTGCTTGTATACATTTTAGGCCTTGGGGATGGGAGAAGGTGGCAGCTCCTCAGTTGCTGTTGCCTGCCAGTGTCCTGGAATACAAGGTTCTTGTCATGGTGGACAGAGACAGGGCTACTGCAGGGCATTGCACTGATGTGGGCATGATCTTCTGGGGCCATGTCAGGGTGGAGATCCTGTCCACACTCTTTGGCACTCTGCACCCTAGCTTCTATGCAGCCCACCATGAGGCCTTCATCTATGAGCAGCGGTGGATGTTCCAGGCATATATCCCCTGGGACAGGGGTGATTTCTACTGCATTGGAGCCTGCTTTGGGGAATCGGTTGCTGAGGTGCAATAACTCACCAGTGCCTGTCACCAGGCCAATGTGATTGACAAGGCCAATGGCATCGACGCTGTGTGGCATGATAAGAGTCACCTGAACAAGTACCTGCTGTACCACAAGCCCATCAAGATGCTGTCCCCAGAGTACCTGTGGCATGATTGGCTACTGAACTGGCCCTCAGTCTTAAAGAAACTGAGGCTTCTGGGCCCAGCGTGGTGGTGCAGTGGTTAAAGGTCCTCACCTTGCACCCCCGGGATCCCATATGGGCGCCGGTTCTAATCCCGGCAGCCCCGCTTCCCTTCCAGCTCCCTGCCTGTGGCCCGGGAAGGCAGTTGAGGATGGTCCAAAGCTTTGGGACCCTGCACTCACGCGTGGGAGACCCGGAAGAGGCTCCTGGCTTCGGATCAGCATAGCATCAGCCATTGCGCTCACTTGGGGAGTGAATCATCGGACGGAAGATCTTCCTCTCTGTCTCTCCTCTCTGTATATCCGCCTCTCCAATAAAAAAATAAAATAAATCTTAAAAAAAAAAAAAAGGAAAAACCTCCAGCTGCCTCCTGGCAGCTGGTGGGTCTCAGGACGGGGCGTCTCATGCCTGGATTCCGGACGGCCGCCATGGGCACATGGTGAGCCGTCCTCCCCGGGCCTGCTGGGTTTCGGGGGCCGCTTCCTTCGGGGTGAGTAGACCGAGGGGGGGAGGCCTCCGGGACTGGGCAGGTCCGGCACCCAGCCACCGCCCTCATTGGGCGGTGAAGGGGATTTGGGAGGGGCGCGACCTTGGGCCTGGGAATTTTAAACCTCCAGCTGCCTCCTGGCAGCTGGAGGGTCTCAGGACGGGGCGTCTCATGCCTGGATTCCGGACGGCCGCCATGGGCACATGGTGAGCCGTCCTCCCCGGGCCTGCTGGGTTTCGGGGGCCGCTTCCTTCGGGGTGAGTAGACCGAGGGGGGGAGGCCTCCGGGACTGGGCAGGTCCGGCACCCAGCCACCGCCCTCATTGGGCGGTGAAGGGGATTTGGGAGGGGCGCGACCTTGGGCCTGGGAATTTTAAACCTCCAGCTGCCTCCTGGCAGCTGGTGGGTCTCAGGACGGGGCGTCTCATGCCTGGATTCCGGACGGCCGCCATGGGCACATGGTGAGCCGTCCTCCCCGGGCCTGCTGGGTTTCGGGGGCCGCTTCCTTCGGGGTGAGTAGACCGAGGGGGGGAGGCCTCCGGGACTGGGCAGGTCCGGCACCCAGCCACCGCCCTCATTGGGCGGTGAAGGGGATTTGGGAGGGGCGCGACCTTGGGCCTGGGAATTTTAAACCTCCAGCTGCCTCCTGGCAGCTGGTGGGTCTCAGGACGGGGCGTCTCATGCCTGGATTCCGGACGGCCGCCATGGGCACATGGTGAGCCGTCCTCCCCGGGCCTGCTGGGTTTCGGGGGCCGCTTCCTTCGGGGTGAGTAGACCGAGGGGGGGAGGCCTCCGGGACTGGGCAGGTCCGGCACCCAGCCACCGCCCTCATTGGGCGGTGAAGGGGATTTGGGAGGGGCGCGACCTTGGGCCTGGGAATTTTAAACCTCCAGCTGCCTCCTGGCAGCTGGTGGGTCTCAGGACGGGGCGTCTCATGCCTGGATTCCGGACGGCCGCCATGGGCACATGGTGAGCCGTCCTCCCCGGGCCTGCTGGGTTTCGGGGGCCGCTTCCTTCGGGGTGAGTAGACCGAGGGGGGGAGGCCTCCGGGACTGGGCAGGTCCGGCACCCAGCCACCGCCCTCATTGGGCGGTGAAGGGGATTTGGGAGGGGCGCGACCTTGGGCCTGGGAATTTTAAACCTCCAGCTGCCTCCTGGCAGCTGGTGGGTCTCAGGACGGGGCGTCTCATGCCTGGATTCCGGACGGCCGCCATGGGCACATGGTGAGCCGTCCTCCCCGGGCCTGCTGGGTTTCGGGGGCCGCTTCCTTCGGGGTGAGTAGACCGAGGGGGGGAGGCCTCCGGGACTGGGCAGGTCCGGCACCCAGCCACCGCCCTCATTGGGCGGTGAAGGGGATTTGGGAGGGGCGCGACCTTGGGCCTGGGAATTTTAAACCTCCAGCTGCCTCCTGGCAGCTGGTGGGTCTCAGGACGGGGCGTCTCATGCCTGGATTCCGGACGGCCGCCATGGGCACATGGTGAGCCGTCCTCCCCGGGCCTGCTGGGTTTCGGGGGCCGCTTCCTTCGGGGTGAGTAGACCGAGGGGGGGAGGCCTCCGGGACTGGGCAGGTCCGGCACCCAGCCACCGCCCTCATTGGGCGGTGAAGGGGATTTGGGAGGGGCGCGACCTTGGGCCTGGGAATTTTAAACCTCCAGCTGCCTCCTGGCAGCTGGTGGGTCTCAGGACGGGGCGTCTCATGCCTGGATTCCGGACGGCCGCCATGGGCACATGGTGAGCCGTCCTCCCCGGGCCTGCTGGGTTTCGGGGGCCGCTTCCTTCGGGGTGAGTAGACCGAGGGGGGGAGGCCTCCGGGACTGGGCAGGTCCGGCACCCAGCCACCGCCCTCATTGGGCGGTGAAGGGGATTTGGGAGGGGCGCGACCTTGGGCCTGGGAATTTTAAACCTCCAGCTGCCTCCTGGCAGCTGGTGGGTCTCAGGACGGGGCGTCTCATGCCTGGATTCCGGACGGCCGCCATGGGCACATGGTGAGCCGTTCTCGGGCGGCCAGTGCGCCATTGGTGCCAGGCTCCGCCTGCTGGCCGCCCGGCTGGGGAGCTCTGGGGATTTGGTTCTTTGAGTTGCTGCTTAATTAGCTCCAGGCTGAACCCATTGTGCTTCTTGGACCTGAAAGAGGCAGTAACTCTTCCTTAGCAAAACTTGTAATCAGTAATAATTCTGAGCACCAAATACCAGTCATGCAGAAGCTATGGCTTGGGGCTTGCCCTGCACAAGTAGCTCCAACAGTTGGCCAATGTGTCAACTGGTAATGGAACAGAGTAGATTAGGCACGACTGAGCAAACCTTAGCCCACAAGTAAAACTAGAAACCAGGAGGGAGCAGAGGTCATGCCGAGCTAGGCTCTTGTACCTGCTGGTCTGTGGGAGCCTGGGACGCTGAGTCACAGTGTCTAAGGCAGAGTTCGGGACAGGGGAGGGGTTATGCCAAGCTGAGTCAGAGCATCCATTGGCAGGCATGTGATCTATGCCTGGGAACGGACCCGGTTGGGGAGCAAAGGGGACAACCCTAGCTGGGCTGAGGTTCCCACCAAGAGGCGCGTGGCCTGGAAGGGGGCTGCGTTCTGATCTGGAAACAGTTGTAGTCTCCCTTGGCACAAGTGTGGACTGGGATTGGATGCACCGAACTGGGCCGGACCCCGACTCCCCCTGGTGTTCTGGAGGACCAGGGCAGATGTGGGATGGACTAGGCAGGGTCTCAAACCCCTACTGAGCCATGTGTGAGCCATACGTGGGTATGGACAAACCATGGCTGGGCTGGAACATCCAACAGCAAGCACCAGATTGGGTTGAAGGCCAGTCAGGAAAAGCCACAGTTCCTGCTATGACAGGAGGTGGACTGAGTAGGGTTGGCTCATGGACCCACTGGTAAGCGTGAAACCTGGCATTGGGAGAGGTTCTGATGGAGGAGCCTGGGCAACTCCTCTGGCAGGACACAGACCCAGCAGGTAAACGCAAGAAACATGATAGGAAACAGCCCAGAAAAGGCCATGGAAACCTACCCACTGGCATACAGTTGGCAGACGTGGGGGCAAGACCAGGCTGAATCTGTCCACATCATCCACTGGCAAATCCAGGCACCAGTGTGGGTCGACCCAGGGTCGGTCGCAACAAAGACTAGTGCACATTATGGAATGCCGAGGTGAGGTTGCCTGTACCAGAAGGGACCGCAGCGCCCAACCAGCCTGAGAACAAGAAAGGAAGTGGGCAGAGCTGGCAGGGGAATAAGGGAGGGTTCCTTTGCTGGACAGCTACTTCCGCAGGAGAGCATGGGCTGGGATGGGGGCAGACCAGACTAGGCAGAGCTACCACACCTGTGCGCCTCATGTGGACTAGATCAGGGAAAAGCCAGGCTGGGCGGATTATTCCTACTGGTGCAAACAAAATTAAAGTGGGCGAGGTTTGTTTGGGCAGCATCAACTGGAATCTGGGAGTGGGAGAGGCCTGGGAGGGAAATAGTGGGCTCATCCCTCTTGGGTTACCACTTCCACGGGAGGACATAAAACTAAGACAGCGGCTGGGGTGGAATGGGATGTGGGACAGACTGGATTACTGCTACACTTACTGGCAAACCAGGGTAGGGGGTGGGCCTGGTTGGGGTTATTGTGGGTCGCTCCAACCTAGGCTACAGCTCCCGCTGGTTTATGTGAGGGCCAAGTATGTGCTGGGCAGAACCAGACTGGACTGCAACACCCATTGGCTCCAGTGGAAGACGGGAGTGAACACAGAACCAACCCAGGAATTGCAACCACCAGCTGATTGGAGCGATGGACGGTGCCAGGCCCTGTACTTGTTAGCACATACAAGAAGTTTCTTTGGAGATCTTCCTAATCTAAATGCTGGACTCAGAACCATAACAAAGAAAAGAGCGAAGACAGACCGGGTCAACCAACCATCTAAGCTATGATGGACTATGTCAATCAGTGGATTTTTCAAAGACCTCATAGTGCTTGGAGCGGCAAGATTGACAGCGATTCATAACTGTTGCAATATCAAAACCACTTGAGCAAGAACCTCAGAGCATGCCCTATATGCGGGACTTGGGGAGGGTGGGAAATTGGGTGGGCCTTCTCCCTTAAAACCCCCCTTTTAAACATGAAGGTAACAATATGGAAAACATATTAGTATTATCCACTTTCCTGTAGCCCTTGAACCTTCTTACCCTAATTAACTATGTAAAGAATGTCAAAATAAAATTTATTAAAAAAAAAAAAAAAAAGAAAGAAACTGAGGCTTCTGACAGTGCCCAAGGATAACCAGAAAATTCAAAACCCATAGGGCCTTAGAGAGGATGAGGTCTGGGGCTGCTCTGTACTGGAAGAGATTCTGGGCAAAAGGGCACTGTGATTCTACTTCTTCCCATTTAGAAAGACTACTGAAGCTGAGCTGCTCAGCTGAAGTGTTGGCTGACCATGCCTTCTGTCATCACTCAGATTCTCACACAGACACACACAGTTAAGCTCATGGGGAATAGACAGAAATACACAGACGTGCACACTGACTCACGGCCCCAGTCACTGGGTGCAGCACATGTTCCATAGGAGTGACTGCCAGGAGTGACTTGGGCCTTTCTCCTGGGATTAGACCAGTCTCAGCCTTCCTGACCAAGGCCCTAGCATGGACCCTTATCATCCTTCAGGGATAGTTTTGATGTGGTTAAAAACATGGTTCATGGAGATAAGCTGCCACCTGTCACACTGGCATCCACAATGGCTGCCAATTGCAATTTCAGCTGCTTCACTTCTGACCTAGCTACGTGCAAAGCACCTGGGAAAGCAGTGGAGGAGCACCAAGTGTCTCAACATCTGCTGCCCTCCCTCAAGTGAGTTCAGGATCCAGATCTTGTCTCCTGACTTTGACCTGGCCTTGTTTGTTCTGGCCATCTGGGGCACGGACCAGCAGAAGGAAGATACCTACCTTATCCGTTCTCTCTGTAACTTCTGTTCAGTTTAAACAAAACTTGTTCAGTTAAACAAAACTTGTTCTGTAAAGTTTAAACAAAACTTTAAATAACCTCATTGTCAAGGCCAGCCAGATTTTGCCCTGTCTCATTTCCTAAGAATTGTATCATATTGTATGTATTGTTTAATTTTGTAATCCTTTTGGAGTTTGTTTTATAGAATGTGTACTGTATGCATAGTAGTCAGTCTCTATATCATGTTTGCATAAATATGTTTTTACTGTGTATAGTATGTCTGGTGGTTTTATTGTGCGTGTATGTATTTTATGTGTGTAGTGTGTATTGTGGGTCTGTATTATGTGTTTGATGTATATAAATACTATGTGTGTAGTATGTTTATAGTGGATCTAGTGAGTATGTGTGTATGCTATGTGTGTAGTGCATATGATGGCTCTGAATTATGTGAGCATTGCATATATATGTGATGTGTGTGTTTTATGCTTACAATGGGTTACCGAGCATGTGTGTGTACTGTGCTTACTGTGTATTGTGAATCTGATTTGTGTGTGTATTTGAGTTGTGCATGTAATATGATCGTGGTGTGTTTAGTGAACATGGGTGCTTTACTGTGTGTGTAATATGTGTGCAGTGTGTTTGATGAATAGCCTTAAAAACATGAGTACTAGCTCAATCTCAATGGCCCTGTTACAAACTGTCCCCCAAGTTTTGACTTGGGAAATGCATGCTAAGCACTGCAGGACTGGGGTTCTTAATTCCTTATGAGGGGAATCCCCTACACCTTCACACAGTGGATGCTGGGCATTTGATTTGGTCAGAACAGGCAGGTGCAGGAATGTGACCCATGTGGACACACCTGGCCTTAGCCCTGGCCATGGTTCTTCACTGCAGCCTTTCTTATGAGAGCAAGGGATGGGAAATGATTCCTACAGTAGGTTATATGGAGCCCACACACTTGATGGCATTATTTGTGGCAAAGGTAGTAAATAAGTGTTGTTCTGGAACGGCCTCTGGCTGGAAGTGAATATGACATGCATAGCCCTTACTGGTCTAGTGCTTACATGTCACCTAAAGCAATCACATGGTTTGTGTTCTCCCCAGTGAGAGGGGAGACCATAACCAGTCCTCTATGTGAACACTGGAAGTTTCTCTTGGTGAGTTCCCAAAGAGTGGCCACTCAGAGTTGCACTGCTTGGGTTCTCAAACCCAAGGGTCTTGCACTTTATGGGATCTGTGCCTGAAGCTAGATCTGGCCCAGAGAAGGCAGTGGTGTGCCAGTGCCCAGTGGAGGCACTGGAGCCAGGGATAACCCCCAAGATCAGGCTATGTATCCCTGGCCACAGCCAGCATGTCCTGTTCCCTATCATCCATGTCTGCAGTGTGAGCCTCTTGGGTGGAAAGAGGTTCATCTTTGATGTCAGTACCTGTGCCCCAGACATGTTCTGGGAAGAGCCCTGATGGGCATGGGTGTGCCTTTGAAGTGGCTGTCAAAGACCTGCTCAGGCTGGAGATAGGGAAACACAAAAGCTCCAACATGAACCCAGAGAAATAAAAAAGCCCTGGAGGAGAAATGAAGTCAATGCTGCTGGCAGAGCTGGGGCAAAAGGTGTTGCTAAGGTGTCTCTGATGATCAGCCATCCGTGTCTGAGTCCTAGAGCCACACTGTGGGAGGACTCAACAAACAAGAGCAGAGATGAGTATGACTGAGATGGAAGGGGGCACATGACTGCAAGGGGTATGAGACTGGAGGGAAGGCAGGCATAAGGGGGACTGACCCTTGAACTTGGGCCTGTCCTGTTGCTGTTGGCCATACATTTCTGATACTAACTCACCTATCAACTAGTACCCAGACCCGGGTTAGTCAGCCTGCTGTCCTAATCATGCTCTCAGTCATGGCTCAACGGCGCCCTGTCACTGGCATGATTCAGGCTGGGCTAATGGCCTGAACTTCAAGACTCTATTTCCTTTTACTGGGGCCTCTCTGTAGATAGATCTTATAACAGAGCATATTTTTATATAGCCAGCTGAGCAAAGACCATACAAGAGCTATAGACATGGACTCACACTGGTTGAGCAGTGTCTTCTCATCCCTTTGGCCAGACCCTGAGTCAAGTCCACCTGGAGGAGAGGGCATCACAGGACTTGGGTTCCAAGAAATGATTCTCACTGGGGTTCTTTATTGGGAATGCCAAACTCAGATATCCAGAGGCAGCCCTGAGCTTATTTTAGAATGTGTTGGCAGCTGGAGCAAGTGTCTTGTCACTCTTGTACATCTCAACCTTCCTGTGGTACAAGGAGGGGCCAAGGGGGTAAGTATTTTTTCCTGACACACATGAGGAACAATGGGTGCAGGAACCCTGTCCAAATCTTCATCCCAGTCCTTTTTTGGGTCCTGTCTGTGCTGTGCCTAAGCTCAGGTGATACAAGCCTTAGGGTTCACAGGTCACCCAGATCTTTGGACTGTATATCTAAGGGCATCCACTGGGAACAATGGTGAGACTGAGGAGGTCCTGAGAAGTCCAAGAACATGGGATGTAGCTGTAGATGCCAGAGTGCTCAGAACAGATCCACCTGATCTAATGCTAGATGTTCTGCCTCCCATCTGGTCACTGGCTTCTCTAAGCCTGCCCTGGGTTGCTGCTGGGTAGTGCTGGTGTAATTGTGTGAAGTGTGCCTGTGGTGTGCCATAGAGTGTAGTCAGCACCTTAGAGAGCCTTACGGGATGTCTTGTCTGAGGAAGGGGCTCAGCTGGGAGGTCCTCAGGTGACCTCAGTTTCTTAACAATGGGCACAATGGAAGCTGGGACTGTATTAGGTGGGAGCCCACATTCCAGTGCTGGAGGCTCAGCCAGATCTTTTGGACAATGACCCTCAAGAATACATGTTGTCTCTCACTATTCTGAGGCCTATGTTTCAGTCAGCCCTGGGCTGAGGGTCTTCTTGGGTGCTGCAGATAATGAGTCAGCCTGCATCCCTGATGGCTCTGTCAGTTCTTCCTGAGGAACCCCGAGGTTACATGGGTGACATGAGAAAATCAGTCAGCTGAAACCAGGACACCATTCACCTCTGACACATAAAGGGTGACCCTGTAACCTTCTGTGGGGATGTGTCAGTGGGCATCTTAGGTTTGCTTTTCTTCAGAAGGGGCAGGTAGGTGATGATGAGGGTCCTGGTGGAGCTCCATCTGGACTATCTTTATTGTGACTCTCTTTGACTTACCTCAGAATGTTAGAATTGATCATATCCATGGATGAGACCAGCAGAGTGGAGGGGACATCATAGAATACAGGCTTAAGCGGGACCACTTTGCAAGAGAAGACACCTCAGCTCCAGAGTGCAGAAGGATCTGACCCAGAACCAGGTTCACTCCCAGGACCACAACAGTCACTAGTAGTCATATGTGGTTCATTCTATGTCTGTGGCCAGCAGCAAGGCAGGCATAGAGGAGGAGCTGGTGAAACTGTTGATGCCTGCCCAGGAGAGAAGGGACCCATTGTTCATCCTCACTGTCTGTCTGTGTATTGACTTTTTGCCATCTAACAGGTGTTGTTACCTGCTACTTTTACTTATTGTCTCACGTGACACCTGGAAGATTTAGATCAACCCAATGTTTGGGCGACTAGTTGGGATATTCTCATAAAGGCTTCCCAGGGCCAAGTCCTGAGGAGGGGGCTGCCTGGGCCATGACTTCTTATTTTGGTTATCCCTCTCTCCGTGAAGAGGTAATGGGCCTCAAGCCTCAGGTCCCATAGTCTCAGGCAAACAATTTTCTCATTTGCAGAGCATGACCCAGCTTCGTGCAGTAGGGATTAGAAGGAACAGAGACTTGGGGACAGGCAGAGTGGTCCCAGCCCAACTCAATACCCATAAACTCAATGAGTTCAATCATTCATCACGACTGACACTGCACACAGGCATCTATCCAGGCTCATAGGGAAAGTCAGTGAACAACAATGGGCCAACTCACAATCAGAGAGGGAACCTTTTCCCCAGATTTCCTGGCAGTTGGGACTCAGGATAGCAAAGGCCAAGGTCTCCTGGCCTCCCATACATATGCATTCTTTTATCCTGTGAGGAAGATGACAAAGCAAAGGAGTGAGTGGGATTTGGGTTCTGAGGGACATACTTCCTGGGATTCCTGCTGGAGGGCTGATGCTTTGGCTGCCACTTGCAGGAGGAAAGCAGTCATGTGAGAGTGGACAATGGGAGGCAGCAGGAGATAGTTGAACTGCTTAAGTCCCTGTTACCAATTTTTTAAAATTTAAATAATTATGTGGTCTTAAGGGAATCCATCAAACAAATTGCAACAATAATTTCTCATCTTTGAACTCATACTTTTTTTTTTTTTTACAAAAATGTGATGATGGTATTTAACACATTTAAAGAGACTATAGTGATGGTCATACATCTCAGGTAGCATGGGACTCCTCTTTGGTTCTAGGCTCCGCTTTACACGTGACTACACCTTGGTCTGGAGTCATATTCTCTAGCTGTTTTAAGTGGTTAATCAGCTCTGTAAAGATTTCTCTTGCATTTTATTTTCACTTATTTATTTATTTTTATTTTTTTAAATTTTATCAGAGGTCAAATATAGAGGAGGAAATACAGAGAAGAAGATCTTCTATCCATTGATTCATTCCCCAAGTGACGTCAACGGCCGGAGCTGAGCTGATCCAAAGCCAAGAGTCTGGAACTTCTTCTGAGTCTCCTCTGCTGCTGCAGGGTCCCAAGATTTTGGTTCATCCTCAAATGCTATTATAGGCAGCAAGCAGGGAGCTGGATGGGAAGTGGGGCCACCAGGATCAGAACCAATGCTCATATAGAATCCGGGCACATTTAATGCAAGGTCTTTAGCTGTTAGGCCACTGTGCTGGGCTCTCTATTGGCCCTTCTTTTCCAATATCTATGTCAGGAAAAAATAGTGCTGTTATTTATGTTCATTATATATGCTAGCAAATATTGCTTCCTAATTTCACCAATTACTATTTTAATTTTAAGTGTGTCTCTAGGAACCGTATGACAAAAACAACTCATGAAAATTATAACTAAACTAGTTTAAGAGGTATTGTAATTAGCTAAATAATACCGGAATACCAATTGCATGGATAATCTAGCTGGCTGTAAGCCATCAAGGTGATGAAAAATGCTTGCCTTTTTTAAAAATATTTATTTATTTTTTATTAGAAAGTCAGATTTACAGAGAGAAGGAGAAACAGGGAGAAAGATCTTCTGTCTGCTGGTCACTCCCCTAGTAGATACAATGACTGGATTTGAGCTTATCCAAACTCAGGAACCAGAACTTTTTCCACGTCTCCCATGTGGGTGCAGGATCCCAAAGCCTTGGGCTGTGCTGATGGCTTCCCCATGTCACAAGTAGGGAGCTTGATGAGAAGTGGGGTCACCAGGGAAGGAAGCAGTACACATATGGCATCCTGGCACACGCACGGCGAAGACTTTAGTCACTAAGCTACCATGCATGGCCCCTCTGTTGTATTTGAGTGGAAGAAGTACCTTACATGGATATTTTTCTGAAAACACACAGAAAGGAAGCCCATGATTTTAAAAAGCAATTAAAATTTATCTAGATGAAATAGCAATTGTTAGTGTCCATCTGGCTCCTGGCTTAGCATCTATTTCTTCTTCCCAGTCCTTACTAGCTGTCAAGCTTCACAAGTCCCTTCTCTGCCAAACAAAGGACACATTATCCCAAGTGGCTGTCACCCATTGGTGGTATAAATGGAGCAACCTGTTTCACATTCTCACTTGGTGTGAAGGGGCAATAACTGGAACAGGCCTGCAGGTTCACATTTAGTTCCCTGGAAACTTCTTGACCCTGCCTCTCAGGACTCAGGTTATGTAGAAAAATGTATTGCATCATAAAACATATTACTACTAACAGAAAACAACAACAAACAACAATATTTCATGAATGTGAAAGTTCTACTGGGGCATCCCAGCTACAGGAAGCTTGAAAAGTAGAGCTCAGAAGCTAACATCATACCCTATAAACTTTTTTTTCTTTGCTTATCCATTTTGATTGCTAATTCTCTCAACAAGTCAATCATATGCTTTGCTTGAAAAGGATGGTGAACTTTATTCTGCCATCAGTGAACTAGGACACAGTTGTGTGGAAGCACACAAGTTCAATGTAAGAGTTACATATATTCTCATTGTCAATGCACTCTCACTTTTTGATTTCAGATCCAATGTGTAAGTAAAAAGAATAAAACAGATATAGGATCTAAAGATCATCTCATATTACAAAGAATACTAACTGGAGAAATCATTGTAATTCTATAGGCAAAACTGGATTTCCAAACACCCCATTCATTAACTGCTACTTTTCTACTGTATCAGGGTTCTCCAGAAAAACCTAACAAATAGCAAAGATAGATGGATGCAGACACAGATGATAATTAGAGGATATTTGCTAGGAAAATTGATTATGAGATGAGAAATGCCCCAATAGGTCTTCTGAATCCTGGAAAAACACACAATACAATAGTATTATCTTGGGGCAAATCCCAAAGGCTCTGAATCAGAAAACTTGATAGCATAATTCTCAATCGGCAGGCAAACCTGAGACGCTGTGGGACAAGGCCCGAGAACTTGTATTCCCAAGAAGAGGAAAAGACAGATTTTCATGAGTCACAAAAGAGAAAGAGAAAGGGCAGAGAA
This sequence comes from Ochotona curzoniae, assembly GCF_017591425.1. Lineage (NCBI taxonomy): Eukaryota > Metazoa > Chordata > Mammalia > Lagomorpha > Ochotonidae > Ochotona > Ochotona curzoniae. The sequence goes on from NW_024465247.1 coordinate 157,808, forward strand.
TTCACTTTCCCCTGCCTTTTTGTTACAGTCAGGCCCTCCACTGACTGAATGCTAGCCTGAGGGTGCATCTTCCTATTTAGGCCAGTTTTTCAAGCACCATTCTCTTCCAGAACCACTCACAACCCCACTAGTTTCCAGGTTTGTTCTCCCTTCACTGCTTGGCAGTGGCCTCTCCTCCGGATGCCCTGTATTCTGGCTGAATTTCCTCAAGAACAATGTGCTGGAGGTTGCAGCTTCTTAGCTGTTGCCATGGCATCTTTTCCAGTTTGGGCTTGGGCTCCCAGTCAGAGGATAGGGCCCACGACCAAGATCCTTGTGCCCAGGCTTCTTCACTGGTTCCCCTTGAGCTCATCTCTGCTGATGTCACTTGGTGGAGGCACATGGCCACTCGCACTGCTGCCCCTTGTCCTATGCCCGCAGCCGTGAAAACTCCTCCTGCTACCACAACTGATCCTCATTCTGGGAGATGTACTCACTACTGAGGTAGCCCTGACCACTGCTGCTGTCACTTCTGAAGCTGGATAGGGCCCACTCCACCTTGGGGTTTTGCACACAGGGATTTAGGGGGGCTCCTCAGCTGGCTTCTCATCCACACAGAGGAGGATTCATCACAGAGATGTCTGAATTGCAGAGGAGGACAACGATAATGATGTTGACCTCACTGCTGAGGCTGCAAGATCCTCCTGGGCCCCATCTGAACCTGCCTTTCAGACCAAGGGCACGTTCATTCCTATCTGTCCTCCCAGCAGCCCCCATTATGGTGCATGGCACATAGCTTTCTTCTTGAAGGTGAAGTTCTGCTTCTTCTCAGAAGTGAAGTCTCCCCAGGGAGCTCTCTGAGTCGTCAACTTCAGACTGGGACACACTAGCTTGGTCCAGGTTTCTGGAGGCCTTGAGAGCTCTTTGGAGACGAACTTCCTGTGGTTGAAATCTTCCACTTTAGGCAGCTGTGGTTGCTACTCTTCTCTGAGTCATTCTTACTCCTCTTGCTGGAGGCTGTGGCAGTGACAGTCGTGATCCCGGTCCTTGTTGTTCTTGATGTCGCCCCTGCCCATGGACCTGGCCCCAGGGTCCTCACTATTTAAAGAATTAATGGGAGTGCTCTTGCTCGTGTGAGAATTGTACTGGATAGCCACATTCCCTCACTGAAGCCTTTCTTCTGATCAGACTTGCCATACGTACCCTTGCACCTACAGGGGAGCAGGTGTTTGTGTCCAAGAATGGGTGCTTCATGCCTGCAAAAGGAGAAGGTGGGGGAATATTCATTGGGACAGAGAGTTCACAGCAACATGGGCAATGTCATTGATCTGGGTGAGCCAGTGTGGATAGGCTTTCATCTTGGTGAACATCCAGTCCCTGTGATTTAAGCCTTAGGGCTTGTTGACAAAGAGAGACAAAAGCCCAGAAATGGAATCGAGATGCTGAGGGGGAAGTTGGGAAAGCATGCTTTCCCAAGTATTTCTGATTCTAATCAAGTTGCCACCTAAAATTCACCAGCACATCAGCCCAAAAATCAGGTACTGGAAGCATTCTGTAATGAAGATCCACAGTACAGGCAGACAGTTCTCATGCAGAAACCATGTTTACAGAAAATTGCAGACTCCTTCCACACTACCACATACCAGCTGGGTTTCCCTTCTTGCAAAGAAGTAAAGTAGTATCAGAAGAGACCGTTTCCATTTTTACCATATTTTTCTCCCAGTGAGAGAGCAGACATTTCTCCTAAACTTTAGGAAATTTACTGCTTGCATATAATTCCTCTTCCTTTTTCATGTTACAATGATGAGCTGGGTCAGTGAAAACAGACTCATGAGGAATATGTAAATTGGGGTAGAAATGAGAAGCTTCCTGAGAAAAAAACAGAAAGATGTACACTCAGAAAAACAACATGTGACCTACGATTGAAACCAGCTTACCATACTTCTGTAATATCTCTGCTATTATATCCCATAACAGGGTGGGATCACCAGCCTGGATCTGCATGAGCCACACATGCTCAAACATAGGACCAAGAACTCGGGTCAGCATACAAAAGGGCACTAGTCCTCATTGACATGATGCCACCACCCGTGGCTGACCGTGTCCCTTAAGACTCCCCACAAATGCACTCTGCACCTCTTGCACTCTGGCATGTGAAGATCACCAGGCAGCTGCTTGCACTGGCCCAAGGCCACAGGAACTTAGGCCACAGGAGGGCATTGGGATGGAATGCCTGCCACCTCCCTCTATCAACAAGAAGGATATAAGCTTGTTACTCCTGGGACTAAACAAAAGCCATGGTTGCTGTCAAGAAGCTCAGCCATCTGCAGTACCAACACCACTTTCTTCCTTCGTCACTTCCACCCTGAGATTATCTGGACAGTGACCACCCAGAATTTCTGAAGTCTAGGTGGCCCTATTCCCTAGCACATTCAGCACATTCCCTAGACCTACACCGCATTAAAATAGCAACTCTTCTTCAACATGATGTTGTCATGCATTTCCTGCTGGGCCTCACACAGGGTCATCTACCTCTCTCTTTTACCTCTCCTCCACAGGAACACCCCTCCTCCTGCTACACTGGTCCTGACCCCCAGATGTGGTAGCCCATGCAGGCTTCAATTGCTTCTCACCAGCCACAGAGAAGAGGACAGAGCAGCCTGAGGCCTTGAGATGAGGATCCTTGTCTCTGAGAGTAAGACATGGGAGATCAGAGTCAGCTTAAGGTTCGGTGAGAACACCAGAAAACAAACCCCAATTGCCATAAGCAGTAAGGTCACCTGGTCCTTAGGGAGTCCCCTGGCCTTGCCAACAGCCTTGCCCCTCCTGCTCCATCTCATTCTGTGTCCTCTTGCTTCCCAGACCGCCAGGCTAAATGGACACCTGAAGCCCTTCTCCACTCTGTGATTATTCCCTGCACCTTCCTGGCCCTTTCAGTTTGCTGCAGGTTCTCTCCTGGAACTAGTCAGGGACCCCTGCCACATCAAAGTATGGAGTCCTTGGTGGTAATTCCACATCCAGGGCTGTGGTCAGCTGTCTCAACTCCTGGTTGCTGTCCCCAGCATCTCATTTTCCTTAGCTTAGCACAGAGATGGAGGGGGATGAGGATGATGCGTTTTTAAGTGTAACAAGAATGCCTCAAACCTCAAAGCTACTGCTGTCCAGCATCCATTCTTGCTTTCTTGCTTTCTTCCTTCCTGTCCACTGAAACCAGCTGGGATCCCTGGCCCAGGTCTTCAAACAAGACTTCTTGTCCCATCATAGTCACTGGCTCTATTCAGCAGCAGCATAGACAGTAACATTCAGTGCAAGAATGCAAAATCCCAGACACAACCAAGACATTGCAAATGGTAGACACGGTGTGTTACCAGCGTGACTGTCTCCATCTCACCCATACAGGAAATCCAGCAAGGCTTCTCTGAGCTGGTCTCTGACACCACTCTGAGAGCTCGGGTACTAACAGGGAGGTGGAAATATGTGTTGGGTTTTAAAATGTAAACTGTTGCAGAAGAGAACCTTCACAAATGGAGTGTAGCTGTAGAGAAGGGCATGGGTAATCAGGTGTTATGGTCTGAGACTCAGAGAAGCCAGAAACAAGCATGCTTTGAGACTCTCAAGGCAGAGCGGAGGGCAGGGGAGGGGATGCCCTGGTCCCAGGGAGAGCACTGACATTAAGCACAGGGATAGTGGGGTGTAGAGCGCGCAGGTACCCATTGTCCCAGCTCTGTGCATTGCTCCTTCTTCACTGAGCCAGGACTAGCCTGGGGAAGGGAGGCAATATGGAAGATCCAACACAACACATTCTGAAGACATAGGCCTGTGGTGAGGAGGGGTGAGCATTCTTTTGAAACATGCTTTCATTTGAATGAAAAAGCAACAGAAACATCTTTTATCTATTGGTTCATATCACAAACAACTGTAGCAGTCAACACTGGGGCAGGCCATAACCAGCAACCAGAAACTTCACCTGAGTCTTCTGTGTGGCTGACAGAGGCCCGAGAATTTAGGCCATCTCCTGCTACATCCCTAGGTATGTTAACAGAAAGGTGAATCTGAAGCAAGACAGCAAGAATTGAAACCAGCTCTCCTATGTGGAATGCTGACATCTTAAACAGAAGTTTGACTCAGGATGCCACACAAGAACCCAGGCTTTGAGTATCCTGAGAGAGCAAGAGAGTCTTAAAGAAGGGATTTGGCCAAGGTCTGGGTGCCTTTGAAAGCTGATGCCAGCCAGGACTCAGGAGGAAAAGACAAGCTGCCCAAACAGTGACATTTTCCTGTTTCTTAGGCACCTGGCACCATGGCTCAGTGGCTAAATTCTCACCTTGCATCTGCCAGGATCCCACATGGGTGCTGATTTGTGCACCAACTCCATTCCCATCCAGCTCCCTGTCTGCATCCTGGGAAAGCAGTCAAGCATGGCCCAAAGCCTTGGGATTTTACACAAATGTTGGAGACCTGGAGGAGGTGCCTGGCTTTGGATCATCTCAGCATCATCATTGCAACCACTTAGGAAGTGAACCAGTAGATGGAAGATCTTAGTTTCTGTCTCTAATTCTCTCTGTAAATCTGACTTTCAATAAAAATAAGCAATAAAATGAGAGAGAAAGGAATTGGGTTTTAGATCATGACCTCAAAAATGATCTCAGAGTAACTGTTTGAAGACAGTAAGAGACCCCTGGGTAAAACTTACAGCAATCCACGTTGGTGTGTTTATATCCATGCATCTCTGTGGAAATCATCAGCACTGAATTTTCCTAGAAGATGAAAGCATCAGGAATTACACAAACCTTTGTCTCCAGAGAGGCCTTCAACAAACACCCAGAGCTTGCAAAACCACTAGAAACAGGAAGCACACACACACACAGAGGAAAAGTATATTTTGAGGCCTCAGAACAGGGGCACCATGAGCACACCAAATACTCAGGAGCTTGTGTCCTGTACCATGCACCCAGTCCACACAGCACAGGTTACAGCTTGTGTCCTGTCCCAGGCATCCAGTCCACACAGCACAGGGGAAAGGCTGCAGGGTGTAGACTTAGGTTGATCTCAAAGCTCTGAAACACTTTCAGCATTATCATGCACCGGAGGAGAGAAAAGTTGGCATTGTAGAGTGTTTCTCTGCCTGAGAGGCTCATGTAAAAAACATTTAGTACCCCAAGGTAATAGTAGGTAGGGTAGGTAATATTGGTAGGGTTTTAAGAGCCAGTAAGGTCATGATAGCACTACACTCAGAAAGGATTAATGCTGCTCTGAGTGAGTAAATTCCCTCTCCAAAAGTCTTGGTTTACTCACACTTGGATGGTTTCTAAATGCAGATAATTGCCTTTCACTTCTCTCCCCATTGTGAATAACCCATTGGGAAGTTTTTGGATGGAGATACAGGCCCCATGTTGTTTGGAATTTGTACTCATCAGAACTTTGGACCAATGAACCTCTTTTCTTTATAAAGTGTCCACCTGAGGTGTTTTGTTAGAGCAGCACAAATCAGATGATGACACTTATGAAATGTAACTGAGGACTCCGGATATCTGAATGTCCAAAGGTTAAAAAAAAAAAGATTCTGAGGGGTCCATGTAGTGGCATGGCAGGTTAAGCCAATTCTTATAACTCGCTCAACCCATGTTGGAATGCCAGTGAAAACCCCAACACTTAAGCTTCTGCTCTGGTCCAGTTTCCTTATAATGCTCCTGGAAAAGCTGCAGAAAATGATTCAATTGCTTGTAGTCCTGCAATTCACATGGAGTATCTGGATCTAGTTCTGTGCTCCTGGCTTTGGAATGGCATGAACTTGATTATTTTGACCACTTGGGAAGTGGGTCCAATGAAACATTTCCCTCTCAGTGTCCTCTCTTTGACACTGTGCCTTTCAGATAGATAAACAAAATAGAAATTAACCAAAAAAAAGTACTTGAAATATAATTTACCAAAGATATCAATGCTGAGAAAATTGGAACTCAGGAAATTGAGTTTGAGTGAATCTATCAATGAATCACTCTACAATTTGGGGTGCCATTGAATCTAATCCCACAAAGCATCAAACTTATTCTTAAGTCATAGCAGTCCTTACAAAACATGGAGCTGTAGCCTCATCCTGTAGGACCACTACTGGAGGTGTGGTATATGTTTTTAGAAGAAAAATATCCTTGGTGCCACTACTATGTTTGATTTATGAAGAGCAGAATTCAAACAAATATCAACAAACCACAACAAACAAATATGTTTAAAAAGACAGGATCAAAAGGAGAAAAAGGAATCAAGCCTACAACTGATTTGCATAGAGTTATAGATGCAAATTTTAAGAGAATTATGATTAATGCATTCAAACACATTTAAGATGTTGTTTCTTGGCGCAGCACCAGCCATTGCGGTCACTTGGGGAGTGAATCATCAAACAGAAGATCTTCCTCTCTGTCTCTCCTCCTGTCTGCATATCTGCCTTTAAAAAAAAATTTAAAAAAAGAGAGTAATCAACTCAAAATGGATCATGAGTTTAATCATAAAGCATAAACCATAAAATTTCTAACTTGATTCTGTATCTTAGCAATTTTCAATTGAGCTGCTTTAAATATAGAATAGAGATGAGTTTTCCTTATGATGATTTCATTTCCTTTTGGTAAATCTTCAAGAATGTGATAGCTAAGTCATATGGTAGGAATTCATAAACTGATGCCTATATAAGAGGCTGTGATATATGCATATATTTACATATATGCAATATCTATCTAGCTACCCCGGCATAAAAAAAAATACAATTCTGTCTTTTAAAACATAATGTATTCAGGCCCAGCATAGTAGCATAGTGGCTAAAGTCCTCATCTTGTACACAGCAGGATCCCATATGGGTGCCAGTTCTAATCCCAGCAGCCCCACGTTCCATCAAGCTCCCTACCTGTGGCCTGGGAAAGCAGTCAGGCACAACCCAAAGCCTTGGGACCCTACACCTGCATGGAAGACCCAAAAGAGGCTTCCTTCTTCTGGCTTTGGATAGGCACAGCTCCAGCAGGTTTTGTTTTTGTTTTTAGTTGTTGTTGTTGTTGTTTAAATAAAATTTTATTTTCACATTCTTTACATAGTTAATTAGGGTAAGAAGGTTCAAGGGCTACAGGAAAGTGGATAATACTAGTATGTGTAGCAGTAGTCCAGTCTGTCCCACACCCCATTCCACCCCAGCCGCTATCTTAGTTTTATGTACTCCTGTGGAAGTGGTGACCCACGAGGGATGAGCCCACTATTTCCCTCCCAGGCCTCTCCCACTCCCAGATTCCAGCTGATGCTGCATCTAAGCCCAAACAACCCTCGCCCACTTTAATTTTGTTTGCACCAGTAGGAATAATCCACCCAGCCCGGCTTTTCCCTGATCTAGTCCACATGAGGCGCACAGGTGTGGTAGCTCTGCCTAGTCTGGTCTGCCCCCATCCCAGCCCATGCTCTCCTGCGGAAGTAGCTATCCTGCAAAGGAACCCTCCCTTATTCCCCTGCCAGCTCTGCCCACTTCCTTTCTTAATCTCAGGCTGGTTGGGCGCTGCGGTCCCTTCCGGTACAGGCAACCTCACCTCGGCATTCCATATTGTGCACTAGTCTTTGTCGCGACCAAACCTGGGTCGACCCACACTGGTGCCTGGATTTGCCAGTGGATGATGTGGACAGATTCAGCCTGATCTTGCCCCTACGTCTGCCAATTGTATGCCAGTGTGTAGCTTTCCATGGCCTTTTCTGGGCTGTTACCTATCATGTTGCTTGCGCTTACCTGCCGGGTCTGTGTCCTGCCAGAGGAGTTGCCCAGGCTCCTCCATCAGAACGTCTCCCAATGCCAGGTTTCACGCTTACCAGTGGGTCCATGAGCCAACCCTACTCAGTCTACCTCCTGTCATAGCAGGAACTGTGGCTTTTCCTGACTGGCCTTCCACCCAATCTGGTTCTTGCTGTTGGATGTTCCAGCCCAGCCATGGTTTGTCCATACCCACGTATGGCTCACATATGGCTCAGTAGGGGTTTGAAACCTTGCCTAGTCCATCGCACATCTGCCCTGGTCCTCCAGAACACCAGGGGGAGTCGGGGTCCGGCCCGGTTTGGTGCATCCAATCCCAGTCCACACTTGTGCCAAGGGAGACTACAACTGTTTCCAGATCAGAACGCAGCCCCCCTTCCAGGCCATGTGCACATGGCGGCCGTCCAGGATCCAGGCATGAGACGCCCCGTCCTGAGACCCACCAAGCTCCAGCAGTTGTGATCACTTTGGAGTGAATCAGTAGATGAAAGATCTTCTTCTCTGTCTCTTCTCTCTGTATACCTGAGGTTCCAATTTTTTTTTGAAATAGTGTGTTCAACTGCAGACCACTATGCATAGTGAAGCAAGCATGTCCCCAAATGATAAGTATCACAAATTTCTCTGATTTATGGTAGCTAATATACAGAGTACAAAAAGTGCAAAACATCAAATTTGAATTAACATCTTGTGGTTTGTTTCTTATTTGCACCCCCTGCCTATACTAATGTGTGTTTCTTTTGTTTTTACTTAAAATTCTTTATGGAATGGAGCATTAGAACTGTATTTACAAAGTAAATTGAAACTATGTTGGCACAAAGATTAAAAACAAAGCAGAAAAGAAGGATGAAAAGAGAGATGGGAAGCATCACATACTTAACACTGTATATATGCAACACAGGAAATTTGGGTTTTTTATAGAGAGGAAGAGGAATGAAAAAGAGACAGGAAAAAATGAAACAAGGAAGAAAAGGAGGAGGAAGGAAGAGAGGGATGGTGGAAAGGAGGAGAGAAACCTATAAAACATAAGAAGGGCAGGTGTTAGGACAAGTGGTTGGGGGTGCAGATTAGGACACACAGATCCCATATCCAGGTACCTTCATTTGAGTTTGGGCTCTGAGTCCTAATGACAGCTTCCTGCCTATGTGAACCTTGTGATGCAGCAGGTGATGGCCCAGGTGCTCAGGTTCCTGTGCGGATGGGGTTTAATTTGGCCACCATATGCATTTGTGGAGAGAATCAGAGGATGATAATGGGCTCCTCATCCTGCTTCCTCTCTCCTTCCATTTTTGCCTCTTCAATCAATTATATCAATATATAAAGCATAGAAGAAACACTTCAGAATATGAGCGAGAGCTAAGAATTCTTAGCCTCAACACTAAATCACATTCATCACAGAAAAACTGATAAACTGGACTTTATCAAAATGTAAAACCTTCGTCTTGTGACAGATATTATGGCTGCAGACTGGGAGGGAAATTGTCCATGCAATTATCTATGGGAAGGCCAGCACACAGACCATACAAAGAAATCCCTGAGGCCAGGCCCAGCGCGGTGGCGCAAGTGGCTAAAGGTCCTCGCCTTGCATGCCCGGGATCCCATATGGGCGCCGGTTCTAATCCCAGCAGCCCCGCTTCCCGTCCAGCTCCCTGCCTGTGGCCTGGGAAAGCAGTCGAGGACGGCCCAAAGCTTTGGGAACCTGCACCCGTGTGGGAGACCCGGAAGAGGCTCCTGGCTTCGGATCGGCATAGTATCGGCCCGTTGCGCTCACTTGGGGAGTGAATCATCGGACAGAAGATCTTCCTCTCTGTCTCTCCTCTCTGTATATCCGCCTTTCCAATAAAAAAAATAATAATAAAAATAAAATCTAAAAAAAAAAAAGAAATCCTTGAGGCCATAGCAGAAGACAGTCTAATACAAAGCTGAGAAGAGGACACATAAAGATTTTTCACAGAATAGGGTAGACAAGTGGCAAGCCAGCACATGAACAGACACTCGGTATCATCAAGCATTTCACCATATCAACAACATTGTTCAGGAGAGGGTTCTAGCCCTAAAGCACAGAAACTGCCAAGTACTGGTAAGGAGACAGAGTACATTGTGGAAGTAAATGTAAAAGGGCACTGTCAGTAAGGGCCAATGTGCAGGGGTGTGTGTGTGCACACATGTACTACGTGTCTGCATGTGCAAGTAGCTCACCTCAACAACCACAGGTAATTGGACATGTCACTTACAGGGCCCCAGAGAGGCTACCAGGATCCCCATGGTGAGTGGCAGTTTCTTTGTCAACCTTCTAATCCTCACAGAGTGTGTGAGTCCTACCAATCTGTGATGAAAATATTTAAGGAAAAACGCATCTCTTTGCCTTTACTCCTCACTACAATACAATACAGTACAATACAATGCCTATGTACAGGGTTTTTCTTGGCAAAGAGTGCTATAAGTAACCTGTGGATGATTAAAAATGTGCACATACTATTATAACCAAGAATTCAGGATTCAGGAAAGAGAGGCAGAGGATGTGAAACAGTTCACTCCCCAGAGCTTGTTTTCAGAGGGTTTTGGTGGAAAGCTCGTCTGTCACACTGAAATCACTGAGCCAGACCACCACAGAGAAGGAGAGGTTCAAGGAAAAATGGACGCTTTTGAAAAGGTAATATACAAAAATATATGTTTTAAGCAAGAATGCTACTCCCCTCTTCCCTTTGCTACATCCTAGACAGGCCCCTCATCCTTGACACGAAGGCCCAGGTAAGTTGCTGCTTAGGGAGCCAATTTCTTTTCTTTTCTTTTTTAAAGATTTTGATATTTTATGGAAAGGCAGAGTTTGTATACAAAGATAAAGAGGCCCTTCCACTCACACTTTCACTCCCCTAATGGCAGCTTCTGTGTGGATCCAAGGCTCCCAACTTCTTTTCCACAACCCTCTCCTCACTGAGCCAGAAACCCTGCTTTAGGAATGAAGAGATTTTCAGTTCCAATCCCAAGATGAAGGAACAGAATCTTAGGCCTAGGCTTGATGCTCCAGATCCATTGATTTGAAGGCTCAAGTGAAAGCCACGAGACAGCCTGGCATCTACAACTTAATTTCTTTCAAGTTCGAGATCTGTCTGTTCTGGAACTAATCCATGCCTCTTGCAACAGTGATGTGACTGACAAGGGAGAAGACATCATGCAAGCAGACATTAATTTTTTTTTGTAAGTGAGCAGTGCTGACACATTTTTACTGAACAACTGTTTTATGTCACACACTTGATAAACATTGGCCCTCATTAGTCACCATTTCCATGAAGTTGTGACCTATGACTCTGTTCTGAAAAGAATGATCCACCCATCACCTGCTCACATCACACAGCTGGTAAATTAACTTGCATCCCTTGTCCCTTATGCTGAGCCACATCCATTCAAAGTGATTTATTGAATGGTTGATGGCTGTCTCAGGAAGATGACCGTCCACTATGGGAAGAGTTGTGGGGGAAGGATGATGGCAAAGACCATTCCAGGAACTCAGAACTGGAAGTCTCCCAACCTCTTCCAGCATGTCAGTGAGAAACAAGGGCTCCATCATTCCCTGGCTGACAGATCCAGATCACATTACCTCCACCAACTGCTGACTCTTCAAAGTGATGGACATGAAAACTAGGTAGACCTGCAAACAAGATGGCTCCCACTTGCTCATTCATCTGACAAAGAGAACGACAAAATGGAATATTTATAAGGTTTGACTGCTCTGGGTCTGGGTATATCTTTCAGTGAAATGGGAAGAAACCCTGAAATAATTGTTTAAGATAAATTGCCACAGCCTGAAGGTGCCTATGCAAGAAATTCTTGAATATTTAAAATGTAATAGTTCCCAGAGTGATCCTCTAGTGGCTAATGCCCTTGCCTTGCATGTGCTGAGATCCCATATGGGTGCCAGTTCATATCCAGCAGCTCCACTTCCCATTCAGCTTTTTGCCTGTGCCCTGGGAAGGCCATTGAAGATGGCCAAAAGCCTTGGGATTCTACACGCATGTGGGAGACCTGGAAGAAGCTCCTGGCTTTGAAACGGCTCAGCTCTGACCATTATGGCTACTTGGGAAGTGAATCAGTGATTGGAAGATCTTCCTTTCTGTCTCTCCTCTCTGTACATGTGACTTTACAATAAAAGATAAATTTTTAACACAGAATTCAAAAGCAGTATGAAAAATGGTAGTACAAATAACGTTGAAAGGACTTTTGAAAATGGAGTCGGGGGCTATGAAGTCAGAAGATTTACACATGATTCCAGCTGCTGCCTGAACATGAATGGTTGCTATTTCAATTTTGATAATAGGCATCGTGAACCAATCCTTCTGTTGTACACACAGACACAAGATGTGTATTAAAGGTTACCAGATTCTCTCTCTTTAAAAAAGTTAATTGCAAAATCAGATATACACAGAGGAGGAGAGACTTCAGCTGCTAGGCCACCATGCCAGCCTCAAAGATATGCAATTATTTCTGTGCACTGTCAAAACTCCCCTTTCATGCACTGTCCTAACCAATAAGCCCTACTACACTTGCAGTTGCATGAGGTGGGTAAAACTGAGTTGCTTATAGGAGGGAAATGGGAAAAACTTTCAGGGCCAAACTAATACACCTGCCCATGTGAAAAGCTTGACCTGGACTGGTTAGCAACGCCATCTACCAGTGCACATGAAAACCATGGCTTGAGGGTCCACTAGGCAGGGCTCGAGCACAATATCCTCCCGTGAAGTCGGGAAGGGGTTGGGCCATGTTAGGCCTATCATGACATTAACACTTAAGAGAGACCTGAGCCAGGATTTACAGCTCTTTTTTTAAGATTTATTTATTTTATTGGAAAGGCAGATGTACAGAGAGGAGGGGAGACAGAGAGGAAGATCATTCACCAATGATTTACTCCCCAAGTGTCCACAAGGCTGCACTGATCTGAATTCAAGAAATTCTTTCTGAGTCTCCCACACGGGTGCAGGGTCCCAATGCTTTGGGTCATCCTCAACTGCTTTCCTAGGCCACAAGCAGGGAGCTGGATGGGAAGTGTAGCGTCCGAGATTAGAATCAGCGCCCATATGGGATACTGGTTCATTAAAGGCAAGGACCTTAACCATTACACTATTGCGTCGGGCCTGGATTTACAGTTATTTACAAGAGTGTGAGGGCTCCTGGGCTGGTCTGGGCTGCAGCAAACACTGCTGAATACTGAGGTGAGGTGAGCCATGCCAGGCTAGGCTACAGCTTCCACCAACACACATAAGACCTGGTGTGGGAGACAAACACAGTAGGGGAGCTGCAAGGCTCCTCCTCTGCTGGATCACTGCTCCTTCCCAATGTGAGTGTGAGATTTGGGACTAGGGAAAGACCAAGTTGGATGGGGCTACAAAGCCCATTGTCCTGTATGTGAGCTGATTTAGGGGGAGAGCCAGGCTGGGATAAGCGATCATACTCACTGGCACATGCATGAACCAAAGTGCAGGCTGTTGGGCTTTATCACAATATTGACTGGCAGGTGCTGGGACTGGGGACAAATCCTGTCAGGCTAGAACATAACCACTTGGAAAGTCCAAGATTTAAGGATAAGAATAGGCCTGGCAGGAAAATTGTGGGCAACCCTCTGATGAGCTGCAGCTCTCACTGGTGAGCATGAGAAGCAGGGTTAGAACCAGGCCTAGCTGGACAGTAAGTGGCACCAGCCAGCATGAGTGAGGACTGGTCAGTCTGGTAGGTTATGGTGAGCTAGGCTCTGACTCCTGTTGATGTATATGAGAGCCAAATGAAATGCTGGGCAGAATGAAACAGTCTGTTGTACATTCTGTCATGTGCTAGAACCAGGGCTGTGGGCCAGCCTATTGGGAGTTATATTGGGAGTTATAAGGGGTCACTCTGACTAGGCTGCATTTCCCAGTGGTCTTTTTGAGGGCCAAAAGTAAGTGATGAAGAGAGTTAAGCTAGGCATCAATATCCACTGGTTTGTATTTAAGATAGGGCTGGGACAGAACTGACCAGATGACTGCAACCACCAGTGTTTGGACTGTTGTGGGTGATATAGTGAGCTGGAAGACACACTAGTTGTCACAAATAGGAGTCCAGTTGGGGATCATCTTTAGCAAATTTTCTTTGGACAAAACTGGACAACTGGATTTAGAACTTCCACTATGTGAAAAATTAGAGGATCTGTGGTCTGATCATGGAGTGCATGCATCACAACTAGGTCTCCTGAATTTCTGAATTCTGTGCAGTGGACAGCATGCCCAGATGCTCATGGGGGACACGACAACCAGTTCATTGAGATATACAGAGAATGCCTAATATCAAGGAGGGCAGCATGAAGAGAACAGATCTCCTGACCAATCTTTGACAGCAAGTGTCTGGCGAGTGGAGATTCTAAGGTGACTCTATCAGCCAATGGACATTGAAATGATCGCCTCAACCTTGGAGGAATGAAATCAACAGCATCTCAGAACTATGAAACCACTTAAGCAGTATCCTTGAAATGTGCTCCACATCAGGAAACCTGGGGTGACATCAAGTGGCAGTCCATCAGGTGACAGTCCCTCTATCCCAGGTACTAATGCAATTGATCTGCTAGAAGCAGCCTTCTCACTGTCTCTCCCCACCTTCCAAAGATGCAAAAAGAAAAAAGGATAGAGGAGGTAGTTGTCTGATCCACTTTTCTCCATTCCTTGACCCTTCCCACACTAATCAGTGGTCCTCATGGGTATATATTCCTCTGAATTATGTAAACACCATCCAAAAGAAAATGAATTTATTATTACAAAAAAAGAAATCAATTAAAGAATTTACCTTGTGGAATTTACATTATAGCCTTTAGTATTAACTTGCTGTGCAAGAGTACCAACTTTTTGGACTTCTGCTACTTAATATGATGTCTGGTAAAATTATATTTGGTTGATGTCCTGGGAAAGTCATTTTTCAAAGTGACATTCCAAGTGGTCTTGAAATATTTTTCTATTGAAACCACAGGTCAATTTTGCATCTTGACTAAATTTCTAAATAAGTTTATCTAGCAAAATTATATTTTGCCTCTAAGTGTTATCATTTGAAAATTTTATTTTAAAAAAGTGAAGATTGGGTTAAGCATTTTAGCACAGTGGGCTTTTACTGCTGGAGATTTTTGCATTCCTTATGGGAGTACCTACTTTGTTTCTATCACACTGTTTTTTATATGATAGGGCCAGGCCCAATGGCTCAATGACTGAATCCTCACATTGTGAGAGTCAGCATCCCATATGGGCACTGGTTTATGTCCAAAAGCTCTACTCTCCTTCCAACACTGATATGGTCTTGGAAAGCATTAGAGAGAGTCACAAAGCTTTGGGACCCTGCACCCATGTGGGAGACCCAGAAGACACTCCTCATTCCTTCCTTCAGATCAGCTCAGCTCCAGCTGCTCTGGCCATTTGGGAAGTGAGCCAGCAGGTGAAAGATACTCCTCTCTGTAAATGTGACCTGCCTTTCCACAAAATATGAAATCTCAAAAAAAAAAAAAAAGCCCAGGGTGATAGCTTTGTGGCTAAATCCTTTCCTTGCATCTGCA
Organism: Ochotona curzoniae; assembly: GCF_017591425.1. Taxonomy (NCBI): domain Eukaryota; kingdom Metazoa; phylum Chordata; class Mammalia; order Lagomorpha; family Ochotonidae; genus Ochotona; species Ochotona curzoniae. Next base: position 173,113 of record NW_024465247.1, read on the forward strand.
GGGAACCCATATGGCAGCTGGTTCCAGTCCTGGTTGCTTCACTTCCCATCCAGCCTGGGAAAGCAGTAGAGGATGACAGCAAGGCCTTAGGATCCTGCACCCACATGGACACGGAAGAAGGGTGCTACTTAGAAGTTTCCCCATAAGAAGCGTTTAGCTCCTGGCTTCAGATCAGCTCAGCTCTGGACATAGTAGCCACTAGCTGAGTGAACCAGCAGGTGGAAGATCTTTCTCTATGTGCCTCCTTTCCAGGCGTGGCTCAGTGGCCTAGGGGCTAAACTTCTGGCCTTAAATATGCTGGACTTCCATATGAGTGCCAGTTCTATTCCCAGTAGCCCCACTGCCCATCCAGCTCCCTACTTGTGGCCTGGGAAAGCAGCCAAGAACTGTCCAAAGCCTTAGGACTCTGCATCCCCTGGGAGATGCAGAACAACTTCTGGCTCCTGACTTCAGATTGGCACAGCTCTGGCCATTGCGGTTACTTGGGGACTGTATCATTAGATGGAAGATGTTCCTCTCTGTCTCTCCTGCTCTCTGAATATCTGACTTTGCAATAAAATAAATAAATCTTAAAAACACACACAATAACTGAGACCTATAAGGGAAAAAGCAGAAAAACAAGCCCTGGCTTGTTCTCTGGCTGCTGTGGGTGCTGCCCTGTCAAGCGGGAACTGATGCCAATGAGCTTGCTTTATCTAGGGAAGCAGGGATATATTAGCTGAGTCAGTCTAAGCCAAGGGGCAGGAAGCCTCCTCCTAGACCCCATCCTATCTAAAAGGAGACCCTGGAGCCTGAATTCCTCAGCTTCCAGGGAGCAGGGCAACTGGGCAAGGTCTCTCAGTGGTGGATCCCAGGGCCTTGCGCCCAGGCTCCCACCACCAGGGTTCATACTGAAGAGACCTGGATTTCTGCAATGTGGCTTCATGGGCAGTCAAGTTTCCTCTTGATGCTGGCACCAGATTTTCCATTTTTCACTTTTCACTTGGAACTAAATTCTCCCAAAATATGACCACTGGAGGCATTCTATGCCAACTCCTGGCATGGTATTTCTATCAGCCACTGGCATGCTCCAGGGAAAATTTCCACCATCACCACTCTGCTTTAATATTCAGAACCAGCATCCATACAAGATCCTGGTTCATGCAAAGCAAAGTCTTGAGCCACTAGGTTACTATGCTGGGTCAAAACTAATGCTTTTTTTTTTCTTTAAAAAAAAGATGTATTTATTTTTATTGCAAAATCAGATATACACAGAGGAGAAGAGACAGAGAGGAAGTTCTTTTGCCCACTGACTCACTCCCTAGGTTGCTGCAACAGTCAGAGCTGCATTGATCTAAAGTCAATAACCAGGAACTTCTTCAGGCTCTCCCACGCTGGTGCAGGGTATCGAGAGCTTGGGCCATCTTGACTGCTTTCCCAGGCTACAAACAGTGAGCTAGATGGGAAGCAGAGCCACTAGCATAGATTGGCACCCACACGGGATCCTGGCAAGTGCAAAGTGAGAACGTTAGCCGCTAGACTACTGCAATGGACTCAAAGTGATGCACTTTGTTAAGTTTTGGTCACAAAATATGATGCATTTGTGCCCATATCTCATTAATGTCTTCTTGTGAATGCTTGAATGATCATGTGAGTTTGACTACTGAGGTCACCCCAAGGTGAAGAAGCCAAGAACCACAGGCAACACACACACAACTGCTTCAGTCTTTAGTCCCAATGAGTGTTGGGGCCAGTCTCTAGGATCAGCTGCCAGACATGAAGGTAAAACATCTGCATGTCACCTGGAATTGGCATCTGCCCCTTTGAGTCTTTCCACTTGAGCGCTAGATAACATGGATTAGAGGCAAATCACTCCTTCTGACACATTCATGAACTCCTAACCCAAAGAGTATGTGAGCATACTACATTGGATATTGTTTTACACCAGAAAATTAGAAATGCAGACTATACAGCAAAAATAGCTAGTTATTCTCTTTAGGAACAGCTGTATTTTGTTCAGTTAGGATTATTTTCTTGAGTTACCATTTCATTTCCCTTTCTAATTATTATCTACCTCTCTTCTCTTTCTCCATGAATCAATCACCATAATCTAAATGCTTCTCTGGTGATGCTAACGCAAACATTTCAGCAGCTCAGTCCACCACAGTGTATCTATCCCACTGCAGCTTTAGGGGGCCCCCAGGAACAGTCTAGATATATTTCCTTTTATTGCATCTCCACAAAAGCATACACTTCCACAGTGGATATGGCTGGAAAAAACAGGAAAACCTGAGCAGGACCTGGCATGATAGCGTAACAATTAAGGTCTTCGCTTTGAACACAACGGGATCCCTATGGGCTCAAGTTCTAATCCCGGCGGCCATGCTTCTCATCCAGCTCCCTGCCTATGGTCTGGGAATGCAGTCAAGGACGGTGCAAGACTGGACCCTGCACCTGCGTGGGAAACCTGGAGGAGGCCCCTGGCTTCAGATTGGTTCAGCTCCAACCATTGCGGCCACTTGGGGAGTGAATCAGACAGATTCTCATTTCTGTATATTTGCCTATTCAATAAAAGTAAATGGATCTTAAAAAAGAAAGAAAACCTGAGCAATGGTTTTCTAACATACAAAGCTGGTTGCCTTCACATTTCATGACACATTGTTAGAGTGTAAAACTCAATTCCATGGGGTAACTACAGTCCTGTGTCCCCTGAGGAAGCAGAGAACATAAATCATGAAGTGTGCTGGCCACACCTGCTGTGGCTAGGATTTCTTCTTCTCCTTCTCTCTCTTTCCTGGTCTTCTCAGCTATTTCCATTATTCTCCTCCTCTTTCTTCTGCCATAATTTATTCTTCCATTAATTTTCTTCCTTTCTTATACATCTTTTTATTTCATAGACCACATAATAATAATTCCATCATTTCACATATGTGTATATGTGTGACAATTTTTGCTTAAATAAACTAATGGACCTTAGATAATGGACCTAATAATTTACAATATAAATAATGTATGAGAGCCCAGAGTGATAACGAAGCAGTTAAAGTCCTTGTGTTGAACTCACCAGTATCCCATATGGATGCTGTTTCTAATTCCTGTGGTCGTGCTTCCCATCGAATTCCCTGCTTGTGGCCTGGGAATGCAGTCGAGAATGGCGCAAAGCTTTGGGACCCTGCACCTGTGTGGGAGAACTGGAAGAGGCTCCTTGCTTCAGATTGACTCAACTCCAGCCATTGCGATCACTTGGGGAGTGAGCCATAGGGAAGATCTTCCACTCTGTCTCTCCTCCTCTCTGTATATCTGCCTTTCCAATAAAAATAAATAAATAAATCTTTTTTAAAAATGTATGAAAACCAAAATAAAGTTGAATGAAACAAATTCATTCTGATACTTGAGCACGTTAACACAGACTATGAGCTGGGAAGTGGATATTAAGTTTTAGTCCCAAGTAAGAAAATAAGATTGTGAAAAGAAGAAAAAATCATACAATTATGACAGAAACATCTATATCTTCTTTATAAAAACAATCTGTTTGTTTATTTGGAAGATAGAGGTACAGAAAAAAAAGAGCTCTTCTCTCTGCTTGTTCACTCCTCCAAGGGCCACACCAGCCAGGTTGGATCCAGGCCAAAGCCAGGAACCAGGATCTCCATCTCTGCCACCAGCACACCTCCCTGTGCACAATGCTGCCAGAGGTCTTTGATAGACTGTTTGTATATCAAGAAATCTTCATGTTGATTTCCATACTAACGGGACTAATTTTTGGTTATCTTTTCTCAAATACTCACCAGCATTTTCATTCTACCCAATAAATTAAGCCTAAGAGGAAAAAAAATCCAAACACTTTCATTCCTTTGGGAAAATTAATAATAGGAAAGTATAAGCTCACAATATATACTTATAAATGTTAATTAAAATGAATAAAACCAAGCAATCTAATGTTTTAATCAAGTCAAGTTAGAGATTTCAAAAATTGAAATAATTAAGTTAGAGTCATTAATTAATTTGATTTTCATGGAATTAATGGTTTTTAATTGAATATATTAATTTATTTTTAATTGAAATTAATACATAAAATATAATGGACACATTTTATTTGATGTATATACTCACGTGCACACACACACACATAGTTACAAATGTTTTCTTCGTTAAGTTATTCCCTTAACATAACACAATTCTCTTTCTCTTCCAGAGTGAAAATCCCGGTATAAACACTCAAAGAAGAAAATAAATCAATAAAAATGTAGCAGTAGAAGCAATAAATAAATAAATAAATAACTGTATAGTACTTGCCGAATTCATTCTTTCAGTTGAAAATGATAGTTTTTAGCAAAAATAATCAGTCAAAATTACAGTTCTTGATATTCAATTCAAACAACCCTCAGGAGAACAAACAGCACAGCTTAACCTAACAAAACACTTTAAGGGAACACTTGGTCTCCCAGAACTGGGGTACCTGCCAAGGCCATTCATCAATACCACGAACAATAGAATAATTTTCAAATTCATTTCAGAAGACATAATACAACCAGACTTCTCAAACCACTAGCCATCGCCATAAAATTACTTTAATCATTTATTGCCCGACACTCCCTCCCCCTTCAAAAAAACCTTAGTCAAGCTTTTGATTCGTTACTCTATTCCCAGAGCCTCCCAGTCCAGGACCCAACCACCAGGAACACACAGGACCACACAGCCCCATGCGATGCTATATTTACCCCCACACCACCACTAACCAAGACACTTGTTACTCTTTTAGAAGCCACAATGTTACAGAAATGTTGCCATTCGAGATGGATATAATACAGAGAGAGCATTTGTTCAGTGAGTTTTCAGCAGTAGAAAAGAAAAAAAAAAAGAACCAAAAATGGCCAGTGTCACTTACTCCCTGCGTTAAAAAAAAAAAAAAAAAAAAAAAAAAAAAAAGGTTGGCCTTCCCCACTAACTCCCTTGTCTGCTCACCCAAAGCCACAGTAATATGAAACACAGGTGTCCAGCATTTGCCAAGAACATGCAAAGGGCCCGGGGACTCTGCCCCACAGGCCACACCCACTGAAGGCAGATCAGGAACCTTCCCATTCAGCCTTTACTGCCACCACCACCAGCTGCTTCCTTTCCAAGAAGAGTCCGAAGAAATGGGGCATGAGCAGCCAATCCCTCCCCAGGCTCCGCTTCTCCTTTGAAAAAAAAATAAATAAAGTGTCACTTGGATGTCATCTTGGAGACAAGTTCTGAGGAAACTGGCCAGGATCTTTAAGAAATGGTCCAAGAATCAAATGAGTGTAGCCTGCAAATAAAAGAAAGGAGAAAAGTTACCACATGTGGAGTAGAAGATGCCAAGAACCAGGACAAGAAGGCGGAGCCTACTGCCAACCAGAAAGCTAGAAAGCATCTTTCAAGGGAGGAGGCTGGAGCTGGGGTGAGCCTGGCGCACAGAACCTTCCCTCTTAATCCCCAACACCCCTCTTCCATTTTCAACCCACCCACGCCCAAAAGGCCACAGGTCTGTACAATCCAGGTGTTTCTCAACTTTCAGAGTCATCTTAAGAGCAGCTTCTTAACCAATAACAGGAAAGAAGCATTGCCCAGGCCAAAGAGTTTGGCGGAGCTCTGGATGTGCCAGCGCCCTGGTTTCATGGAGCCCTCACAGCCCACTGCTATTCAAGTCCCAACGGAGGGTATCCTGTGCCACCTGGGGGCTCTGACAGTGGAGGAACTGGGCGCAGAAGCAGTCCCCGAGCTCCCTGTTAAACAGGAAGCACACGATGGTGTTGATGCCAGCCTGCATGAAGGTGAGACACACTGAGGCGGACAGGTAGGCCTGGGGAATGGTGCTGGGCTGAACCAGCATCCGCAGGTAGCTGGCCAGCATGTAGGGGTCCCAGAGCAACAGGATGAGCAGTGTTGTGTCATAGAGCATCCTGCACAGTCTCTTCTCCATCTTAAAGTCCTCCAGTAGGAGCAGGCAGCACGACCTTGCCAGACCCTGCAGCCCAGATGCCAAGGAACGTGGTTAACATAGGTCCATGGCCAAAGCCCGCTAGCCAATTGGCGGCTGCATGGCTGGTAGCACCGGGCCCGTGAAAGGTCCAGTCGTGGCTGATGGTGGCTTCTAGGCTCACTGGCTTCATATTGCAGTGATCATGGATGAAGAAGAGCAGGTAGATTTAGACAAGGTTTGTAGCACCCACCACCAAGGCTAGCAGCAGCAGGAGGCTGAGCGCATCAGGGGTGAGGTCAAGCTGTTGCTCCAGGACGCATGGCATATCCCAGTCTTTACTACCATTATCCATCACAGGTGGGAAGGCCACAGCCATTGCCAGGGTCCAGGTGGATCACACCAGCATGGTGGTGCATGGCTAGCTGGCCAGGCATTCAGCAGAGAGGCCTTGGTGTGCCATGGCCAGGTAGCAAGTGAAACCCAAGCAAAGGAGCAGGAAGACAGCTTGAAAGTAGAAGAGTGTGGCCAGGAAGGGAAACAGCCGGCAGTCCAGTGTGCCCAGCAGCTCCCCCATGGGGGCCTCTGCCCAACCAAGCGCCAGCACAACTGCTTGGAGGCAGATGAGTACACACAGCCCTTTGGCCAGGCACAGATGGAACAGCACGCAGTATGGAGCATGGTGCTGGGCGTGCTCCCACAGAAGGAGCAGCACAAACATGTTTTGGCAAGCCTCATGCAGAGTAGAAGGCTGAGCGAGGTCAGCTGGAGGCCCAGAGCAGCCACCTCGCCACCACTGCTGACCAGTTTGCTCATGCTCCCCATCATGGCAACTACCAACAGGTGCTCTGTCCTGGGATTAACCCCCCTGCCTTAGCTGTCTCTAATGACTCCGCTAGAGCTCCTGTGTTGCTGCTGCTGCTGCCTCAGTGCCGGCCCTGAGCCAGCTCCAAGGGCCTTGGGGGCTCATGGGGTGCCCTCCCAGCCCCTCCCTGGCCTCCTAAGCCCCAACCACCAGGCCACTGCCATATCAGGAATGGTGCGCACAGAGGCTGTGGCCACCCCCCTGAGCCCCAAGGCACCAGGTACTTCACTGAGGACAGGACATTCTCCTACAATGCCGCCAAGTCCCCTCCCTTCTGCTGGAGTGCACAGAGTGGTTGTCCAACACCATATGATTCTTACCCTTCTTTCTTCACTTTATAACTTTTTTTTTTTTTTTTTTTACTATTTGCTTATTCTTATTTCAAACTTAGATATACAGAGAGGAAGAAAGAAATATCTTGACTCCCTAAGTGACCGCAATGGTGGGAGCTGAGCGGATCCAAAGCTAGGAGCACATATCCTCTTCTAATACTCCCACACAGGTACAGGGTCCCAAGGCTTTGTGCCATTTTCCACTGCTTTCCTAGGCCATAACCATGGAGCTGGATGGGAAGTGGAGCTGCCAGGATTGAAACTGGTGCCCATATGGGATCCTGGCACGTTCAAGGCAAGGACTCTAGCTGCTAGGCCAACATGCCAGGCACAGAATTTAATATGCCTTCAATCAAGTTTTTGATTTGTACATGGTCCCAGTTTGCCTTCCTATAGCAATATCCATTTCAGGCCACTCTCCATTCCATCATTCTAGTAGACACAGCCAAAAGCCTAAAGAAAGGCTTTGGCATTCCTCTTTGTCACTCAGATAAACTAAATGAGTGAGTAACTATATTTTATAATTTGTAAGACATAAGAAGGTCTCTAGTGACTTCCTGTCTTCCTAGAAAGAAGGCTTAGCATCTTTTCCATAAAAGGTCAATATGTAGCCCTGGGTTAGCTCTCTTGATTCATCCTCCTGCTGCATTAGGCTATTCAGAATAGCTCTGTAAATGTCACTGAAGAGAGCCTCTTGGTACAATGAGATCGCTTTCCAATATAAAATATATAAATCTTAAAAAAATATGATTCTATATCTGGAGCAGAAAAGAATATAGGGGAAACAGTAGGGGGAGAGGAGTAGGAGAGGGTGGAAGGGGAAAACTCTGAGCCTAAGCAACTGTATCAAAAAAAGACACTACATAACCACCAGCGAGTTTATTCTGAACTTGAACAAAGACTTTGGAGGAGTTCACATATTCATGACTTTCAAAAAGTGTGATGCTCACTTCCACCCAAAGTTTTGGTGATTCTGAGATGATCACCTGTTCCACAGTCCACAGGTGGCATTGTATTTGTGTTCACTCTCATCAATGTAGAATCACCGGCACCACCATCACACGGCGGGTTCCCTGCAGAAGTCAGGGTGACGTTAAGTGTCCAGTGTTTATAGCTCTCAATTTATTCCTTGTTTATACCACATTTAAGAAAACCTCAATGTTAACTTTAGAGAGAACTTTATTTCAGAATTGCTACTCTGCAGCACATATAAACATGACTTCCCAATGTTTTTCTTCTTCTTTTAAGTGTTATTTTTGACAATGTTTACACAGTTGATCAGGGTGGGAAGCATCAAGGATCAGGGGAAAGTGGGCAAGACTATTGTTCACACATTTTCTTTTTCTTCTTCCTTTATCAGGGGAAGGGGAGGATACAATGGGAGAGACCATGCCCAGCATTCCCACTACCCAATGTCATCCCAGGGTCCCCGTTGTGGAGCATATGCCCAGGATACTGCTGAAGGGGTTTTGATAGTTCCGAGATGCTGTTGACATCACTGCTCCAGGGATGAGGAAATCCTTCTAAGGTCAATTGGCTGACATTGTCCACCTCAAAGTTTCCATTCACCCAGAAGCTTGCTGTCAAGCTTTACTGGGGCAGTTGATCAATTTGTTCTGCCCTCCTTCCTGTGCAGGCCAATGTGTGCTGTGACTCAGTCCAACCCTACCCACCACATACTTGACCCTCAAAACACCAGTGGGGAGCTGCAGCCCAGTCAGAACAACCCCCTCCTAGTAACCCTCACTGGACCACTCCTCAGCTCTGGTTCCTGTGCCTGCCAACATGTGCAGTGATCTGGTCTGATCTGTCCCACATCTCATTCATCTCTCATACAGGCCATTGGATAGTGAATCCTAACTTAACCAGACTTCACCCTCTAATCCACATTTATGCCGGTGGGTGCCACTGCCTGTCCAACCAGGCCTGCCCTCAATCTTGATTCTCATGCTTACTAGTGAGAGCTGCAGCCAATTAGAGTGGTGCCCACAGTCTCCCCACTAGACCCACTCCTTGCCCTGGATCTTGCACTCTCCAGGCGATTCTGTAGTCTAGCTTGACAGGACTTGCCCCTAATCCCAGTGACTCAGCTGATGCTGTGGCAAAGCCCAACACCCCTGTCCTTGTTTCAGCTCATACCTGCACCAGTAGATACAATCGGCTAGCCCATCTGGCTCTCCCCCAACCCAGTTCATGCGTAGGTCAACAGGTGTTGTAGCCCTGCCCAGCATGATCTGCTCCAGTCCCAGCTTTCACATTCACCAGCATGAGCAGTGGCCTAGCAGTAGAATCCTTATTACTCCATTACCAGGCTTGCACACATCCCCACCTCTCTTGTGTGCTGGTGTGTGCTGCAACCCAGTCTGACGTGTCCTGACTCACCCTTGCATTTGCCAGTTGATGCTGTAACCTGGCCTGGCCTCATCTGCCACCATTTCAGCTCACATTGGTAGGTGCTGTCAACCAACCAGGCACAGTTAGCCCCCTAGTTTCAACCCTAATGTATCATGACTGGTGATGTGGCCAAACCCAGCCTGCCTGCACCCTGTCCTGGTTCTCAGATCTGCCAGTGAGTGCTATGAACTGGTGCAGCCTGGCCATACCTGAGCCACACATATGCCAGCAGGTGTTATAACCTGACATGGTCTGGGCTGCTCCTTGCCTTGGATCTTGAGCTCACCTAGAGAAGCAACACCCTGATAAAGGAGTTCCCCAAGCCAGGACTTTTCTAAAGGACTTATTCTAGCAGTCACTAGAAAAACTACATAGGATTAAGTGTTAGCTCCAGTATTAGTATTCTTCCTGTGGAATTACTGACAATAAAGGATATAGCAGAAAGCACTGGAATCTTTCTTTTGAGCTTTTTTGCCTTTAGAGGACATTTATCTCAAAAGGCATTCCAGCTCATTTTTTTTTTCTCTATTGTTTCATGGAAATATTCTCCTAGGATTTATATTATAGCTATTTATCTGGGTTGTAGTTTAACACACTTTTGGAAGCCATGCCTGGTTGCACCCATTGTTTGAATACATTCCTCACAATGTTGATAAAATAATTATAATTGGAAACTCTTCTAGCTATTTTGGGCCATGTCCATTTTCTGAGATTTTGGAAGGTAGCAACTGTCTCATAAATGAAAACAATGATCAAATTAACAGATCTGGAGCTCACATGCCCAGTCATAGGAAATACAAATTATTGCATCTAAGTTATTACTTAACCAGTCATATTATTTGGAGGGGGCATGAGTCTTTTTTTTAATTAAAAATTTTTACAATACAATACACTACTGTACATTCAGATATATTCTTACAAATATTTATATTTTTATAATTTCATACAAATGTGCATAATTTATACTATTTTAAGTTTTTTGGTTGTTCCAAGATTCTAAGCATTATGAAAACTATAAAAGCTCTAATAAATATGGCTGGAAATGTATGTTTTTACACAGGCAAGATCTCCATTGAAGCATTCACATACTGCAACATATCAAGAGACTTTATGTGAAGGAAGCAGATGATTCTCAATATTGACCATTGTTCATTTTCAGTACAGCGTATTTTTGGAAAGATGACTATAGATATTAGTTTAATCTTAGTATAAATGATCTCCATGTTACAACCATTTGTCCCTGTATCCTCTCTTACATAATTTTGAAAGGGGATTGTCTTTCTTTTTTTTTTTTCCCCCTTGGAAAAATGATGCCACCATATAATTCATGAGCCCATGATGAATTTGACTAGAGAAAAGAAATTATTTGGAATGAACCGAACTGAAGTAAGAAAAAACACCAAAACACATGGGATACAGCCAAAACAGCAAACAAAGAATCAAAAAACCAGTATGGATTGGACTATTGGAGTTACACTTTCCATGTGGATTTCCTTATATAATAGAGAATATATGGTATTTGTTCTTTTGTGATTGACTCACTTCACTGAGCGTAATGGTCTCTAGTTGGGACCAACTGGTGGTAAATATAATAATTCCATTCTTCTTAATAGCTGAAAAATATTTCATGGAGTAGATGTTCCACAGTTTCTTTAACCACTCATCCTTGGATGTACATCTGGATTTTTTCCATGCCTTTGCTATTATAGATTGTGCTGCTGCAAATATAGGATTATAGATCTGTAGGAGGACATTGTGAGCCTGGAAGGCCAGGGAGCACAGGTTTACAGTTCATTGGGCAGTATTTGCATGAAAACGACCAAATGGCTATCTCTTGCATACCTGTTGGGAGATAGTTCCCACAGGTTGAGTAAACGGCATGTAAATGAGAACACCTAGCGTGATGTAAAGACTAAAGGAATTCTAATCTAGAGTGCTATAACAGTTGATGGTTTTGTTTATGAGCTCGATACTTCCTCCCCTACCCAATAAGAATTTTCAGTGTATAAAGTCTGAGGCCCCTAATAAACTTCGGCTTTGACCATCAGTCAGGGTCCATGCGTGTTATTATCGGCTCCGTGCACCAAGTCCGTCGCTGCGGGACAGCGACAAGTGGCGCCTGAACAGGGACTTGAAAGAAGAAGAGAAAGTGCAGCGGAGACCCCCACAGGAAGTGGTGAGTGGGACAGTGGGCCAGAACCAGTGTAGAGCACGGTCGTTTATCTCTCTTATGCAGAATTTTTTAGTGAAAAGTGGAGTAAAGGTAACTAGGCAGCAATTGCGTTCTTATTTAGAGCTTATTGGTGAATATAATCATTGGTCTCCAGATGAATGGACACTAGAAACTGGACTTAAGAATTTTACTCAGAAAAATGCTGAAAAAGCCGGAAGGATAGAAGATAATCAAGTTAGTTTTTGGATTATATCAGCTTTAATTAGAACTGTTATTATAATTTTAGAAGGGGAATGTGCAAGAAACTCCTTTAAGAGGAGACACCCCCAAAATGTAGCCAAAAAAGAAGTGTTTCATAATATGGACAAGGAAGAAAGAGAAAGAGGACTCTTAAGAGGTCCACCTAACAGGAAAGGCTACTGTAATATTTCTAAAAAAAAAGCGCCTCATAGTACACATGAGGAGGATGGCAAAGAGCAGCCTGTGAGAGATTTCCCAAACGGGAGACGCCACCGTAATGTGGCTAGGAAAGAAATGGCTTATACTACAGATGAAGAAGATGAAAAAGAACGTGTTAGAGACCCTCCTGTGAGGATATGCCACTGTAATGCAGCTAAAAGAGAAAGGCCTTATGCTGCAGATGTGGAAATTAGGAAAAGAAATCTCAGGAGAAATTCTCCTAATGAAAGATGATACCATAATGTGACTGAAAATGAAATGAGAACTAAGAAAAAGAAGAAAATTTGTAGTGTTAAACCACAGGATTTCTCTAGTGAGGTAAACAAGGATAGGATAATGGAAGAGTTAAATACCAGCCCATGCCATCTCACTCTTAAATCTGATCAAAGACGTTTCCAAATGTCTGATGTTCCCCGGAGACCTCATGAACTCCGATTGCTTTTTCCAATCATACTTAGTCAAGAAAACCATCAACCTACGTATGAAAGCTTAGATGTTAATGCCATCACAGCTTTTAAAAAGGCTTGTGTGTCCTACGGACCTACTTCCTTGTACATGTGGGAATATTTAAATGGCTGGAGCCAGGCAGCAAACTGGATTCCTTATGATTTTGAAGTAATAGCAAAAATAGGACTTTCTCCTTCTCAATATTTACAATGGAAAATGTGGAGAAGCGATATGGCTAAGGAAAAATTGCGATCGTTAGGAGCATCAGGTCGCCAACTCCCTGGAGGGGAGCAATTGACTTATGATATGTTAGTCGGAGATGGACAGTGGGTTACTACAGAGCAGCAGATACTGCTACCTCAAGCTGCGTTCATTCATATACGAGACGTAGCATTGTTGGCATGGGAAAAAATTGAAGCTGGGTCTGAATTTGCAGGCAGTTATACAAAAGTCTTTCAAGGGGCCAGAGAATCTTATGCTGATTTTGTAAGGTGTTTGACAGACTCCATAGAAAAACAAGTTAGAGGAGAAGGCACTAGGAAATTGTTATTAAAGCAACTGGCTTTTGAGAATGCAAACGAGGACTGCCAGACTGTTATTCGTCCTATAAAAGAAAAGGAAGATATTTTTGGTTACCTCAAAGCCTGTCGCAACATAGGCACATTTAAACACCATGCCCGCCTAGCAGCGCTTGAAACCTTTGCCATTCAAAAACAAATGAATGCTAAATGTTTTAACTGTGGCAAGCAAGGACACCTGAGAAAAAATTGCCAGATGCTTCCTACAACTCAAAGATACCACGCTAATACTTCTAACAGTCACTCCCCAGGAATATGTCCTAAGTGCCAAAGAGGCCGGCACTGGAAAAAAGAATGTAAATTGAAGTTTGATCATGGTGGCAGATGCCTGTGGCCAGAAGACTCCTGGAGAAGCCATTCCCAGGTCCCAAACATTCAGGAGTTTACAAAACAGGAACACCCTATTCAATTTGTGCCTGCAGAGAAGCTTCAAACTTAAAATAGCCAGCAAGTAAATCCTGGAGGCTGAAATTCCTATCAATTGTGGTGAATGCATGTTATTCATATAGCACTTTTTCTATACAGCATTGCTTAATCATGTATGCCAATTTTGGAGTACAAGTTTTTACATTAAGTTATGTTCTCTGTCTCATTAAGTTCTTATTGTTTAAAATTAACAAAGTGGGGCCCGGCGCGGTGGCACAAGTGGTTAAAGGTCCTCGCCTAGCACGCCCGGGATCCCATATGGGCGACGGTTCTAATCCCGGCAGCCCCGCTTCCCTTCCAGCTCCCTGCCTGTGGCCTGGGAAGGCAGTCGAGGACGGCCCAAAGGCTTTGGGAACCTGCACCCGCGTGGGAGACCCAGAAGAGGCTCCTGGCTTCGGATCGGCATAGTATCGGCCCGTTGCGCTCACTTGGGGAGTGAATCATCGGACGGAAGATCTTCCTCTCTGTCTCTCCTCTCTCTGTATATCCGCCTTTCCAATGAAAAAATAATAAAAATAAATCTTAAAAAAAAAATAAAATTAACAAAGTGATGTTCTTGCTTTAAAGAGTATTTGGGTGACGGCATTATATCGTTATAAGGTGAAAGATTGCTGTTTTTGTGTTAATGTACCCAGGTTGTAACTGCATGTCTTTTGGAATGTTTTATCCATTGCAACTTTTGGGAACTTGGAATTCAAAGAAAAGACTGGGCTTTTGTAAATCTTGAAGGTTTTTTGGGGAGAAATTTTTTAAAAAGGAGTGAAATTTTATCATAATTTTGGTATAGAATTGAACTGTAACACACCGTTAGATTATTTCAAGCTATAAGTTAAATTAATGTGATATCGTCTACAAAGTGTTTGCATGTATTAATGTAATTCTTGTGCTTTTGGCTAGTTATCAAATCTCTCACTGCCTTTAATGTGTCAATGTTTTGTATTTGTTTTAAAGATATTTGAGTGATGTTCTCACATCAATAACCAATTGTAATGTATAATGTGTCATGCTAACTTCAACAACAAATCTTTCAGATATTTTCAGCTACCTTTAAAAAAGCATTTAAGTATTCAAAGGTTTCAAATCCTAGGGCTTCCCTTGGTATTCTTACGAGGCCTCAAGAATGCCAATGGATCTATCTCCTGTTTTGTGGAGACAGTTGACCAGACTATTGAATTATATTAAGATTATTGCCAAATGCAAAATGGAGTAAAATTTTATTGTGTCAAAATGGTGTATGCTTCCATGGAATTGTGAAGGTTTAAATTTTAGTTTACATGCTTTTAATGATTTAGCTCTAAAGTTGTATCTGGTTGTTAACTATGTATTCTTAGGATGGCTATATTACTGGGAAGACTGAAATTTGCATTTTTAGATTGATAGAGGGATTTCATAGCGGTGATCAATGTTTTTCACTGAGTTTCTTGGTTCAAGATTATTGATTTAATATCATTTCACTTACAGATTTCTGGTGAACACTGCTACTAAGCTTGGTTGAGAATAATATTTTAGGTCTCCAAAAGTGTGTGTGTCTGTGTGTGCACGCATACATGTGTGTCTTAACATTTTGTCTTTTGTAAAAGTTGTTTAAAATTGTTATCATGTGTTGCTGTTTGTTTATCAACAAGAGCAGGTTGCTCAGAGCTTTCTGATAGAATTGTAAAAGTATCTACATGATTTTAAACTGTTACTAAATCTAATTTACTTTGTCCAACAATACATGTTTTAAAATCAGAGGGGGGGATATGCTACCCCTGTGCGTGCACTAATTTAGTCTTATTCACCTTAAATTTTCTTCAGATTTTGCCTTCTAGTGAGCAGCAGCTCTGTATTACTGGAGGCAGTTTGCAGGCCCAATGCAGATGTCTTTGGTTCGATGGAGGGACCTAGCCACTCACAAGTGTAGAGGTCCTGACCCCTTGCTAACTGTGGGAAGAGGATAAGCTTATTTTCCCAGAAACCGAGCTGCAACCTGTGTGGATGCCTACTTGTAAAGTCCTGGACTCCATTCACCGGAGGAAGCTCCTGCAGTAAGACAGCTTCACGACCTCATCCTGAAAGATCCATCACCATCAAGGAAATATTGGAGGAGGAGGACAGACCCCTCCCAATACCAGGTGACATGGAAGGTTCTAAGAGATTGGTGCATCAAGCACAACTGTCCCTGACATGATGTATTTGATAAGACAACTGAATGATTGATACTGTGGAACACTAATAATCTATGGGAAAGGTTATGCTCTTATCCCTAGAATTTCCTGATAGATCCTCAAAACTGTGGTTTTCCTATGGCTCATCTGACCTTGGAAGTGCAGCAACTCCCTTCAACGCAGCACTACCCCTGGAGAAGATGGAACCCCCAGTGGAACTGCCTCTAAGAACTGAAAACTAAATTGGTTTAATATTCCTCTTGTTCCACTACAGGTCAGGAGTGCAGAGAAATTCTCCACCTTCTTAGGATGTTTCAGGAAGACTTTAAGTGTAAATTATTATTCATAGATAATAAATTCTTAACTGCCTTAGACATTAGAAAAGCCATATTAATTTGTGGTGGGATCCAAGGACGACTCTGGCACCCTCTTAAAGGAGGTTGTGTGTACAGAGCAGGAGGGGATCTCAAGGCGGAGCAGGAGGATAAGAGGAGCTCTCTATCCTAGTCCCAGAGACCCCAGGAGGTCTCCCATGTGCTTTCACTACAGAAGCAGTGGATGCCTGCCTCATCAAGGAGGACCATATCCCGACTGCCAAGAGGATTACAAGGAAGGTGAGTGCCCTTGGAGGCCGAGAACTCTGAGGTCAGTCCTTTCCTAGTGAATTTCCCACACGGGATTGAAGCAGCCCAGTTCCCTCGTGATAGGGTCTGGTGACATCGGAACTTCAGCCAGGAGCCCCGGGTGGAACTGAGAGATGACTGGACTCAGAGGAGGAGCTTTCCCTAATTCTTACTAGCTCCAGCCGTGGTTCCCAGCCCTCTCTTACACCGACCATCAGGGTTGCTTGTGAACCCCAAAATTATTTTAGATACTAGAGACTAATAAAGGTCAGCTAACTGATAATCACCCAACTTGTACCTAACTGATCAGGCTACAGAGAGACATGGATATAGAGCATTTGGAACAGTCAGAACAAAGGCCATTAACTTATAATCGCTCAGCCTGTACTTAATGGTCAGGCTCCCTATTTGCTTTTCATGGACTTTACTAGGTTAGGATATAGAGTTAAATTATTCCTCATTCACTAGGTTGTTGGAGATTTCCCTGCTCACCTGTCTTAACGCTTTTCTATGATTTGGTAGAATTATAAGACTGTTTTGATTATCCTAAATGCATAGAAATCTGTAAAATCACACTTCAATTATATAAATGGCAAGGCTTAAATTGTAAGTTGAGATCCTCCCCAAAACTTTCATCAACTGTTAATACTAACTGTATAGAAACTATGATGTTAAGTTTATACTCAGCTGTTACATATGATGGATGTTAACTGTTTACTGTTCCTGTGCAACTCTGTTTTAGGTTGAATTTAAAAACATGTTAGCTCGGGAGAAATTATAGGTGTTAATATATATAACATTGTTTCTCCCCATTCTTCTGCTCTTCCAAGAGCATGTTCCCCAAGCTACAACTTTCAGGCCTAATTTTATAAAACACAGAAGGGGGATTTGTAGGAGGACATTGTGAGCCTGGAAGGCCAGGGAGCACAGGTTTACAGTTCATTGGGCAGTATTTGCATGACAACTACCAAATGGCTATCTCTTGCATACCTGTTGGGAGATAGTTCCCACAGGTTGAGTAAACAGCATGTAAATGAGAACACCTAGTGTGATGTAAAGACTAAAGGAATTCTAATCTAGAGTGCGATAACAGTTGATGGTTTTGTTTATGAGCTCGATACTTCCTCCCCTACCCAATACGAACTTTCAGTGTATAAAGTCTGAGGCCCCTAATAAACTTCGGCTTTGACCATCAGTCAGGGTCCATGCGTGTTATTATCGGCTCCATGCACCAAGTCCGTCGCTGCGGGACAGCAACATAGATCCCCTTGTCACATGCAGATTTCACTTCTATTGGGTGTAGTCCTGGGAGCAGGATACCTGGGTCATATGGCAGGATTAACCAGTCATATTTATTAATGGGAAGCTGTAATTAGATGCCTAGTAGAAAAAACTTCCAGCGGCCTCTTGGCTGCTGGTGGGCGCCAGGCCAGAATCGTCTCCACGCTAGGAGCCCCAATTCCAGCCACCACATGCACGCAGGGACTTGTCCCTGGGCAGCCAGTGCGCCATTTGGTGCCAGGCTCAGCCTCTTGGCTTCCTGGTGGCCTGCTATGGGGATTTGGAGGTTGAAATTGCTACTTTGGAAGCTCCATGTGAAGCCCACTGTGCTTCTGGGATGCCAATGAATCCTCAAGACTCGCAACAACACATTAAGTTTTCCTTTGTAGGTAAACAGAGGTAATGAAACCTGGTAGGTTTGAGGGGAGGGACCAGATGATCTTTAGGGAAACGTCTGATACACCAACCTCCTATGACTCATGTGTAGAACCTGTAATCACTGAACAAAGCTGAGCACCAAATACCAGTCCATGCAAAAGCTATGGCTCAGGGATTGTCAAGCAAGATCATATTCTACTACCGGATATGATGATGGATCAGGAGATGGGTCTCATTGGGCCAGGCCATGACATTAACTAGCACACGAGAAAACCATATCCTTGGGTAGATTCTGTAGGGGATGTGGGGGCCAAACCCTGTGGAAATACTAGCCCCACTGGTTAGCTCAAGAGTTGGCATGGTGATGGACTAAACTAGGCCTGACCAAGGAGCCTGCCATCACTCATGGACAAAGGAACCAATAACGGTCTGGACTGTTCAAGGCAGCAGTACCCGAAATGTTGACTATCTGACAAAATGCAAAGGTGAATTCCAGCTAAAACATAAAGCAAATTTTATTTGTTTCCAACATTTCAAACTACAATTGCAAGGCTCTTACAGCAAGACTTCTTTTTACAAACCACTCATGTGCAGTTTACTCATCCACTAGCTAATAGGAAAGGTGACCATTGTGTGAAGGAATTGGGATCAGCAGCTGTTTTGTTTGTTTGTTTTGTTTTGTTTTTGCTTTTTCTTAATAAAAAAAGACTGTAGGTGTGTTGCTGTCCTGCAGCAATGAACTTGGTGCACGGAGCCAATATTAACATGTGTGGACTACTGACTCATCAGTAGCTCACCTTTATTAACAGCACCAGACTTGTAAGGGAAGGTTGTCAAGTAGGCATCCAGGGAGGAGGGGCTTGAGCTATTTACATCTCAACAGCAAGGTACAGTTCCCCAAAACACAGCCAGTTCCACTAGCAGGTTCTTTATCTAAACATGTGAACCAGTATGTATCCTGCTCATTCATCTCCTTATCAATTTCTCCTGGTGCCTTCAGGGGGGATTCAACTGGCTATTGTCTCCCACAATAGAAAAGATTCTGAATGTCCTTCTACAAATCCCCCCTCTTGGAAGAGCACAAATAGGGGCAAGCAAAACTATGTATTATACAAAAATAACTTCATCAGGGACCACATACCCAAACTGCCTGTCATCCCACCTAATTCTTCAACATCTTTTTTCCCCCAGAGAATGGACCCTGGCTACCTATCAGGGATAGGGGCCAGCGATCACTCTGGCTACTTCAAGCTGAGAAAGGGGCAACAGAGGAGGCCACAGCAGTTAGGTACTCTCCAGGGAATACCTTGTGGTCCTTGGTAGAAGGTAGAAAATTTGCATAATTTCTCTTCCAATCTAGCATGTTTTCGAGTTTAGATGCGAAAGATGCAAGGTTAAATTTTCGCCAGAGTAAAAATGAGCCCTGAGCATCTTAGTTTAAGATTTAGAAACAATTACCTCAATAAAGGCAACAAAACACATGGAACTTTCCTGAGCTGTATGAATAGTATCCTAAATCAGAGGGGCACAGAAATGGTGAAAGGATCAACATTAATATCCATCATCTGTAACAGCTGAGTACAAACTTAACATCAAACTTTCTATGTAGTTACATCTTGTTTAGCATTAAAAGTCATAAACTGATACAAGTTTTTTGGGGAGAATCTTAACTCACAATTTAAACTTTGGAGTATACGGCATTCCAGCAAGATTTTACAGAACTTTGTGCATTTTAGGATAATCAAAACAGTTTTAGAATCCTAACAAGTCATATGTTAACAATTGAAGAATAGAAAAATCTTAGGCAGGTGAGCAGGGAAATCTCCACCAACTTAGCTAGGAAAAAGTTAACTCTACATCCTACCTAGAAAAGTCCAGGAAAAACAAATAGGGATCCTGACCTATAAGTACAGGCTGAGCGATCATAGGCTAGCTAACCTTTACCTGTCTGTGAACCAGTATGTATAGTGGACAGTGTCAATCAGTGGATTCTGCAGTAACCTCCTCATGCTTGCAGCAGTGAGATTGACAGTGAATCATGACAGTTGAACTATCAAAACCACTTGAGCAAGACCCTCAGAGCATGCCTCACATTGGGGAACTTGGATGGGTGGGAGACTGGGTGGGGCTTCTCCCTTCAGCTCCTCCTTTACCCCAGATACAGGGGGAAAAAAATGGACGTAGTATTGTTAGGGTCCAAAATCACCCCTCCGTTGAATAGCAAAGAACCAGGCATGGATGCAATCAGCAAGCAGAGTTTATTGAGCTGGCTAGCCAGAGTCAAGCTCCTCACATGCACACACAGGACCGGTGGATGAAGAAAGACCCTGAACTAGGGACAAGCCAGATTCTTACAAGCCAGTTTTGCCGTTACAGCAAAGCCTGTGAAAAACAATCCAATCATTTCAACTCAAATATGAAACACTCCAATCAACTAAAAGCCCGCAAAATGCCTCAAGTCCCTATTCATCATGACAAGACAAAACTATTCTAAGCTAAGGGGTTACAGATGCAAAGCAATAGGTAACATATATTGTGAAATACAGATCATGGGACTATTTTACCCTTATCAGGGCCACTGACCCTTACTTACATCCTGAGCCTGGCTGCGGTGGACAATGGGCTGTTGCTATTACTCTTATCAGTGCCTGCAAAAGACCCACTGTCCCTTACAGCCTAAGCCTGGAAGTGTGGCCCAAGTTATTTGTAGAAACTTCTTTTTACTTTAAATTCAACTTGCTTTTCACTTACTCAACACACTTCTAATATATAGACCTTTTAACATCGTGGTTGCCTCTAACAGTAGTCTTAGCCACATTCCTGTAGTCCTTGCAGCTTTGTGCCCTAATTAACTATGTAAAGGTTGTCAAAAATACATTTAAAATAATGAAAAAAAAAGCTGTTCTTTTTATTTACTCAGATACATCACAAGGCTTTGCACAAAATTTTATTTTACTATCTTTAACTTTAGAACTAAGCCAGTATGCACAGATAATTGCTTAATTGATTTTTTTTTTTTACTTCATGGTCAACCAGGTTCTCTTAAAAGATACTTCTGTAAGTTTTAATCAGTTTCTTCAAAGTACACCACTATTCATTCTTCAGAAGTAGCCATTAGGCAACAGCCAGGACTCCAAGGCCAAGTCACATGTGGTTATCTACTAATCAGTGATACATTTCCAGTAATACATTCTGTTTCTAGAACTCATCTATCACTTAATGGGAGAAATACATCAAGAGGGAAAAAAAACATAAAGATACAAGACAAAAAGTTTCAAACATTAAATCCCCCTGCAACTGCAGCTTCTACAACCCCATAAACAGTCAAGCAATAATTAAAAGCATATCTCTATGATATTAATAAAAAATTAATAATATTAATTCCTTTAGCCAAAACAAGAGCTGCTAAAACAGATACATTTTCATGCTCCAAAGAGTTGCAAGAACAGGCTAATCTTTAAAGTCTCACAGTAACTCCATTTGTTGCCAAACAGTTTTAGCTCACTCTCATCACTTCCACTAGTTTGTAGGATTTCTATCAAGCCATTTCCCAAAAGGCAAGCTACATGTCTGGGTCAGATGCCAGAGCAATGGACACACACACAATAAGGTTTTCAGAAACAGCATGGGTATAGTTAAAGGCCCAACATTAACTCTCAAGCTCACATTGGAGGCAAAAACTATCTCACAGGGCCAAAAAACATTTCAATAGATTACAGAATTCTTAGTGGGGATGTCGAGTGCCCATGCAAATGGGTGTGAAACTGAATTGAAGTGGTTGGAGAGAAATCTACAGATGGTGCCATTCAGCTGGAAGCTCCTTGCAGCCTTGCCAACAGGGGAGCTGTCCCCTTCACAGCTTTGTGTCATCCATATCCACTGCACAGACCCAGCAGCCAGAAAACCTACCAAAGCCATGACTTCCACTCCCCATCTGATGGACTCTTCACTAAATACTTTACACTAAGTTATCCAGTGCAAGTTTTGTCACTGGTTTTGGAAGTCCAATCCAATAGGATTTGCAACAACATTCACAGCAAAAACAAACAAACCAAACACCTGTTTATTTTTCTCTTGAGATGTGTATGTTTGCACAGAACATTTCTTTCTGCTTCCTGCTTATAACAACTGTGTTTTACCTGGCAAACACTTGCTTAAGATGGAGAGGGAGCTCCTGGGATTGATCACACCAGAAATGTCTGCATGGTGAGACTCTGTTAGGCAGAAGACCAGGGCTGAGTGCACAGTATAGTTCTCTTGCAAAGATTCATTTACATGTGCTCCTGCTCCTGAAACTTATATGAACCACGAACAAGTGAAAAGTCCAAGCTTATAACCTGAGCTCTGACTTCAGCCCTCACTCTTGCCTCACTCATATAAGTCCGTGTGCCTGTCCTGGTACAGGGAGCATTCTGATTGATTGCATCTCTTTGACCTCACAGGGCTATGTAGCTATACAAACTGTCCAATCAGCAGCTGCCTGGTCATAACAGCCCAGAATGCTACAGCCTCAGCCTTCTAGAAAAGCCATGGTGAAAGACAGGCTCCTCAGCCTGCTGGAAAAAGTGGGTGAGTGGCTCAAGCTCTGCTTTCTGTGGACTTTCTCCCCATAGCCCTACCAGGGAGGAAGTTCAGCCTCCATGGAAGCCAGCTGATCCTGAGTGTGTGGGGCTGGGTGTCTATTTAGTGGGTGTGTGCAAATCTGCTGAAAGTGTGGTGAAGCCTAGGGCTTTTTCAACAGTTACTATGAAAGCATTTCAATCTTCCATCAAAGAGAATACTTTGTACATCTCTAAGAAGACAAATTGATCCTAGCTCTCCATCAGAGATGGTGTTGTGAAGAACACATGTCCTGCAGACAGCCAAGTCTAGATGATTTGCATAGGTAAGGCACATCTCATTTCCTATCATGTCTCAGTGAGTTTTCCCTAATAGGACACAGTGTTATGAAATAGGGTCACCGTATTGTAAAAGAAGTCACTTCAATAGATCCTTCCTATGTATGCGAAAGTTATGCACATATCAATATGGCTTCAAATAGATCTAGTCTTTGTCTGGCACTGTGTCTCATTTACTGGGTCAGTCTCTGTCTTTGAATTAGATAGGTACCTGGTAAGACCGATATTTCTGTTTATGTTCAGAAGGCAGCAATATCTTCCCTGAGCATGCATGTTTAATGTCTTCTGCATTATAGTTTCATTGTCATTGTCTTAAGAGTCATGTAGAAAGAAGATTGCCATAGCCATGTCCTACAAAGCAGTCCTAGAGCAACTAAGGAAACCACATCAGCCTAAGTGGAACAAGGACCTAAGAGAACAGTTTTACACAGAATTGGGGCTGTCCCTTGTATGGAGTGGGGAATCTGGTCAGCAAGGACAAACTGTGGAAGATGCACATATGTCAGAAGCTTTAGTGTATCTTGGATTCCTTGAGTAGCAAGCACGTCAGCAGGGCCTGCAGCAAGATGTGGACCTCAACAAGGGTAGCAGCATTTGATTGCAGAAAGAATGTTAACCACAGGATCCAGCTTAAGCACAGAAGGCAGCAGCATTAAAGAACAAGAGAAAGATCACAGAGACATTCTATTTCAGTTCTGGAAGTCACCATCTTCAGTAACACAGTTGAACATACCTTGAGAATATGTGACATTTTCTACATGTCGATGGTGTCATACTGTAACTGTAAAGGAAGAATTATATCACTGGCATGGGAGGGGAGTCAATAGGGAGTGAGGAAAGGAAGGGAAAGGGGACTCCCTAGACCTACAGAATGCATCATGGAGAATTGGGATTGCATTTTCCCTTTCCAGAGTTTAGGATGCCCTGCAGGGCAGTGGTCATCCAAAATGTCTGGTCCTGCTACAGAAATGGAGAAAGAATCAAGTAAAATGAAAGTCCAGAGCTGAGCCCACACATGGAAAGCCAACTAATCTCAGCTAAGAAAACTGAAAGTTTCAGAGGTGAGAAACATATAGATGGATGACTGACTCTTGATCAAGACCCAAAGTTGGTAAACAGCAAAAAAATTTGTAAACTGAATGTCACATAGGCATCAGGAAGAAGAGTTTAAAATAGGATGTAGCTGGGTCCAGTGCAGTGGCACAGTGGTTAAGGTTCTCACCTTGCATGCCCGGGATCCCATATGGGCACTGGTTCTAAACCCAGCAGCTCCGCTTCCAATCCAGCTCCCTGCCTGTAGCCTGCAAGGGCAGTCGAGGATGGCTCAAAGCTTTGGGACCCTGCACCCGTGTGGGAGGCCTGGAAGAGGCTCCTGGTTCAGAACTGTAAGGCCGCGTGGAGTGGAGTGGGGACAGCCTTACCGATCCACGAGAATATGTGTCACCCCAATGATCAGCGAAGACAGGCTTGATGCAAAAGCAGGAGGATTTATTCAGATGCCAGCGCGCTGGGACGGAGGTCAGTTCCTCACGCAGGAGGATGACACATCCTTGCCGCTCGCTGTACATTACCCAGTTTTTATAGATCAAGTTTTGCTGGCACAATAGGTTAAAGACTAAATTTAGAACAAAACTAAGGACTTTCTAAAGAGCTCAAACGTCACATAGCCGTGGGTATTTACAATACAGGGCTGAATAAACATTGCATAGCCATAAAACTAGGAAGTTACAATATAGGGCTGAATAACCATTGACATTAGGAATTCATTTCTATTTTTCGTCACCCTTGAGCTTCTCTAATTTTGGGAACTTCGTTTCTTCCAATTGTCTGCTGCAATACAAGTCTTGGGAACATTTTTATCTTCTAATTGTCTCCTGGAATACAATTCTTGGGAGCATTCCTATCCTCCAATGGTCTCCCGGAATACATGGTGCCTCTGCACGTTGTTCTCTTAAATCATTCACCAAAGACATCTTATTCAGCTATTCTCAGCAAGCAAAGTACAGGAAGCAAAGAAGCAAATTAAACTTTTCTATTCTAAATCTAAATTCTTCTATTCTAAACCTTTCCCTTCAGAACCCCATAGCATCAGCCATTGCGCTCACTTGGGGAGTCAATCATCAGATGGAAGATCTTCCTGTCTGTCTCTCCTCTCTGTATATCTGCCTTTCCAATAAAAATTAAAATAAATCTTAAAAAAAAAATAGGATGTAGCTTATCCACCTGCAGAAAAGGGCAGTCTGTCATGAAATACATGTTTGTCTTGTAAGGCCGCGCGGAGTGGGGACAGCCTTACCGATCCACGAGAATATGTGTCACCCCAATGATCAGCGAAGACAGGCTTGATGCAAAAGCAGGAGGATTTATTCAGATGCCAGCGCGCTGGGACGGAGGTCAGTTCCTCACGCAGGAGGATGACACATCCGTGCCGCTCGCTGTCTATTACCCAGTTTTTATAGATCAAATTTTGCTGGCACAGAAGGTCAAAGACTAAATTTAGAACAAAACTAAGGACTTTCTAAAGAGTTCACATGGCCGTGGGAATTTACAACACAGGGCTGAATAAACATTGCATAGCCATAAAACAGGGCTGGATATACATTGACATTTGGGATTTATTTCTGTTTGTCTTTTCGCCCGCCCTCGAGCTTCCCTAATCTTGGGAACATTCTTTTCCCCTAATTGTCTCCTGGAATACAAATCTTGGGAACATTCTTATCTTCCAATTGTCTCCTGGAATACATGGTGCCTTTGCACTTTGTTCTCTTAAATCATTTACCAAAGACATCCTATTCAGCTATTCTCAGCAAGCAAAGTACAGGAAGCAAAGAGGCAAATTAAACTTTTCTATTCTATATCTAAATTTTTCTATTCTAAACCTTTCCTTTCAGTCTACAAGGCACATCTTTTTAATCTGTTACTCAAAAGGTAAACTAGGAAATTGCTGCATCCATGCCTTTCCATACCTACTGGTGAATGACACCGGCCCCAAGTGGCCTGAGCTTGCTGGCCACATGACAGCTGCTGCTGCTGCTGATGGACCTGCAAGGCTTTCCATTGACTTTACTCTCTTCCCACAGTGGATGAAATCCCTCAGCTTAGGGAAAATAGTGTGATAAAGAAAAACACAAATGAAAGAATTCCCACAATTAGGCACAAGATATATTAAAAAAATTTAAAACATCATAATTTTGTTAATGTCATTCAGATAGCCAAAAACAAGCCTATAACATATAACCCAAGTAACAAAGGATTCTTGAGAATGCTTCCCTGGGCTTGGTTGCATACTGGGTTGCATCTTCACAGGACCAGACTCCACATTCCAGTGTAAATGTGGTCATGGAAACCATCAGCCAACAGAAAATACAAAACTTGAGACTGCACTTTAAGGCAACCAGAGGTAAGACAATTCATCCATCAATCACCCAACAAGGCATAGTACACTACAATCCACACCCATCTTCCACAACTGGCGAGAGAGTCAGAGCAAACAAACTCAAAACAACTGCCTGAGAATCTTGTTTGAAGCAAAAAGAAATCAATAACTCCTTGAGTCCATAGAGAAAATACATGGAATAGAGCAAGAATCTTAAAACATAGCTTTCTTCATCTCAAACAGATTGTCACAAATAAACCTACAACATACAGCACAAGTAACACAACATGATTGCAATGGGTTCCCTTCCAAATGGATACAAGCAAGGTTGCTTCTCCTCCTGACCAGGCATCTTCTCCTGACCAACAAAAGATGATGTATGTATGCAGGAGGACATTCAGAATCTTTGCTATTGTGGGAGACAATAGCCAGTTGAATCCCCCCTGAAGGCACCAGGAGCAATTGAAAAGGTTTAGATAAAAAATCTGCCTGAGGAACTAGCTGTGCTTAGGGGAACTTTACCTTGCTGTTGAGATGTAAATGGCTCAAGCCCCTCCTCCCTGGATGACAACCTCCCTTTACAAGTCTGGTGCTGTTAATAAACCTGGGCTATTGATCATCAGTCAGTAGTCCATGGGTGCTATTATTGGCTCCGTGCACCAAGTCCATCCCTGCAGGACAGTGACATATGCATGTAAGATCTCACAAATATTACAAACCTGGTTCAGTCCATCCCAATGTTCCCAACCACGTTGTTCCCCCAAGCCCAGCTCCAGCCCTGGCCCCAGCCACCCATTTTGCCTGGATTTCTTTTCTAGTCAGGGACACAGCACACCTGAGCAACTTGCTGGTTTGGTGTTGGGCTGATTAGTGAACATACATAGGAACTGCAGTATTGTACTGCTCCAGGTAGGGCCAGCAGAGGCAGGTCATCACTCAACGCTGAGCCCAGCTTCCTGTGGTGGACCGAGTGTTCCTTTCTTTCTAAAGAAATGGGGAAAATAAATGAGTGAGTCAATGAGGCAGTCAAAATATTAAATTTAAACAGTTTTTAGAAAGATTCCCCAAGAACACAGAAAGAAAGCAAAAAGAAGGAGAAAGAAAGAAAAAAAAAGTAGAAATTAAAAGGAAAAAAGCTTCCCAATGAAACTGTTGGACAAATGTAGACGATTGGATGCTGGGATGTGTGACTCTGTACCAGCAATGTTGGGGTACACTTAAAGAAGAGACTGTTGAAATTATTATACCAGTGTAGTAAAATGGAGAAAATCTGTCGGGGGTGGGAGTTTGGGGGGAATCCGAGTCTATACTAAATTGTAACAGATAACTCAAAAAAAAAAAAAAAAAAAAAAACAAGTGGAGGAGACATGGAAAGGAGGTGGTAGAAAAGATAGGGGGGAGGGAGTTTTAGCAAGACTCCCCAAGAACACAGAAAGAAAGCAAGAAAGTCAGTTAAAATTGAACATCTAAACAATAGGGAAAAAAAAAAAGGTGGAGAGATGGAAAGGAGGGAGCAAAGAGAGAAAGGGGAAAGGGAAGGCTTAGGAAAACTGACAGGACACAGAAAGCAAACAGGTCTACCGCAACACCCAATGTGAACAGCTTGTCCACCTGCGCACCAAATGCCACTGGTCAGCTGGTTGACCTCCTCTCGGGCCCACAAGAGACGACCAGCAGGCCCTCCCACACAACACTGAGTGCTACAGGGCAGCTGGTCCACCGGCTTACTTAGAAGAGAGGGAGGGAAAGAGCCAATGGAACCTCCAACCTGCGCCAGCTCCCACCCTGTAAAAGGGAGGCACACAGGGACTACTGCCCCGTGTCCTCCTAGAGCACTCCTCCCACCATTGCTGAGGGAGAAGGGGTAGCTAGAGTGTGTGGGAATCCCGAACTCCCAGTGGGAAAACAGGCCTCCTCGCCCCCCCAACCCACCCAGTGCTCCCTCTCCCAACCAAGGCCACACATACACATGCGCACCACCGTCCGCCCACTGGCACCTGCATGCAAGCTGGATGCATGTCCCTGTAGCCCTGGGAGTTCACTGGGAGGGGCCGGCCAGAGAGGTGGAGGAAAAAGCGAAGGGACCGAGTTCTGACCACCACATACAGTCAGCCACATCTTAGGGCTGGTCCATTAGCCCTGCCCTGTTTCCCAGGTCTAAGGGCTCTCTGCACTGGACCCTGAACCTGAAGCAAGGCAGGGAAATAATACAGCAGCACTGAAGGAGAAGTAGCCTATGTTGGCCTGGGATAGCCAGTCCACCACCATCCCTGCCTGCATCCAGACAGAGCTTCTGTCTCAGAGGTGATTGGCCTCTGCTCTGGGTCAGAATCTGGAGAGCCCTTCTTCCTGGGTCTGGGGTGGAGGAGAAAGTGGCGAGCGGCACCGGGGAAACAGGAGAAGAGACCCAGCTCTCTGCACACTGCCTCTTCACACCTCCCTCTTCCGCCACAGCTCCACCCCCAACGACCTACACTTGTGCTGAGTGAATGACTTCCCAAAGGGCAGGGGAAGAGAAGGACATAAGGAGCAGGGAGAGACTGGGAAAATGCGCAAGGAACTGGGAGGCAGCCACAAGACCATGACCAGGGGACCCAAGCCATTAATATGCCAGGAGGGTCGCTTCCCAAGTCCCCTTCCTTCCTTCTTCTCAGCATGCCTGGTGAGCCCACCTCTCCTCCAGCATACACCTCTCTTCCCCTCTGCACACTCAATGCCTCTTGTGGACATAGGGTGGCACTGCGGAGCCCGGAGAGCCAGGTGAGTGGAGCTCACCACAGGTCTGCACTTAGGGCGATGGAGGGCCCCACGGAGAGGGGCCTTGTGAGCACACACCCCCAACCGCAAAACCCTGGGAGGGGAGGACAGAGACCAACCCCACCCCGAGGATGATGATCCTCAAATGACTCTCAGCCAGGCATATCCCCAAGAGGAACCCAGGGGGCCACAAGTGAGCTGGAAGTATCCAGGGGCTCCCGACCCCATAGCCCCACCACCCAACCCCAAACCCCTAGGACCCACTGCCAACCATCCTTCCAAGGATGGCACAAGGGCGAGATACCACAGCCCTCTGCCCCTGGCACTGTCCTCGTACGGGTGGCTGGAGCTACCATTGGGAGAGGGGAGGCACATGCCCCTGGACAGATGGACTGAGTGGAGGGTGGTAGGCAAGGTGGAGGGAGGAGGGATGGGATAGGGAAAGGGAGAGGAGTCAGGAGGAGAAGGGGCAAGGTGGCTAGCCAAGCTGAGGCCCCCCAGGCCCAACAACCCATGGGCCCACCACCCCAACCCCGAGGCGATTGGGCATAGAACCCCAGGGGTCTTTAAATCTCCACACTGGGATGCACTAGGTACCTGCAGCAAGAAAACCAGAGAGGACAGGATGCGTGGCTGAGGACAGAGGTAGGGAGAGCTGGGCTGCCGCAGGCCCACGTGGCAAGGGTGGCATGGCAAAGCAAGTCAGGGCTTGAGATTGGGCTGACCCCTTGGGGTTAAGACTACCAGAACCTCCCAACCCTGTGAGGGTGCCACATCCCCAAACCATGGGAGGGCCTAGGGGTTCCAGGCACACACCAAGAGTCAAGAGAGGCACTGCACACAGTCCAGAGAAGGCATACCAACAACGCCTCAGCACGCCAGGCCCGCCAGCCACGGCCCCACACAGCGCGGCACCATACACATGCACACCGCTGCCCACTCCCCACGACACACTACACACAGCCTGGCTTCCTCTCTTCCTAAGCCAACAAGGAGACACACGAGAGGGGCGAGGAGAAGAGAGAAGAGCACCCCTGGACGAAGGAAGGGTAGGGAAAAGGGGAGCAAGGAATGCACAACTAAGGACCAACTGCGGTGCAGGCCCCCTTAATCCAAGCCCTGAGGCATTGCTGGAAAACCTCCCCCCACATGATACCAGCAAGAAGGCACCACGGGGAGGAGGGGCTAGCCCTCCCCCCGCCCCCATGCTCCCAGAGGCAGGTAAAGGGAGCTGCCACCATCACTGAAGCCCAGCGCTCAGCCCTTTTCCCCAGCAAAATCCCCAAGCCCCCGGCACCTAGAGAGAAAGCTCCTTAACCCAGGTCACCGAACGCCCACACAACCCTCTCCATCTGGACCAGCAGACAACAGGCAAGCATCACTGCACTTAGACCAGGAAGACAACCTATGCTACCACCAGGAAGAGGGAGGGAAGGAGAGAGGGCAGCAGAAAGGAGGAGGTGGGAAGGAGGGAGGGCAGTGGTCACCAACCGCCCATCAGCCGGCCACTCCAGGATCATCAGCCTCAACCCCCACACACTCCACTTCGACAAGCCAACCCGCGGCACCACCACCAGCCACCACTACCTGACAGGGCAGGAAGTGTGACACTCGGAAGGGGCCAGAGTGTCTTCCCCAACAGATGCAGCAGGACCCAGGGAGTGAAGCACAACATGGTCGCGGAGACCAGAGACCAGGAGGCAGATGAAGAGTGAAATGAAGACACAGACAAGGCATGGCAGCAAGAGGCACCCGGTGAGCTAGGAACGCATGAGAAAGGGTGACAACTGGGAGCTAAAGACCAATGAACCCCCAAGCATGAAGGGACAGGGGAAAGGAGGGCCTCCTTCCCAAGGACAGCCAAACTGCATGGCGACCAGGCGACACACCAGTCCCCACCACACGGGATCTCACCACCAGCACCCTCTGAGTACAAGGGCAATCCCACATGGGAGATAGGAAGGTACCAGACACAACCACACAGCCAGGACCATGTGCCTCAGCCACCCTTCACATGTGCACATCTGCAACTAAGGGGAAACTCCAGGACCACACACCACAGGCCACCCATCGCAGGCAACGAACCCCCAACCCCGACAAGCACTTGTCAGCGCACTAAAGGGACAGTAGGCCGTAGGGGGCAGCAACAGGGAGCCTTGGGTGGGGTGGCTGCATCAGGCTGTGAGGGAGAGGCACCAGGAGCATGACACAGAGCCAGAAAGGAACACCTCAGACCAACAAAAGCCAGGTCCACCGAGAAAATGCACATGGGATGCCACTGCCCTACACTAGGGTGTTCCCGTGATGCCTGCGACACTGGAGCCCACCTCCAGCAACTACAGGAGTTCCCCTACAGGCACCTGAGGCCCCTGATGGCTGTGGGAGCAGAGACAGGACCTGGAAGGACATGATGCCCTGCATGTAGCTGCTGACAACATCTGACGGGGTAAGGGTAAGGGCTGCAGGAATGTGGGGAGGCCTGGGGAGGGGCTGGAGGACACAAGAAGGGTCTTAGAGGCTGGACAGAAAGTGCAGGCAAGAGGGGAGCAGGCCCTGGAAACCTCCAAGGGACTGAGCATTCCCTCACTGAGGAGAGCTGAGTCCCAGAGAATGCTGGGAGAAGGATGGGGAGAGGCAAGATGAGATGGAGGAGAGACTGAGCTCCTTGGGGCTGGGAGAACTGAAAGCCCACAAGGTGGCAGGAGAGCCCTGAGTCTGGAGGTGTTCCTCCTCAAGGGGACTTGAGGGGATTTTTGAGGAGTGGTGATGGCCCAGGGCTGGAAGGCTGTGGGGCATAGCTGAGTTCTTGGCAAACATGGAAGAGAGCTCTGGGGAGGGGTGGGCATGCATGCATGGACCTGGAGTGATGCTGGTGAGGTGGTGCAAGTTGTTACCGAGGTGCCCTGGGACATAGGGACAGCCCCTGTGGATGTGCTGGGAGTGCTGAGAGAAGAAAGAATGAACATGTGGTCAATGGTGGAGGCCACTAAGGACTGAGAGCTGAGCCCGGAGCATAACTGCCGAGGGGAGGACATGCTTGGAGGCGCACATTGATGTGTGCATGTGCAGGGCCCTGTTGGGACCAGGAGCGGTGACTTGAAGCCCTAGGGGAGACCACCGCCCACATGGGACCCCCTGGAGTTGAGGGTCCCACGGGGCAGGGTGGCTGGCACAGCAGAGAGAACCATAGGGTGAGGCTGGGCTGAGGACTGGGGAGACAGGCATGGGGGACCCCTCCTAAGCAGAGTCAGACAGGACCCCAGGCTCCAGCAAGGCAGACATGAATGGAGGACCTCAAGCTCTGAGTGCCTTGGCCTGTCTTCTGACTCCAGACATGGAGGGCTGATGGGGTGGGGGAGGGAGAAGGGGTGGGTGGGATAGAGAGACAAAGAATGAATTTGTGTGTGTGTGTGTGTGTGTGTGTGTGTGTGTGTGTGTGTGTGTGTGTTTGCGTGCTAATGCATCCAGCTGAGCCCCTTTCCCAAAGGCCAGTATATGCACTCCCACACAAACCAGGAGTCACTCACCCAAGCGTTGTGTCACTCTGGCCTCTTGTCACTGACTCCAGGTCGCATGAGGCTCTGGGCAGCAGAAGTGGTTCTGGCACCTGCTCCTGCTCTCCTCTCACGGGATCTGAGCTGGGCGGGGGAGGCGGGTCCTGGAAGTGGCCTTAAGTAGCCAATCGGGTCGAGCCTCCACAAACCAGGCCTCTCTTCTGGCCCCGACTCCCACCCACTGACTCTGCCCAGACACAGAAGATCTTCTCATTGGTCCATCTCCTCTCTTATTTTTTCATTTCCTGTGTGCTCTTTGGCGCCGCCTCCCCAGGATGCATCTCCACACTTCCTCCCACTCCTTGCTTCTCTTCAAGCCCTTTCAACCCTCCCCACTCTTAGCCTCACCTTCCCCCACAAGCCCTAGTCTCCATACTCAAGGGGGCAATGGAGAAACACACATTCTCCTGGCCATCATCTCACACACTCTGACACTGCTTGCAATGGAGCCTGTTCAGATCATCATAGCAGCTGTGACGAGCCCACCTCATGAACACTTCAGGATCACCTGATTGAGACTGAGACGTGCAAGTGCTCTGGTCTCTTCCACAACATGATCATTGAAGAGATTCTTAGGCTGTCTAAAGCAATCCAGCATCTCATCCAACAGGTGCACATTCCCAATGACCCAGCAAGGGAGGAGTTTGCAAAGGGACAGATTTGGCCTTTCATCACAGAAAGGTCTCGACATGGAAACCTAGACCTTTGCGCCTTTTGGATTCTCAATCTGGGTTTGCGAACAGATGTTTCTGTCTCATATGCAGAGGGAAAAGAAAGCATCAACAATTTCTTTTGGATCACTAGGGTTCCACTATCGCAGGTCCTGTGGTTGAGAACATGTCTGCACCGAGAGCTTGCAAAGAGGAGTTCCAACTGGAAGGAGGAAAGAAGGAAAGAAGAAGAAAAGTGGGGAGGGTAGAGGCATGTGTGATCACATTGTCTGAACATATTGTCGACAGCATGTTCTACGCACAGCACATGAATATCCAAGATACACTGACAGAACAGCGTTTCTCAGGGTCAGAGCTGACTTATCTAGGACATGACTCTTGAGCTCTCCTTCTGAAATATCTTCCCAAACAGTAGTATCTTGACAATTGCTGCCGTCACCTTGGAAACTGTCCATTCCCGAGCCGGCTGCAAGCAGCTTGACTGCTGAATGGTCCATGGATCCAAGGCACGGCATGTTTCCTCACAGTCATGCTTCTCTGGCTGGTTTCGGTTTCCATGTTGGCGGCCGAACAAAGAGAAACAGATTTGGAGCCCATCTTTGTGTTCTTCTCTATCCCACACTCCACTTTCTGTTGTTGGAAAAAATGAGCTTCTAAGGTGGTGATTTTTAAAAATATTTTCTTTTATTTTAATGATTACATGGTTGATCAGGGTGGGAAGGATTGAAGCAAATGTGAAGAACATCCCAGTAAAATTACAGCATAAGAATAAATCAATTTTAAAAACTGCTAAAATGACAGATTACTGCTCATTCCTATTAACCGTGAATGGAAATGGCTTAAACTCATCAATCAAACATCACAGATTAATAGACTGTATTAAAAAAAAACAAACATAAAAAACAACAAAACCCATCCATTTACTGCCTACAAGAGACACACGTCCCCAACAAAGATCAGCGGAAAGTATATCTCATGAAGTTTGAACTTTTTTGTTTGTTTCACCTCTTCAAAACACTTTCTTCTTCTTACATTCCTCAATGACTCATAGATCGTACAGTAGCATTCTTTTCTTTAAGAAGGTTCTTGATATTTTTTTTTTACATTTCTTCAGCAACACAGTAGTCATTCTGTAGCATGTTATCTAACTTCATGGTATTGTGGAATTTCTTTCTTTCTTCCTGTTGTTGACTTTGTTTTGTGGCTTTTCAAGGGGATGTATAGTAACTGTGTAATGAAGACGATCCTATCTAGTAGCATGTTATTTAACCTCACGGCATTGTAAATTTCTATTTTTTTTTCTCCTATTGTTAATTTTATATTGTGGCTTTTCATTTTGGGGATGTATAGTAAATGTGGAATGGAGACTATCACATCCAGATATGAGGATACAATGCAGTTTGCATGTGTGTGTGATAAAGTATGACTTTTTGTGAGTTTCCTAGACTGACGCTATGGGAGACACGAGTTGGCAGATAAAATACAAGTGGTCCAGCTAACCATAAACTTTGAACTGGCAATTTTTGAATTATAACTCCAATAGTATTTGGGATGTGCTTACCCTAGAAACAATAAGATATCATTTGCCTGGAGTTCTGGTTCAGCTAACAGCCCTAACTAGGGAATGCCAGTGTAGGATTGGGGATTGCTGTGTGGGGAGACTTTCTGGGGTTCTATATGTGCTGTGATGGGGATGGGTTGAGAAAATGCTCCTCAGTGCTTCAGGGGTCCCAAGAGTCTGCTACAGTCCCTGGCGCATGGATGGTGCTGTTTAGCATCTGCCCCATCTGAGGGATCACCTGGGACTACCTTCCTTCAGAACACACACTGGCCTGAGCTGCCCTATCCTCCCGCACCTGGAGCCTGGCCACCCAGCCACACTGCAAACATGGAATGGATGTTCATAGTACTCACTGCCTCTAACCCTGTTTTCTGGCAAACACAGGCCTCCATTACCACCATGTGCATGGGTGTAGCTGACCTAGCAGCCTGTTGTTCCATACATCCAGGCTGGGGGATGACCTGTTAGAAGTCTTCTTGGTCTTTCCCCCAATCTTTCTGGTTGGTCACAAGTTCCGCGTCCAGGGCCTTTGTCCTGTGTCTAAGTCTGAGGGTAATTTTGTGACCACCCAGCTTGGGGACTGTGGAGGAGAAGGCTAGTCTTGACCTCTAATGCCATAGCCTCTCACAGGAGAAGCCTCTCTGGAGCATCATCCTGAGGTTTTTTAAAACAATTGCGGAGTCCTTGGCTGTGCTCTTCACACAGGGGTCTGGCTCCCTCATGGAGGTAGAGTGGGTGCTATGGTTGTTGGCATGCCCACATGCTGTCTGTGGCCTCATTTGCAGGCCTGTTCCTGCCACAGCACTTCTGTGCACCCTGCTCTGTCTGCTTGACAGCTTTCTCCTCTTGTCTCTTAGGTAGGCCAAGGTAGCATCTGGCAACTGAGTTGTTGCATCCTCAGGGCTCCCTGGGACACACCAGTCTGTTACAGCAGCCCCTGTTCCTGCTATCAACACAGCATGAGTCTCTGATGAAGATGAGGGAGACAAGCTGCAGCTATCTGGGTTCTGCCTCTTCCTAGACTGTGGTCACCCTGAGGACGGGGAGTTATACACAAATCCCAGGGTTTGTTTCTCCCAGCAGTCTCCTGAGATCACAGAAGGGCTGAGGCAACAGTGTTCTTCAGCCACAAGACCCACCAGAGACAGCCTGATTGAGCATGTCCATTTATTGTAAAGTGAACACAACTTGCATAGACTAGGAAAGGAAAGGCAGCAGGGCAGTCCCTGATAATTCTCTCACTCAGCATCGCAAATGCAATTGGCTAGGAGGCATGTCTATCAATCTGGACCCTTCAACCATATCACAATTCACGTTCCCCATGCACGACTGGAAGTTGTGCCTCAGGTCACAGGCAGGTAGGCTGTGAGTCACATATAGTATATAAGCTAGCACATAAACTAGAAGTTATGCCTCGGGTCATATTCACCACGTGTGGCTGGCAAATAGGGTGTGGGTCGCATCTGACTTCTTAGAGCTGCTTATCAAGGAAGTCCCAGCCCAGCAAGCAGATCAGGTTGAAGTCTTGGTTAGCTGAAACCCTTGTTAGGGGCTTCCCCTCAGAGACATGGGGTGCCATGTGTCTACAACCTCCCACATAGACAGATCCAGAGGCAATGTCCCTCTCTCTCTCTCTCTCTCTCTCTCTCTCTCTCACACACACACACTCACTCATCCACAGAAATACTCATGTATAAAAGTACATATACAATGCACACATATACATGCATTCACACATGCACACACATATACACATACAATGACACATGCAAATATCCATACACACATGCTCATATACATACATGACCATCTATGCACAAATGTAAGATGCATACTTAATGTACACATGTGCACACATATGTACATATACACTTTTACACATACACATTCTCAAATGTACATATACATAAATAATCCACATATACATTAAGCATCCAGCTATGCATATGATATGCACACATATCAACATACATAGATAACATACATACACATCTATATGTGAACACACAACTATACACATACACACATAATCCATATATACACTAACTGTGCATGCACACCCAAACACATAGATAACACACATGCATACACATGCAAATGTGTATATACATCTATACACATAGAATGCACACACTTACACACACACATGTACATACACACTCACACATAGTGACAGACGTACCTAAATTTTAAAATTTTATTTACTTGTCTTCTTTGTCAGAGTAACTGAGACAGGGAGAGGCAGAGATCTTCCATCTGCTGGTTCACTCCTCAGAGGGCTACAACCTGCAGTGCTGGGCCTAGCTGAAGCAAAGGGACTTCATCCAGGTAGTCTATGCTGGTGGCAGGAGCCCTAGCACTTGCACCATTCTCCACTGCTTTCCTGGAAGCAGTAGCAGGGAGCTGGCTTGAAAGTGGAGCAGCCAATGCATGACCAGTGCTTATATAGGGTACTGGCACTGAAGCAGGCAACGACTTTACCCATTATGCCACAACACTAGCCTCAGAGACCTTATTTGTTCTTGACTTATGTGTGTCTCATGCTTAGCATTGGCTCAACTGAAAAATTTTCTTGTGAATCTAACTCAATTATTTGAACAATGAGTCAGATTAACTCCTGGTGTTGTATGTATCAGATCAGAAATACCCTGCTCTGTCTTATACCTCTCCAAAATGATAGTCACTGTCCAGCTGCTGTCCTGGCAGTTATCTGCTAGCCTGAGGGTTCTTTATGATGCACTGCTCTTTAGTCTAAGTTACACTTTCCTTGTGAGCAGCTTTCAACCAGCAGCCGTTATGCAAGGTCAACTTACAGAGTCCTCCAGTCAATATGGAACTCTCCTGGTGAAGGCTCTGCAATATTTGTCCCTGATGCATGTGCCCTTTTTTTGTAACCAAAAAAAAAAAGTGTTTTATTTTTATTTGAAAGGCAGAGTTATCGAGAGAAAAAAAGACACGGATAGGTGTTGCATCTGCTAGTGCACTCCACAACTGGCTGAAACAGCCAGAGCTGAGCCAGTCTGAAACCAGGAGCTGCTTCCGGCTCTCCCAAGTGGATGTTGGGTCCCAAGGCCTTGATCCATCTTCCATTATTTTCGTATTACACAAAAAAAGGAGTTGGATGGGAAGTGAATCAGCCAGGATACAAATGGATGCTCTTATGAGATGATGGTGCTAAAGACAGAGGCCTAGCCAACCTTGCCACAGTACTGGCTACATATACTAGTTTGGTGAGCAATCCTCACTCTGAATTCCCCCCCCCCCCCACTGCAGTCCAGGGACAGTCAGGGCTGCATGACAAGCTTAGCTAGACTTCTAAGAAAGAAGGCAGACCCCTCTGCACATGAGAAAACTGAGGTTCAGGGCATGAGATAACCTGCTTATTATTGCACAACCACAAATCCATCCATCTACTATACCCTCCCCCACTCATATAGACACCCACACACCCATCTACCCACCCATTCTTCCATTATCCATTCATCCACCTACCCACCAATCTATCCATCCATCCATCTGGCCATCCATTCACCCAGTCATCTACCCTCTCATTTTCCTATCCATTCCCCATGCATTCTCTAACTCCTTCCACACTATAATGGACCCACCTGCTCCTCGATCCCTCCATCTACCCATTATTTCTCTACTTACCCTAATGCTCATTTCCTTGGCTCTCTCTCTGTTGCCTAATGGTTTCCAGAGAGGCATTTGTCTGAGATTGCAGGCTCTGGAATCTGTCTTCTTGGACTCACTCCAAGCTGTTCCACCTCCTTGGAAGCCCCTTCTGCTTCTCTTCTTGTTCTGGAGACTGAGTGTTATTACCCACCCCTACTGTTGCTGACACAGTGGGGATCAGGCAGCTCAAAAGTGCAATCAGTATTCAGCAGACCTGGAATTTTACTATGATTTCTGTATTCCTGTTGGTGCTGCAGGTAACACAGGATGCTGAGACATGTGTTGGAACAAATGGTGACGAACAGAGTGGTAAATTCCACAGTTGGGCAAGACCAATATCATGCTAGGAAGGCAGGGAAGGGTCCCTCAAGGAACTGCTGCTTAATCTCAGACCTTCAGGGCAGAGAGCAGTTGACACCTGGAAGCCCCCATTCAGAAGTGGCCAAGTTAGCCAGTTCCTTGCAGGATTTGAATCCTGGTCCCATGGGAAGATTCAGTTATACTGTCCACTGAATCAAGGAGTGATTACATAGGACAGGGAGGCTGGCCATCACTGTGGCCTTCACCTGTCATATTTTCCCTGTGCACCATTCTGCAAAACATCACTTCATTGCCCTGTGCTTAGAAATACCAAGCCTGGAGCTGGTTTTGTGGCACATAGGAGTAGGCTTCTGCTTTCCATGTCAACAGCCCACATCAGAGCCCTGACTGCTCTGTTTCCAATCTAACTCCCTGTTAATGCACATGGGAAAACAGCAGAAGATGCTTTGAGCCCCTGCATCCACATGGAGGACCTAGATGAAGTTCTAGCTTTCTGGGTTTGTTCAGTCTTGGGTAAAGTGGCCAATTTTGAGGATGAATTATCTTAGAGCCTGTCTCACCCCTAATCTGCCAATTAAGTAGATAAGTGCACACACACATCAGTACTCAGCCTGTATCTTCCCCAGGTCTGTTTGGACATTGGGTGGCAGCGAGGACTGTGGAAGGAAGCATTTTCTGAGTTTCTGACTAAGGTTTTCTGACCTGTGAAATTCTTGGCTCTGAAATTCGTATTAAAATAATAAATTAATGCATCCTATTTGTACCCTGCCCACAGACAATTTGTCAGAGCTCCTTGTTGCTGTTTGCACCAGGGCAAAAGGAGGAAAGGTGGAGAAGAAGCTGGATCCAGGATTGCTGACTTGAAACATGTAGGGTTTGAAACAGGGGGCATGAGTTTTTTCTATGGAACTGATCTGGTGGGCCCAGCCTTTTCTGCACCTGAGATAGAGCCAGAGTTAAGGGTTGCACAGACATAACTGGCATCTGAACCTTGGGTTGGGGCAAGTGCAAGCTCTGAGGATGTGGCCAGCTTGCTTGGCCCCTCTGGCCTAAGTGGCTTTGTGAAGTAGGGTGCATCAGCCTGAGGTGTGCATGGAGAACCCCACCAACTCCCCAGCATTTTCCTCATTCCAAGCCCTCCACCATTCCCTGCAGAGGAGACCATGTTTATATCATCTGCTAGAGGGAATTTGAGCTTCCTGTTGCAAGGTGGGTAGGTGAGCAGAGCTGCACATACCCGGGTCAGCCTCTATTCTCTCCTTTCAGCTGTGTGTGCTTGGCCTTGATTTCCTACTGTATGTCTAGCTGGAGGTGGAGTGTTCTTAGGAACTCTCAATAGAGGCTTTGCTTGAGCCCCATCCTTTGGCCCACCAAAGCAGTCCTTGGTAGCTTCCCCCACCCCATGATCCTGTAATAAAGGGTCCCTTCCATTACCAACATTGCTTATGTTGCTGAGCTACAGCTCCCTCTTGAAGAGAGAAGTGGGTTACTGACCCCAGGGAAGGGCATGGCACTCCTGGATTCTAATTCCTCTCTGGCAATGCTTCCCTTCCATCATTCCTCTGGTTCATGGTGACCAAGCACTTACGGTGGGCATCCTGGGGACCAGTCCTCTGATCAGTGTTAAGACTTTCATTTTGGTGCCTCCTCTGACATTTTCCATCATTCCTCCTTTGCTTTGCAACATTCCAATGATATGTGTGTGAGCGATGCTTCAGAATGTTCCAAGCCCTGGGGCTCCCTGTCTAGGTGGAAATGCTTTGTGTTTCACATAAGGTCCCAGGTGAGTCTTGTGCCCCCTTCAGCCTGCCAGGATCTAACCCATGGCCTGGGTGGTCCCCTCTCCACCCTCTACCAACTTCTCTCTGGTCCACAGTAGTGCTTGCCCTGAAATGGCAGCTGTGTGTCAAGAATCAGAGCTCTCTGTGTGGTGGGCTAACAGGTGCCAAAGATTGTTGGGCAATGGGGAGGTGAGTGTATACACGCGTGTCTGTCTGTATGCAGTGTGCACGTGTATGTGAATGAAAGGTGAGCATTAGTGTGGATCTGATGGGATCCCACATGACATCCACAGGATCTTGCCCTGGCCTGGATCAAGTTCATGGTACAGAGTCACCACACCCAGAACTGTTTTGAGGGATGCATTGGTGTTGCCTTCTGTTTGCTGGCCTTGTCTGTACAAGCCTGTTCAATTCTGTAAGAAGCTGTTCTGATTTCCCTGGACGGGGGATGGAGTATCTCTGACTCCCTGTGAAATGACTCTGGAGGAGACATGCTTTAGATCCTGAATGGGGACCCTAATCTCTCAACATCGGAGCATCCCCAGGCATTGCATCTTCTCTTCTCATAGCTCAGCAGCTCATGGTACTGTGGGGAAGGTGCCCCTGCAGACATATTTCACCTGTAGGATAATCACTGTTGCTGTGTTCCCATGGCATTTGGAGCTGGTGAGAATGAGATGATCTTCCCAAGCTTGGACAGATGTGTTTATGACCATAATACAGCTTGATAAAGAAAAGTAAGTTGAGGAGGCCTGGCATGATAGCCTAGTAGTTAAAGTCTTCGCCTTGCACGTGCCGGGATCCTATATGATTGTCAGTTCTAATCCCAGCAACCCTGCTTCCCATCCAGCTTCCTGCTTGTGGCCTGGGAAAGCAGTAAAGGATGGCCCAAAGCTTTGGAACCCTGCACCCGCATGGGAGACCCAGAAAAAAGCTCCTGGCTCCTGGCTTCAGATTGGCTTAGTCCAGATGTTGTGGTCACTTGGGGAATAAACCATTGGACAGAAGATCTTCCTCTCTGTCTCTCCTCCTCTCTGTATATCTGCCTTTCCAATAAAATCAATATTTTTTTGAAAAGTAAGTTGATTCTTTGTATTTGAGATTTATCTGTTTCTTTAAAGACAGGGCATGATAAAGAAGAGAGGTCTTTTGTCCACTGATTTGCTCCCCAAATGGCTATAACAACCAGGTCTGGGCCAGGCTTTAGCTGGAGCCTGGAACTCTTATCTAGGTCTCCCTGGTGGGTGCAGTGACCCAAAGACCTTGGCTGTGCTCCACTGCTTTCTCAGGCACATCTACAGAGAGCTGAGTCAGAGATAGAGTAGTTGTGTCTCAAACTGGCATCCACAAGGGATGCTGGCGCCACCGGCAGAGCAAGACCTTTTAATGCCACAAGGTAAGCCCCAATCACAATATTTAACAATCTACAGGCAAACCTGCTCTGTGAATTTAACTGGAAAAAGATGAATGGTGGAACTGAAGGGACTTCTGATCTTGGAAGATGTGGCCCTGTTGCCCAAGAGCAGGTTCCAAGAAGATCCCATTGAGAAAGCACAGCTTATGAGAAACATTTCAAGGTGATATGGTGGAAGGCAAATGTTTCAGTTAAAAACTTCCCCAGCCTTGTAATGTGCAAGTCAAAACACAAAACGAAACAAAAAATCAGCTTTGTCCTCCCCAACCCAACTCTTGGTAGATGTCTATCAGTTCTGTGTTATTTTGTTGCTGGAGCTTCGAGCCTTTCCATGTTGGACTCTCTGGATTCAATGGATTCAGTGCTCACCATAGGCTTTGGTCATGTTCACTACATGTGCAGAGAGCTTCAGTCTGTGATAGTCTTGGCTGAGTGGCAAAGTCTTTAGCCAGGGGAACTATCAGGCATGGCCATTGTCCTGTGAAGTGTAGTGGAGAGGGCTATGCCCCCTTGGATTACACTCAGTGTCCCTTAGATGTGGAAGCTTTCAGTATACCTACTTCTCATTAGTCTGCCAAGTTTGTGGACTGACTGCTTTTCTTGGGCAGGTACTCCCATCCAGCTCCCATTTGGGAGCCACTATCAGGAGAAGAGGCACACATCACACACTTTTAACACTACTGAAAAGAGAAGGAGATGTTAATTGAGAAGGGGATATTTGGATCAAGTGTTGTGACACAATGGGCAAAGCTACTGCCTACAGTGCTGGCAACCATATGGGTACCAGTTTGTGTT
Source organism: Ochotona curzoniae (assembly GCF_017591425.1). Lineage (NCBI taxonomy): Eukaryota > Metazoa > Chordata > Mammalia > Lagomorpha > Ochotonidae > Ochotona > Ochotona curzoniae. The sequence goes on from NW_024465247.1 coordinate 215,939, forward strand.
CTGGCTGCCTCACTTCCATCTAGCTCCTGGTTAATGTACCCAGGAAAGCAGCCGCAGATGACCCAAGTGCTCAGCTTCCTGCCTCTCATGTAACAGACTTGGAGGAAGCTCCGGGCTCCTGGCTCCTGGGTTCTGGCTTCAGCCTGGCTCAGCCCTAGCCATTGTGGCATTCTTGGAAGTGAATCAGCTGATGGAAGATCAGACTATCTCTCCCTCTAACTATTTTAGATAATAAAATCAGAGAAACATTTGCACTAAACCTTGAGAAGAGAAAGCTGTGGTATACAGGTCTTGGGATAGGATGAGAGAAGTGAGGTGGGGTAGGATTCCTAGAGCAGTTGCCTGACTCAAGTAGCTGGTCCTATCCAGTGTGATCAGGCTCCTCCAATCCCCTGGAGAGGCAAAGTCAGAATTTGTTTCTCTACTTGATTCTGTCTGGTTCCAGCCTTGGTCTCCTCCAACCTTCAGACTTGAAATTGAAGCACAGTTGGTTCTGGGTGCTGCTGAGTGCCTAGGGGAACTGGGAAAAGGGGAGATGAGCTGAGGGAGGAACAGGGGTAGGAAGAGGCCTGTCCTTTTAACATGCAGAGCCTGGAGCACAGCTGGAGAGCAGATGACTTTTGTCTCAGTCTGGTTTCTTTCACCTAATATCCGCCACTTGTGTGGCTGCACATGGCAGGATTTCATTCTTTCATAGCATGTCCTATGAGTGTGTATTTCTGTGAATGAGTCACCAGAGCAGCAGGGTGCTGGAGAGGGAGGTGCTGAATGCTGGAGGTTTGGAAGTTTTGTGCATGGAGGAGGTGTGAGAGCATGCCCACCCACCCCATTTTCTGCAGGTTGTATCTCTGCAATGAGGAAAGCTCTGGGTGTGAGATTAGAATATGCAAAAGAACTACAGCTGAGGAGCCTGAAAACATGGGAGGCCTGACAATGTTGCCAAGGAGATGTGCAGAGATCAAGGAGATTATTTGGTAGAATTGTTGGGTTCACAGAGGGGACCAGCATTACTAGCAGCCAGAGGACAGTCAGACAAGTGACTGACTGAGCTACATCAGATCGGATGACTTGGATGGTTGTATATGATAAATGGATAGAGATGACTATGGGACCCAGACTGGTGGAAAGAAGGGAATACGGGGTTATAAGACTGGGCCAGGATGAGGGAGCAGGAGAGGCAGAAGGTAAAATATGGGCAGACTGGTGATTCTGGGTCAGATGTCTGCAGGTTAGGGGTGGCATGAGAACATGTTGCAGAACAGTAAGCATGGTTGGGAGCTACTGGTACCCTGCAGAGTTTGCTGTGGACCTGGGTCATATGTATTTTATTCAAATGGTTCTTTGTTGATGCATATTGCAAAGGTGGTGCTGAGCTGTGCGAAGCAAGCCACTATTCCTCGTGTCCTGTAATTCCAAGGCAGTACTGGGGCTAGGACTGATAGTGGCAAATTGATGAAACACTCCTCCCTCCCTATCTGATGCTGCAGTCTTCACAAGCCTTCTTGTCTCTGAAATGCAGCCAGGGGCCAATATCACTCTCTTCCCTCTTCCATTCCTGAGATTGATGGACTGGGACTGTGGACTGCCCTGGGGCACATGTGCTCTGGCTCTCTCCTCTGCCCCATCCATTTCTCTTACCTACTAGTCGTTGCTGTCTGAATTTGATGATTTAAAAAATATCCTTACAACAAAGGAGAAAGAATGGTTATTTGTGTTGATTCTATCATTAGGAAAAAAAGTCACCTGGACAGATGGGGGAGAAAATTCTGGGAACCCACAGCTTACAAAGCAGGGCCAGGCTGTATGTCCTCTCTGTCCACTCCTTCAGCTACTTTCATGCTGGTTCCATGCACTTTTGTTGGAGAGATAGAATATCTTCCATCTGCTGGTTCACTCTCCAAATGGGTAAAAACAGCTGGGAGTGGGTCAGGCTGTAGCTAGCATCCAGGAACTTCTTCCAGGTCTTTCACATGGATGCAGAGACCTCAGCACTTGGGCCATCAGCAGCTGCTTTCCCAGGGACCTGGAATGAAAGTGGCCTAGCAGGGACTCAGACAGTTGCATATACGGGATACTGGTGCTTCAGGTGGTGGCTTATGCTGTTGCACTAACATGCCTTCTTCCCTGTGGGCTCTTGGAGAATGGCTGCTGGAACATTGTGGCATAAACTACAGAACCAGAAAGCAATGTTAAGCAATGTTAAGCAATATGTGGAGCTTTGGAGCTAGAGTCCGCTCTGAGAAGTACATTGTGTTTTTAAAAATCTATATTCCCAGGAAAGAGGGAAAAAAGTGTTAATCTATCTTTCATAGAGGGACGAAGATTCGTGGCATGTCTGGGAGCTGGATTCAGCAGCAACCTTCCTGGTGGAGGAGCAGCCACACATGGGAATGCACAATGCCCACCTTCATGGCAGGGCCTTGGTGTCAGGGTGGGCTTTCTGTCTGTAGTGGGTACATGTGTGTGCATGTGTCAACAGCTGTCTGTGCGTGTGCCTGTGGTCAAGTATCTCTCTGTATATGTGTGTGTGTGTGTGTGTGTGTGTGTAAGTGGATGTCTGTGCTTGTGTCCCAGCTTGTGTGTACTTGTGGGGTGGTGCAAGTGTACCTGAGGGGTATGTGTGTACATGTGAAAGGTGTGTTTTTCTGTGGGCAGGTATCTGTGTGTAGCTGTAGGGTGTGTCTTCCTGTGTGTGTTTACCTGTGCACAGATGTCTGTAACTTTGTGTGTCTGTGTGTGCCTGTGGGGTTTGTGTTTATCCGAGGGGTGTGTATGTGTAGAGGGTGTATTATTGTGTAGGCAGGTGACAGTGTATAGCTGTGGGCTGTTTCTGCCTATCTGTGTTTACTTGTGGGCAGGTGTCTATATCTTTGGGTAGATGTCTGTGTATCTGTGGGGTGTGTGTGCACATTCCCAGGTGAATCTCAGCTTTTATCTCTGAGTCTGGTGTGTAGCTTGATTTCATCATACTGCCTCACTTGAGTATCTGAAGTATTGTATTGAACTGGAGAGCTGGAATCCCAAAGCCTGTGGCCTCCATGATCCGTGGATGTCTGAAGCCTGCCGGTCTGCTCACGCCAGCCTGGGGTTTCAGGTTTTCAGCATTGTAGCTGCCTGCAGCCCCTTGGCATGTGACTGTCCAGCTGCTGCCTTGCTTCAGTTACCATCATCCCAGACCACCTGACCTAATCACTGGTGGGCTTCATGGGCCCTCAGTTTTGGGGCCACCATGAAGATCCCATTGCCCTCTCCACACCCTGCAAGTTGGTGGCTAATGCCTAGCTTCCTTTTTCAGTGCTTGCCTCCACTTCGCACTTGGCTCATTATGGGTTACCTTGAGGACATCCAGGCCTTTTCCATTTCATTTTGAGCGACTCTCCTAATTCAACCCTCCTCCTGGAGCATGCAAGGGAGCCAGTGTATGATCCTGGACATGCAGGAGAACGCACAGGGGGCATCTAAGCTCCCAGAAGCTGCCGTGATCACATATTAGGATGCCATTTTGTTTTCCCCTTTTTTAAATGTGCTGCTTGAACTCTCAGTCTCTTGCCACTTGCCAATTTTCCTGGCTCGTGCCTGATATGCCTACCCAGAGAAAAGAAAGGCAGAGAGAGAGAGAGACATGTGTTTCCAGATGCATGGAAAGATGGCTGGAGCTATTGCCAGGTCATACACACGGGTACAAAGCTTATTGTGTTAAAATCCTTTGGTCTCGTACCCCATGTATTCAAAGTTGATGTTATCATTGCTTTCCTGCTTGCTCTGTGTGTGTGTCTGTATTTCTGTCTTACTGCTTGGCAGCTTTCTGCTAATAACTTCATCTGCCAGAATGTGGTTCTATAACAGCAGCTCCTACTATGTGCCAGCTTCTGCAGTACCCCCTGTGTGCCTGCAAAGTGGGTAGAGAAGCTGGATTGTCACTCTCTGCCCAACCCAATGAGAAATGGGCAGTAGCTTTGCAAAAATCATGAGGCCCTGGTGTCCTCTGCTAAGGAGGGGCAGAGACATGTGCTGAGTTGTCTTTCAGGCCAGGACCATTCAAGAAGCGCTGGCAATTGGTGTGGCAGTGAGAATCTGGGAGCAACTTGGTCTTGGAGGAGGTCTCTGGGGCTTTCCCATGTGCAGTGGAGATCTGTGGCAGCCAGTTCATGATTGTATTCAGTGGAATGACCCCCATGATCGTCTTCTTGGAGCAAGTAGTTGGAGGAAGTCTTACTTTGGGCCCCAGGGACCTAGTTCCTGCCTGGCTTCCTGATGGCAGGTAAGCCTAGAATTCTAACGTAAGATCACAGCGACAGTCTGATGAAGCTCTGAGTGAGTACCACATGTTAGATGTATAGGGACTCAGAGCAGATGTAGCTGGAGCTAACAGAAATAAAAGGGTGATAATTCTCCCACCCAAGTGTGCTGGAGAGAATCTACTTGCTCTAGTGGTGATAGGGAGTGGTGCTGCCAGTAGACAGAACTTTTGATTTTGTGCTTGACTCAGCATCTGTGGCATAGCTCCCCCAGGACGGTGGAGCACAGAGTAGACTCCAGCTCCCATTTCTCTCCCCTCATGCATGAGTTCAGGTGTCCGCCTCCCCCATTGATGATGTGGGTGGGACAGAGGCAGACCCAAGGTGTCTGTTCCCCTGGCTGGGTTGTCTTGCCTAGACCATGGTTGCAGGGGCTGTGTTCTCAATCATCATTTTATGGGACAAAGAGTACAAGCAAGACCTTTCTGTGACAGAGCCAGCCTGACATGCCTTGTTTGCCCATGGCTGATGGTGATGTCGGGGTCTCATCAGGGTTTATGTGGCCTGTCCACAGCAGCAAGGTTTTTGCCCATTTTATAACTTGGCATCATAGTGGGTGCCAGTTTTGTGAACCCCAGGATTGGGGGTTCTGGCAATGCTGTGATGCCTGGCCCACATACGTGGACTCACCTGTAAGAATATGTGCATGTTAGACTACCTGAAAAACTGCCAAAATCTTGCCTCAATGCTATAAACTGCTAAATACTAAAATTAAAATAGACACGAGACAGCTGAATAGTAATCTATAGCCTTTTAAAGGTGTATAAAACCTGGTTGTATATAAACCGGTTGTAATAATTGAAATGTCAAAGAAGAAGTCACAGGATGTGGTTCAGAACTTGCATTCTTTTTTCTTCTCTTTTTTTCTTTTAACATATTGGTTACTCAATACCATGTTAATTAGTTCCGTAATGTTATAAATTATTACTGATGTTATGTCAGGGCTTTTAATTGATCGGGATGATACTCTGCCAGCTCTACCTTCAGACCAGAGATGGTCTCCCCAAGAAACCGTTGAACTTATCTGGACAATAAGATGCTGGACTTTATGCTTGGTAAATGCTTGCAATGAAAGAATCTTGACTGAATTTGAACTGTGGTCATGCAAAAAGGTGGAGGAATCCACCATAAGGGGAGGGTTTTGGGAGGGAAGGGGGGGAAATCCCAGTGCCTATAAAACTGTGTCACATAATGCAATGTAATCAATAAAATATATATGTATGTCCATGTCCTACTTAATGAAAATGGGGGAGCAGGGGACACAGACCCTGTTGTAAAAGGAGAATATAACATCACATTTGGTGCTATAGCAGAAGAAAGAACAGAACAAACTGGATAACTATCTCAAATAAATGATGACAGCAAAACATCTCAGGGATTGGAGCCTGTGAATATTGGAAGGGTGACATGCTTGGACTGGTGAAGTCGGCAGCATTTCAGAACTATTCAGAATATGTACACATTGAGACTCAACAGTGATATGAGGTGGCGGTCCTCATCTCTAGGTACTGGGACATGTGGGAAGTCTTGTACAGCATCCTGCTTTTCTCTACCCTTCCCCCAGGAATAACAAGAAGAAATAGGAAACTTGGAAGCAATGAATTCACTTAATTTTCCCTAAATCTTAGATCTCCCCCACCCCCATCAACCATGTAATCATTATTAAAATTAAACTTTATAAAAAATTAAAAAGAACTGAAACAGGCACTATAATCATTTGAGGAGTGAAACAGTTCAAAATCTATCTATTCTGTCTCTCTGCCTTTGAGATAGATCAATAAAATCACAGGAACAGTGCAATTGAGACTAGATACATGAGTGGCGAATTTCTGTTATGGGCCTGATGGCCATGTGTTAGGCCTCGTGGTGCACACAGCTGCCACGTTGTGTTGTTGTGTGAAACTCACCATGGATGGTGAGGGGTGGGCAAGTGTGGCCGTGTCCTTATGAATCCTTCTTCACAGTTTGAGGAAGACATAACAAATTGTATAATTATCCCAGCCAAACAATGACAACAAATATCTGGGTGAATGGAGACCCTAAGCTTGCTGGAGACTGTGTCAACCATTGGACCACTAAAACCAGCTGAAGGAAGATCTCATTCCCTTTAATAGGCAGAGAAGAGTGCACAGCTGGCCATGGTGCAAACCATGGCCTCGGTCACTGGAAGCTGTAGGATGAAGTCACAGAGGAAATGGCACCAATAAGCCATCTTGCAACCACTAACAGAGTAAGGCTGACAAATCTCTGCATCCAGACATGCACAGAGACAGCAAATCCTGGGGCCATGAAGCAAAATTAGAAGAAACTACGCATAGGGAAGCTGGACCTAGCCCTTGTAGAGCTTAGCTCCGATACCAGAGATGGAGAAGTTGGGAGGGAAGAAAGCAACAAGATCCTTGGAAGATTTCAGCCCTGGACCCCTGGGTGGTGGTGGGGTCTGGGAACAGGACCTACCCCTGGAAGAACACAGCCCTTGACTTGACCCAAAACCAGCAGGTGTGGTGGGCATGGATGATGCACAGCAGGCACAAGGTGAGCAGAACTGACTCTGGAGGAGCAGGCAGGTGAGTGGGGCCTGCTGCACATACCATGACACTGGCTGAGCCTGTCTGGTCCAGGAGCAGTTGGCAGAGTGGTGGGTGAACTAGAGGCATGGGGACATTGGCCAATCCGCTTGTGTAAACTCTGGTCACACAATGAAATCACTTTGGTTCGGGCCTGTGTGAATTTGCTAACCTGTTCTTTATGGTTCCACACAAAATGCTTTGCCAGTTTCCTATTTTTTGAGTCAGTTCATTAAGCTAGCAGGCTCTGCTAGTAGCCCTCAGTTCCAGCAATCAATAGTGTAGGATTTATTCATACATTGTTACTATAACTGGATCCTGTAGCTACCTGAGCTCACCCATTGCCTCCATGGCAGTCTCCTGTGATTGCTATATCCTACCCATTGTCTACATATTGTCTCATGGGAACCTCCTGTTGCTGCCCAAACCACCAGATTTCCATGACAGTATAAAATACTTTTTCTATAAAACCCATCTACCTCACAGCTCAGGGTTACTTTTTTTTTTTTTTTAAGGGTTACTTTCTAAGGAAAGGAGATTTGACACCAGTTTTATTCTAAAAATAAATCCTGTAACATACAACACAAGAAAAACAGGATTATTAACAATGTTTCCCTGACAGGCATACTGGGTTGTATTTCCCAGGACAGCATGGCAAGTTAACACTGCAAATGTGGACATGGAAATCATCAATAAACAGAAAACACAAGGGCTGAGAATCCATTTTGAAGCAACAGTAAAAATAAGAATCAAACCATAGATTAATCAATCAATAAGGCAGCCTAAGAATATCATAGGAACAAGGAAGGAAGGAAAGAAGGGAGGGAAGGAAGTAGGGAGGAAGGAAGGAAGAAAAAAAGAAAAACAGAATATAACTTCTTGAATCAATTCCCACAATCATACAGAAAATACATTGAATAGAACAAAAATATAAAAATTTAGTTTTCTTAATCTCACCCAGTTTGTCACAAATAAACCTACCACATACAGCACAAGTAACAAGGCAGTATTGAAAATGTTTCCTCTAGAATTGTATACAAACATGGTTGCAACTTCTCCTGACCAGGCACCAGGATTACAATTGAAATGTGGTCATGGAGACAACCAACAGAAAGGTCAGGGCCTGAGCAAATCCTGAAAGCAAAAATACACACAAATAAATAAATAAATAAATAAATAAATAAATAAATAAATAAATAAATAAATAAATAAATAAATAATGCAAAGAACACCTTACATAATCCAAACCCCAAATCAATCAATTCCCATGAGTTCTGGATCCAAAGGAGGAAGAATTACACTTTGCAGAGTGACACAGTGGCACCAAACACAAACACAAAATGCTATTCCATCAAAAACAAAATTTGGGGACACTAGGAAGGGAGACTTACTAAAAGTGAAATGCAACAAAAGAAGATGTATCTATGTAAGATCTGTAAGCATTCTTTACAACAAGCTTGTAAGTAATACTTGTGGCATAATGTTCCAAATGGGGAAGAGTATGAAGAGAAGTTGCAAAAGAAGGGTGTGGGGGACCATTGTGGAAGTTTGACACTCATAGGATTGTAAGCCAGCTGCCATAGGTTGTGTCAAGCTTCAAATCACAGGATGATCACAGGCATGTGGATGGGTGATTTGGACCAAGAAGAAGGTGACAGAACACCAACTTTTTTTTTTAAAGATTTATTTTTATTATTTTTTTATTGGAAAGGCGGATATACAGAGAGGGGAGACAGAGAGGAAGATCTTCCGTCCAATGATTCACTCCCCAAGTGAGCGCAACGGGCCGATACTATGCCGATCCGAAGCCAGGAGCTTCTTCTGGGTCTCCCACACGGGTGCAGGTTCCCAAAGCTTTGGGCCATCCTCGACTGCTTTCCCAGGCCACAGGCAGGGAGCTGGAAGGGTAGCGGGGCTGCTGGGATTAGAACCGGTGCCCATATGGGATCCCGGGCGTGCAAGGCGAGGACCTTTAACCACTTGCGCCACCGCGCTGGGCCCCAGAACACCAACTTTGATGTGCCAGAAACAAGTCAAAGGTCCAAGCTCCTAACCTGAGCTCTGGTCTTGGCCCTCACTCTTGCTTCACTCACATAACCCCATGTGACGTCCTGATGACAGGGAACATTCTGATTGGCTGCATCTCTTTGACCTCACAGGGCTGTGTGGCCATGTAAGCTGTCCAACCAGCTGCTGCCTGGTCATAACAGCCCAGAATCTTGCAGCCTCAGCATTCTAGAAAAGCCATGGTGAAAGACAGGCTCCTCAGCCTGCTGGCAAAAGTGGGTGAGTGGCTCAAGCTCTGCTTTCTGTGGACTTTCTCCCCATAGCCCTACCAGGGTGGATGTTCAGGCTCCGTGGAAGCCAGCAGATGGTGAGTGTATGGAGTTGGGTGTCTATTGAGTGGGTGTGTGCAAATCTGCTGAAAATGTAGTGAAGCCTAGGGCTTTTTCAACAGTTACTATGAAAGCATTTTGCTTTTCCATCAATGACAATATTTGTTTATCTATAAGGAGCCAAGTTGATCCTAGTTCTCCATTAGAGGTGATGTTTTGAAAAACATATGTCATGGAGAAAAGCCAAGTCAAGCTGATTTCCACACGCAGAGCATCTCACATATCCTATCATTTCTCTCACTTTTCCCTAATAGAATGTAGTTTGATGAAATTGAGTCAGCATATTGTAAAAGAGGACACTTCAGTTTGATGGTTAGTTTTATTGATGTGTTTGGGTGCAGAGTTAGGGTCAGTGTTATCATCATATCTAGGAATATTGTTGTGGTTAGGCCAAAACCTAGATTTGGTTTAGGGCTAACTTTAGTGTCAGGGTCAAATTCAGGCTTATGATTTACATTAGCAATGGCTTTAGAATTAGGAAATCATTAGATGTAGCCATGCTAGGGTTAATGTTAAGATTAGGGTTAGTAGTAAGTTTACTGTTAGGATTGAGAGTTGAGTTATGGGTAGCCCTATGATTAGGGTTAGGATTACACTTACAAATAGGATTAGGAAGAGTCCAAGGTTAGGGTTGTTTTATGAAGTAGCGTTGGAATTAGGATTAATGTTAGGGATAGATTAATGTTTGGATTAATGCCAGATGTAGAGTTTATGTTAGAGTTCTGGTTCAGATTCAGTTTTCTGTTACTGCTAGATTGAGGGTATTTCCACTGCGTGGCATTAAAATAGAGTTAGGGTTACAATTAATGTTAGGATTAAAACTGTGGCTACATTTAGGATTAAGATGTTTTGTGCTGATTTTAGTATTATGGTTAAGTTATAGTCAGTGCTAGAACTATTATGCTTAGAGACTGAGTAATGTTAGGGTGGGGGCTAATTTTTCTAGGATTAAAGTTAGGTCAAAATCCAGTGTCATGCTTATGATTAAGGTTTTTGCTAACATTGGATTTAGGTTTAGTGTTACAATTAGGGTATGAGTAGAGTTATCATTAGGGTTAGGTTTAGAAATACAGCTGGGGTAGGTTTATTACTATGGCTAGGCTTCAAATTAGGGTTTGAGTTAGAGCCGGGTTTAGGTTTAGGGTTAGGTTACTGACTAGGTTTTGAGTTGTGTCATAGTTTAAAAGCTAGGTTAGTATTAGGACTGGGGCTAGATTTGGACTAAGATTAGAGTTATCTCAGGGTTAGTTTTTATGATTACGGTTAGGTTTATTCTGAGTAGGATTAGAGCAAGGGCTATAGTTAGTATTAGAATTAAGGCTAATTCAGGTTGAGTTTAGGATTAGCGCCTAGTTTAGAGTTAGGATTATGCTTCCAGTTTGGCTATAAAAAGTCAAAAGATTGAGTTAGTGTTATAGTCAGGGCTAGGAATAGTCTAAGATGAAGTTTAAGGCTGAGGTCAGATTTAGAATTAGAGTTGGCTCTTGAGTTTCTACTTTCTATAGTTACAAACATAATCCTAACTCTCATCTGGCCCTCATGTGAACACTAACCAAATCCATAAAGTAACACTAACCTGATTTCTAATTCTAAATCCAGCCCTGATTCTCAATCTAGTCCTACCCCTTATCCTAACCTTAATCCTATAATACACTGGAGGCCTATTTTAGTTCTCATACCATCACTATCCCAAACTTTAATTGAAACCCCAATCCTCATAATAATCATGCCATATCTCAAACCCTAACCCTACCCTAAACCTAAACATAGTCCTAACTCTAACCATAGCTCTAAGCCTAATCCTAAATGAACCTTAGAACATAGCCTTCATCCTGTCCTAACCCTGACACTTGCCCTATCATTTACCTTAGCTCTTACCCTAACCGTCACACTGACTAATACCAACTGTGGTCCTAGCCCTAACTCTAATCCTAGCTCTAAATCCTTGCACTAACCTTTGCCTTAGTCCTAATGCTAATCTGTCTCTAACTATAACCATTGAGCTATCCCTAACATTAATCATAACATGATTAATCATAACACCAATCATAGCCATAGTCCTAACTCTAATTCTAGGCTTCATCCTAACACAAACCTGAGACAACCCTAACCCAACCCTAAGAGTAATACCAAATCACAGCCCTAACACTAACCTTAACCATAAATCTAATATCAATGATCACTCTAGTTTTAACTCTAATTCTAACTTTAATCTCAGCCTTAGCGCTTGCCTTAACCCCAGCCCTAATGCTAACACTAATGTTAATTCTAGTGCCAACTGTACCACTGGCCCAAAGTTTAATACCAACACATACATAACACTGCAATTTACCCTAACCCTAACTGCAATCCTAACTCTAATGTCAGTCAAATTTCTAGCCTTAATTTTATGCTAATCCTAACTTGCTGTAAAACTAGCCCTAATTTTAATCTTAACCCTAATGTTAATACCTATCAGAGATTTACACTTTCTCTAAACCCTATCACAAATAATAGACCTATTCCTTGTCTCTACACTATTAGCATTCACCCTAACCCTAGCGAAATCCTAATGCCATTTTAAAAAAAATGTAACTGAAATATGAGCATTAAAGCTAAACATAATACCAACCACAGTCATCACCCCAACTCTAACCCCAGACCTAAACACAACACTAAAGTTTCCATTAATCCTGAACCTAGTCCTAACCCTAAAACAAACCCTGCCCCTGAGGCCAAACCTGTCTATAACTTTAAGCTGAGCTCTCTACTTTACCTAACAAACCCCTAGACCTAATAATGACCCTATTTCTACTACTAAGAGCATCCCTAGCTCAAACACAAATCAAACTCCCAAAGCTAACCATAACTCATGTAATAATCATAGTCATAGACATGTGTGTGTATGTATGTATATGTGTGTGTGTGTGTGTGTGTGTGTGTCCCTTCAAGCACAGGTCACTAAATCATTCTTCCCCATCCCTGGCCCTGGCCCCAGCCACCCGTTTTGTCGGGATTTCTTTTCTAGTCAGGGATGCAGCACACCTGAGCATCTTGGTGGTGCAGTGTTGGGCTGATTAGCACGCAGACTGGGCAGGAAGGAGCTGCGGGCAGTATTGTACTGCTCCAGGTAGGGCCAGGAGAGGCAGGTCATCACTCAATGCTGAGCCCAGCTTCCTGTGGTGGACTGAGTGTTCCTTTCTCTCTAAATAAATGGGGAAAATAAATGCGTGAGTCAATGAATCAGTCAAAACATTAAATTTAAACAGTTTTTAGAAAGATTCCCCAAGAACACAGAAAGAAAGCAAAAAGTAGGAGAAAGAAAGAAAAAAAAGAAAGTAAAAATTAAAAGGAAAAAAAGCTTCCCAATGAAACTGTTGGACAAATGTAGACAATGGGATGCTACACTGTGTGACTATGTACCAGCAATGTTGGGATACACTTAAAGAAGAGTACCAGCAATGTTGGGGTACACTTAAAGAAGAGACTGTTGAAATTATTATACCAGTGTATTAAATGGGGAAAATCTGTCAGGGGTGGGAGTTTGGAGGGAAATCCGAGTCTATACTAAATTGGAACACATAACTCAAAAATTTAAAAAAAAAAAAGTGGAGGAGACATAGAAAGGAGGCTGAAGACAGAAGGAGAGAGGGGGGGAGGAAGTTTTAGCAAGACTCCCCAAGGACACAGAAAGAAAGCAAGAAAGTCAGTTAAAATTGAACATCTAAACAATAGGGAAAAAAAGGTGGTGAGATGGAAAGCAGGAGGCAGAGAGGGGAAAGTGAATTTTTAGGAAGACTGAGAGGACACAGAAAGCAAACATGTCAACAATGACACCAAGTGGCAACAGCGTGTACAAATGCCATGGGGCAGCTGGTCCACCACCGCAGATGACCGCAAGAATGGACCAGTTAAGTGCCACTGAGCAGCTAGTTGACCACCTTACTTGGAAGAGAGAAAGGGAAAGAATCATTGGGACCTTCAACCCACAAGTGTGCCCACCTGGGGAAAGGGACTCACGAGGTGCCAGTGGCCCCTGCCTCTTCTGAGAGCGCTCCTCTGTCAACCCAGAGGGATAAGGGCTGGCTGGTGCCCCTCCAACCCGCCGCAGAGGACTGTGGGTGTGTGAGAAGCCCGAACTCCCACCAGGGGAAAATGCCTCCTCGCCCCCCACCCCCACCCCTCACTGGCCCTCCCACCCGAGGCCACACACTGGTGCACCACCATCATCCCCCCTCTGTCCCCCTGCCATGCGCAGCCAGCAGCACCACAAGCCAGTCTGTGGGATGCGGGCCAACAGGCACCTAGACAAAGCCTTGTGTCCAGAGCTGATTCAATGGATCTCATGGAGGGAGTTACTCTGCTATTTACAAAACCCGACCCAGAAGCAGATCACCTATGGATGGCTTAGCGGCAGGTTCCCCACAAACTTGCCTTATGTGACGGGCTAGAGGGCTCCCTTTCCAGCCACGCCCCGTTTCCCAGAATGAAGGGCTCTCCAAACCAGACCGGTCCCAAGGCGTGGCAGGTGGACAATACTGCAGCACCTAAGGAGCCTCCGTTGGCCTCAGATAGCCGGTCACCCCCCCTCCTCTGGATGTGCCCCTGCTGGGTGTCAGGATCAGTGCACAGTGCGGAAAGCCCTTCATCCTGGGTCTCAGGCAGAGGAGGGAGTGTCAAGCCGCACCGGGAAAACAGGGCAAGAGATTCCACTCACAATAACCCACCACGTGTGTGGCACAAACGACCTCCCCAAGGGCAGGGGGAGAAGGACGCAAGGAGGGGGCAGAGACTAGGAATACATGGCAGGAACAGTGAGGCAGGCACCAGACTGTGGCCAGAGGGCCTGCGCTGCTACCGGCCACAAGGCTTGCTTCCCAACCAACCCCACGAGTTCCCCCCCTCCTCTTCTGCATGCCTGGTGAGCCCACCTCTCCTGGCACTCATGCCTCTTTTCTCCTTGGCACACTCAACAATGCCTCTCCTGGACAAACTATAGCACTGTGGAGACAGGAGAGACAGGAGAGTGGAGCCCACCTCTGGTCTGCACTTAAGGGGAAAGCCCCCAAGAGGGGTCCTGCGAGCACACATCCCAGCAGTGTGACCCGGGGGCGGGAAGGACAGAGACCAACCCCCACTCTGAGGGCAAACTGATCCCCAAGCCACGCCCAGACAGGCAGCCAAGCATAGCCCCAGGAGGAACCCAGGGCTGAAAGTGCATTCAAAGTCAAGTGATTCTCTGCTGAGTTTCTGCATGTTGCTGCAAGGCAAGGCATGGCACCTGTCTCAACACAGAGACCAGAAGGGGTGCCCCAGGCTGGCCAACAGACTTGGAAAGACACCAGACAATGGCATGGTCCATGGGGTTGGACACTCAGATGGACCCCACAGGCACTGGGGGGCTTCCATCCCCACAACCCCACCCAACCCCAACCCACCTTTCCAAGCATTGTACAGGGGCGTGATACCTCAGCTCTTTGCCCCCATGGGTTGGTCCGATTCACCACTACGAGACCAACACCAGGAGAGGGGAGGCACACACCCCTGGATGGATGAATGGGGTAGAGGGAGGCAGGCAAGGTGGAGGGAGGAAGGATAGCATAGCTAAGGGAGCAGAGCCAGAAGGGGCAGGATGGCCAGCCAGTCTGACCCTCCAGTCTTGACCCCCTATGGGCCAACAACTCCAACCCCAATGTGAATTGGCATAAAACTCTGGGGTCTTTAGACCTCCACACACTGGGACGCACTAGGTACCTGGAGCGAGAAAGCCAGAAAGGACAGGATGCGTGGCCAAGAACAGAAGTAGGGAGGAGCATGGCTGCCACAGGCCTGCACAGCAAGGGTGGCATGGCAAGGCAAGGCAGGGCAGGGATTGAGATGGGGCTGGCCACACGGGGGGCTGAGACTGCCAGAACCTCTACGGCTCAGGCACCATGCCCCTGGACCACCATAGGGCCTAGGGCTTCAAGACAGACACACCAGAGTCAAGAAAGGCACAGCACACAGCCCAGAGACCACCACCCCCAACACCTCAGCAAGCCAGGCCCACCAGTCACAGCCCTGTACAGCACGGCACCATAAGCATGGCCCATTGCTGCCCACTCCCCTTGATGCAAGACACACACGGCCCCCTGCCTTCCTATCCTCGGTAAGGTAAAGATGAGACACTGGAGGGGCAGGGAGGAGAGGGAAGAGCACACGTACCTGAGGTCGGGGAAGGGAAAAGGGGAGCGAGGAATGCACAAAGACTGGCCGGCCAGCTGCAGAGCTGGTCCCCCTAACCCTAACCGCAAGGCATGGTGGGGAAATCTCCACCCCAGAAACACAGCATCACTGAAGAAACACCATGAAGCGGAAGGTCCACACCACTCCAAGGTGGGGACAGAGCAACCGCCATCACTGATGCAGCACAGAGTGCCACCCTGATGTCCCCAGCATGATCCCCAGGCCCCCTGGAACCGAAAGACAGCTCACCCAGAGACACAGCTCGTTTATCCCGGCACCAAACCCACAGGACAATCCTCCCCATCTGGGCTGGCCCACAAAAGGAAAGCACATGCGTGGAGGAAAAGGGGGCGACAAGGCCCAGGCCTACAACACCCCCACACACAACGGGCACAGATCGATGCCAAGCTGTCCATACAACCTCATGATAGAAACAGGCCAGAGCCTCAGGAAAAGCCCAACCTTGGGCACCACACGGTGTCTGGAAAGACCACTGTCACTGCCACCAGGAAGGAGGAGGGAAGGAGGGAGAGCAGCAGATACCAACCGCCCTTGCCAGCCCCACGGCCTCACCAACCTCAACCCTCATGCACACCACTTAAAAAAAATCAACCCATGGCACCACCACCGCTGCCTGACAGGGCAAGGTGTGTGACTCAGAAGGGGCCAGAGTGTCCTCCCAACAGATGCAACAAGACCCAGGTAGAACAATGGGATGGCAGAGACCTGGGACCAGGAGGTGGAGAGGCATGGGAAAAGAGGGCCTCCTCAACACAGACTGCCGACCTGAATGGCCGCCAGGTGACACACCAGTCCCCACACCAGGTGGGATCTCACTGCCAGCACCCTCAGAGCATAAGGGCAGTCCCGCATGGGGGAGGGGGAGACACCAGACACAACCACACAGCTGGGACATTGTAATTCAGCCACCCCTCTCATGCACACACCCCTCCAACGAAGGGGAAAACTCCAGCTCCACACAGCACAGGCCACCTGTCACAGCCAACCGACCCCAAACCCTGACAAATGCTCAGAACATGAGGCCACAGCTCAAGGTGAGGGGGTACCTGTGGGGGTGACAGCATTGGGCCGCGAGGGAGAGGCACCAGAGCATGAAGCAGAACCACAAGAGAACGCATCTCGGGCCAATGAAAGCAGGGTCTACCCAGAAAAAGGACATGGGATGCCACCACCACACACACTAGGGTGGTCCCATGACACCTGGGACACCGGAACTCACCTCCAGCACCCCACACACTCCCTGACATGCACCTGAGGCTCCTCCACTGGGACACCACCAAGGCCCACAAACTAGTCACCTCCTGACCTCCATCCACCAACATCCATTTTCCCACTCCAGAGGCCACAACCTTGTGAGAACACTCCCAAGACCAATTCGGCCAAGTGGAGACCCAACAGGCCCAAACCTGAGGTTCTACCACCACCCTTCGTCACCAGTGATGCCTGGCCAATTGCCATAGCAGCCCAGGGCATGAAGCAGGCAGAGAACCACCTTGCACCAGGGCCACAGGAGCAGCATGGAATAAGCCCTACATACCCCAAATCCCCAGGCAGCACACAGAAGGCATCACACCAGAGACACATTCACATGGGCTCATGCAAGTGACCACAGGGCCCCTCTCCATCAGGTCTGTAGACACCGGGACACTCAGTCCAGTGGGACCCTCCCCAACACAGAGGGGGAGGCACAGGCTGTGGCAAGGAAGAGGCACAAGAGACAGCATCCAGCCCCCAGTAGCAAGGAGCCAGAAGAGCCCAGACATAACCCCACGCAGCCCACCAGAGGGGCGGGCAGAGGGCATAAGCAAACATTACCACCTAATGCACAACCGAAGCCATCCACGCTGTCAGCAGTGTGGCTACCGACATACACAGGAGGAAGGAGAAACAGCAGAAGGTGGGCGATATGGCACATCCCTCGGATCACTAAAGAAGACTTTTCTCAATGAAGATGGGCCACCCCACCAACCTCACCATGCACTTCTCACCAGGCCAACAGGGGAACACCCAGCCTAGAGGTCAAGTCTGAAGATGGGTGGAGCGGCCTGCAGCAGAGGTAAGGAAGCCACCCTGCCCCCACGGACACACAGGGACACAAAGCCAGGAAAAGCACAGGCAGCAGCAGCCTCCCTTCCCCAAAAGGCAAGGTGCTACACCCATACCTCCTCCTCCTTACCACCTCAACCTTACAGAGACTCTACTGAGCAGGCAGCACACACCAGCAGGCTGCGGTGACACACCAGGGAAAGGACACTGGGGGAGCAAAAGAGCGACACCACCATTCGGTTTCAGGCACCCAAAAGACAAAGAGGATTGCTGCAGGAGAACCACACAGAGTCCAACAGACCAAGACTCTGGCAGACAAGTGCCCCACACCACCATGGGAGGGGCTGGCCCACACACCTCCAATGCAGCACAAGGAAGAGAAAGCAGAGATTGATGGTTTCCACACCCCTGGCCTTTCCCACCACACCGAGGCAGGGGAAAAAGGAACCCACAAGACAGAACAAGCAGCTCAATCTCACAGTTGTGAGGGCGTACTGTCGGCCACCGCTATGGAATGGACAGCTTGCAGCAGAGAGCAAACATGAGTATAGGACCCAGTGCCAGGCCTCAACCCTGCTACTCTCGGGACAAACCATAAGCCAGAGATGGCAGCACCATCGCAGGGCTAAACTGGGATATTCAGCAAAGCTGCTGTACAAACCCAGGCAGGCAGGCAGACAGGTCAGCGAATGGGCAGGGGAGAGAGTGCAGCACCAGGCCGCCAGCAGCCCATTATGCTTCCCCCTGCTCCCCAGATGCACATCCAGGGGTCCAGCTCTTCTAGTAATAGTCTCCAGGAGACTATGTGTCAGCACCTACCTGCAGGTTCAGAATGGCAACTGCAGGTGAAGAAATGTCCTTCCAGGGGACAATGGGAACACAGCCGCCCTCAGATAAGGGCCCCAGTCACAAATCCCCAGAAACACACCCATCTGTGACAGGGCATGCTCCTGTGGCCACCTGGTCAACCCCAGGAGTGTGAAAAACAAACAGATTTGATGGTTCCCCAATAGGGGAAAGGGGTTGAGGGCGGCAAGAAGGGTTGATTTCCACAGGTTCATTAAGCAGCGACAAGAATTGCCAAGCCTTACACTATAGTCAACAGCCCCATCCGGTCCTCTAATATGGTGGCAGTGATAAGGAGTGTGCTGGTCGACCCCATGCACTCTAGAGGTACTCAAGCCTGGTTACATTCAGGAACAAGCTGACTGGTAACTACTCACCCCTGCTGCTGCTGCCTGCTCACATGCAAGCCTCCAGGCCCAATCTCCAACCAGCAGCAGGGCAGGGACTCTCCTGCCTGCAGCTTGGGGACTTTGTCACACCCTGCACCAAGCTCTCCACCCACTTGCTTTCCTTTGCAGGCTCTGGAGCATTCTATAGCTACAGCAAGGCTGCCACCAGGGGCAGCCCAACAGCCAGCACCAAGGAACAAAGGGACAGCCCACTAGATGCAGCCAGGTGATGAATCTGAGATAGGCAGGGAAATGTGTGTCATTTCCTCCCTCCCCTTGCAGGCTGTTTCTGGACTGCTGCACTTTGGCAAGGGGTGCTGGTCCCAATGGCCAGGTCAGTTGCCTTGCCTTGCCTTGCCTTGCCTTGGGTTGCTTTGCCTTGCCTCTCATTTATAATCAAACACTGCTGTGACTGTCACTGGTGAAATGTTAACATTCTGTTTCGGTGCATGTAACACCAGATGGCATGGCTCAGCCTCAAGTGCCAGCTCCGTGGAGTCAGACCAAAAGTCCTCCTACCCTGCCCCCCAGGTCAGCCCTGGCCAAGAACAATATGTTTTTATGCTTAGTGACTGGGGGAAAGAAGGTCCATGTCCTGGATGCTCAACTTCTGATCAAACTCTCTGCTTATGGTTTGGATTGGGAGAATCGTGTCGTAGTAGTGAGTGACCACGCATCTGCTGTGACCTGGATAAATCTGACTTATCAGTACATTCTTGGGGGGAGGGGAGAGGAGGTACTTGGTCACCCAAAGGTAAATAAAGAAAACAGAGAGGAAATAAAAAGAAAACACTGACATTCACAGAGAGTGAAAAGGAAGAGTCTCCAAAACAGAAAGAAGGAAGCAGATGAAAGATCTCTGAATTGGAAGCTATTTCCTGTCACCAGGGGGAGAAACAAAGAAATAGCTGGGAGCAGAGCTGGGTGAAGCTAAAACACATACTCAAGAATTGAAAGACACTGTTAAAAGGCCAAGACGGACCTGAGGCCACAGCTGGAGGAGGGAGTTATGGGAGTCCCAGAAGGTGCAGAAGGAGAAGCTGGGTTTAAAATTGTATAAAATAGGGCCTGGTGGCATGGCCCAGCAGCTAAATTCCTCACCTTGAACACTACGGGATCCCACATGGGTGCTGGTGTTCGGGGCACTGACCATTTCCTGCCCTGTGATTGGCCCTTTGCCCTGATTGGTGTGCCGTGGTTATCTTCAAGTTGATTGGTCAAGTTTGACAGTTAAGCGGGGGGGCTTGGCGGGGGAGGGGCTGGAGCGTAACAGTCATAACGGTCACAACGGAGTTAACGGACGGAACGGAAGATCAGAATAAAGGCGCCTTGAAGACTCTCTCAAGTGTGGGGTGATTTCTTCCGCGGGACGGGAGGACCCCCGATATTTGGTACCGTGACTCGGATAGAATATATCTGGTGCTGTGACTCGGATAGAAGATAACTGGCGCTGTGAATCGGATAGAAGTCAGCTGGTGAACGCCAGGAAGGTAAGCTGAGCAGATCGCTCAGGGAGCTGCTTAGAGCGGGGAATTAGTTTACAACTGAACTTTTTGCTCAGGAAGCCGCAGCAGCGGGGGGCCCATTTAAGCTGAGGTTTCAGGTTACCTCAGGGAGCCACTGATAGCAGCGGGGACGTGCACGTCAAGTTCGCGGGTTAGCGACGAGCCAAGTTCGCAGGGTAGCGATGAGTCAAGTTAGTCAAGTTCGCGGGTAGCGACCATTAAAGCTGGGTTTTGCGACTATTCAGATTCATTCAGGGTTGCGGTTTACCGCCATTCACGATCGCGGTTTATCGCCATTCAGGATTGCGATCTAGCGCCCATTCAAGTTCGCGGTTAACGATCAATTTCGCCATTTGACAATCGGTCAAGTTTGCAGGTTAGCGAAGATCAGCGGTGTTAGAAACATGGGCGATTTAACTTCTTCAATGCAGGAAGAAGCTTCCTTAAAAGGCGGAGATAGCAGTGAAGAATACTCAGACTCAGGCAGTCAGGCGGGGGCCTCTGGCGAGGATATTGATGAACTCGCGCAGAAACTAGAGACCGCTTCAATGCAATCAAAAAGGTCTATCTGGCAGCCGGCTCCCCCTCTGGGAGACCCCCCACTCACGCCAACTGCACCGCCCTGGCAATGCCAGGAGCGAAAGGGAGATCGAGTATGTGCCCCCTCCCCTCGGGGTACAAGTTCATGGCACGATTTTGCCGAGGCAGGCCAAGTGTTTCCAGTTACAGAGGATAGAACACAAAATCCCCCAGTTCGTTCCTGGGTCTCAATTGATTTCAAGTTAATTAAAGATTTGAAGACGGCTGTTGATTCCTATGGTGTTCATGCCCCCTTCACCCTCGCGGTGCTGGAACAGATAGCAAGCTCAGCATTGACCCCTGATGATTGGAAAAATTTAGCTAAAGCCACCCTGTCCCCTGGACAGTATTTGGTCTTGCGGTCAGCCTGCCGCGAGTTAGCACTAGACACTGCGCGCCGTAATGCCCAAGCAGGCAATCCTGCATGGGACGTAGACGTACTCCTTGAGGAAGGTGCTCGAGCGGGACAGGAAAACCAAATAAATTACTCTGAGCCTGTTTATGCCCAGATAGCCACTATAGGGCGCAATGCTTGGAGGGCCCTTCATAGCAAAGGCGATCTGCGCTTTTCCATATCTAAAGTGACCCAAGGGCCTAATGAGCCCTATGCGGACTTTGTGAGCCGCCTCATGGAGGTTGCATCAAAATTGTTTTCTGATGTAGAACAAGCTATGCCATTAGTGAAGCAATTGGCCTATGAAAATGCTAATAAATGGTGTCGTGAAGCCATACGCCCTTGGAAGCATAAGGACTTGGATACATGGATTAAAATCTGTAGAGATGTGCATGATCAAGTTACAGCTGGAGTTATACAGGCAAGGGAACAGGCTAAAGTGATAATGAATTCTATGAAACAGGAGAAGGGGTTTAAAGGGCGAGATCAGATATGCTTCAGATGCGGTAAACCGGGGCACTTTAAAAGAGACTGCCGCCAAAGAGAGCCCACTCATCCTCCTCCTCAGCCTCGGCTATGCCCGAGATGTAGGAAAGGGAATCACTGGGCTAATGAGTGTCGCTCAGTGCGAGATATTTCTGGCCACCCCCTGGAAGGGAACTTTAAGCCAAAAAACGGGCAGAGGGGCCCAGCATCCCGGGGCCCCCACAGAGCATACGGGGTGCACCAGGGGCAGATAGAACAGACAACCAGGCAATATGCCGAGCCACGCCTGGAAGCGCAGGATTGGACCTCTGTGCCACCTCCCACATGGTATTAACCCCTGAGATGGGCCCACAGGCACTTGGTACTGATTTTCATGGACCACTTCCTAATGGCACAGTGGGATTGGTGTTTGGACGGAGTTCTAAGACCATGCAGGGCCTGATTGTTCACCCAGGAGTAATTGATTCTGATTATACTGGCATTGTCAAAGTTATGGTTTCTTTGCCAAAGGGAATAACTGTCATAATTCCAGGAGAGCGTATTGCCCAACTGTTAGTCCTTCCTAGCTGTCATGAGAGTTGGCAGAGTCGCCACGCCACCCGTGGGGACAAAGGCTTTGGATCCTCCGGAGACGCCTTAATCTATCTGTCTCCCTCAAGGACCGACCATTGGCCACCCTTATGCTACGTGGTACCCCATTCGAAGGCCTTTTGGACACTGGGGCAGATGTCAGCATTATTAGGCAATCAGATTGGCCCAAAAAATGGCCCCTAAAGCAATCTAATCAAACCTTACGAGGCTTAGGAGTGGCTTGCCAACCACAACAGAGTGCATCTGTTATTTCCTGGGTGGACCATGAAGGTCACAAAGGGTCCTTTCAGCCTTATGTTTGTGCCATCCCTGTGACCCTATGGGGCCGGGAAGTCTTAAGTGCTATGGGACTTCGTCTTAGCAATGAGTCCTACCAAACAGGAAGCCAACAAGCATGGAATATCATAGAGAATATGGGTTATTCAGGAAAGGGTCTAGGTAAAGAAGAACAAGGAAGAATAGAACCAATCGTGGTTAGACAACACCCAGGAAGGGCAGGGTTGGGTTTTCAGCTGGGGCCACTGCGAAACAACAGCCATTGAAGATTACGTGGATATCGAATGAGCCCATATGGGTGTTGCAGTGGCCCCTAACCTCTGAAAAGTTAATGGCTGCCCAGGAGTTAGTGTTAGAACAATTATCATTGGGACGTGTAATGCCTTCAGTATCTCCATGGAACACACCTATCTTTGTTATTAAAAAGAAATCAGGGAAGTGGCGGCTTTTGCATGATCTTCGGGCTATAAATGCCACTATGCAACCTATGGGTGCAGTACAACCCGGTGTGCCTTTAGCCACCGTAGTGCCTAGAGAATGGGATCTTATTGTGATTGATATTAAAGATTGCTTTTTTCTATACCTCTACATCCACAAGATTCAGAGTGTTTTGCCTTTACTTTGCCTTCTATTAATCATCAAGGCCCAGATCAGAGATACCAATGGGTTGCACTCCCACAAGGTATGATGAATAGTCCTACTATGTGTCAACTATATGTAGCTCAAGCACTGTGCCCTGTAAGACAAAAGTTTTCGCAGCTTTGCATATATCATTATATGGATGACATTCTTGTGGCAGGAAAGCAGAAAGAAGAAGTGCAGGCCGCCTTAGTGTGCTTGAAGCAAGAACTGGCATGGTGGAAATTGCACATTGCCCCTGAGAAGATTCAAGAGGGCCCCAATGTAAAATATCTGGGACTACAGATGACAGCCCGTCAGGTTGCCCCATTACAGGTTAAAATCAGAATGGATGGTTTAAAGACCCTTAATGATTTCCAGTAGGTATTGGGACATATTAATTGGATCAGACCATATCTTTGTATTACCACCAAAGATTTAGAGCCCCTGTTTTCTATACTTCATGGAAACCCCGCATTAGATTCACCCTGAGAGCTTACTTTGGAGGGACGCAAGGCCCTTGAATTGGTCCAGAGTAGACTCCAAGAAGCTCAGGTTGAGCGTTGTGATCCTTCACAACCATTGTCTGTTCTGATTATACCTGAAAGTATACCTGCTGCGCTGCTATGGCAGGGGTGGCCTTTAGTCTGGATCTATTTACCCTTGCAACCCTCCAAAGTGCTTGCCACCTTCCCTGAACTTATGGGCCAAGTGATTCTTAAAGCAGTGGAGAGAGCCCGAGAAGCCTTTGGTGTTTATCCTAGCTTATGTGTTACCCCTTATTCTAGAGAAATAGTTGCCAGTCTATGCCAAACAGTAGATATTTGGGCCATTTTGCTATCCTGCTTTTCTTTGCAATTTGATACGCATTATCCATCCCATCCATGGGTGCAGTTTTGCAAAGAAGTCCCATTGTGCTTTCCCAAGGTGGTTAAGGAGCGACCCATTAGTGGAGCGCGGCTTGCTTTTACAGATGGGGCTAAAGGTGGTACAGGGGCAGTTGTCTTGGATACCCAAATTTTCCCAATTGCGGTTGCTTCCTCTTCTCCACAAACTGCAGAATTGGCCGCCGTTGCTTTGGCCTTGCGGTTAGTGCCTGAGCCCCTGAACATTCTTTCTGATAGCTTATATGTGGTGAATGCTGTTAAATGCCTTGAGATGGTAGAATATATTTTACCTCGCTCTACGGTGCATGAGGCCCTGTTTCAAGTCCGACAATTATTATTATCCCGGACCAATCCTCTTTATGTGGGCTTTATTCGGGCACATTCCAACTTGCCTGGATCTTTAGCCCAAGGCAATGACAAGGCTGATTCTGCTTCTAGATTCCTCTTAGCATTCTCCGTGGAGGAAGAGGCAAAGCGCTTTCACCAATGGTGGCATGTTAGCGCACAAACCTTGGTAAAGCGCTTCCCAATCTCTCGGGATGCTGCCCGCACTATTATTAGACAATGCCAAAATTGTGTCCCCTTTTTATCCCAGCCTTGCTTTGGGGTTAATCCCCGTGGTCTTATGCCTAATCATATATGGCAGATGGATGTTACCCATGTTCCCAGTTTTGGTCGCCTTTCTTTTGTTCATGTCTCTATTGATACCTGCTCTGGGGTTCTTTATGCCTCAGCTCATACAGGGGAAAAGGTTCAAGATGTTATATCTCATTGCCTTCAGGCTTTTGCAGCCTGGGGAGTCCCCCAGTGTTATAAGACTGATAATGGACCTGCCTATACAGCCAAAGCATTTGATAAGTTTTGTTCTGAATTTGCAATTAAACACTCTACTGGCATCCCATATAATCCCACAGGCCAGGCTGTGGTAGAGCGTGCCCATGCAACTCTCAAAGCATTATTAATAAAAAAAGGGGGAGTAGGAGCCACCCTATATCCCAAAAGTCCTAAACATCAATTGGCTTTAGTTACTTATATTTTTAACTTTTTGATTTTGGATTTGGATGGCCATTCTGCTGCCGAATGCCATGCTGTTGGCGCAGGCCCCTGCAAAGACTGGGTGATGTGGAAGGATGTTTTAACAAAACAATGGATGGGCCTGCATCCTGTCTTACGACGGACGAGAGGAGCGGTTTGTGTTTTTCCGCAGGATTCTGATGGACCGGTGTGGGTGCCAGAACATTTGACGCGAGTGATAAGAAAGCCGGAGCAAGATGAACCTGTGGACGTGGTGGATGCTGACCAGCCTGATGTTCATTCAGATACCGAGAGGAGACAGCCAGAATCTCCAGCTAAAACTGCACCATAAAAGGGGTGCAGCAAATATTGACTCGCTGTCTAGGGCCTTGGAAATGGCCCCCAGAATGGACTGCTGTCAAAGTACTGTGACTCCTAAAAGAGTAGCACCTGATCTTGCTGTGACCAATTTATTTCCTACCTGTTCAAATTCTGCCTTTGTGGGGTATAACTATACACATGGTAACCTTGTTCAATCTGTTTCTGCTAAGTCTTGGAATGTCTGGGTACTTTGCACTAGTAGGGGTGGGTGTTCAGATATATCAGCTTTTGCATTTATTGATAAGTTAGTGATAAGAAATTGTAATTATAGTAGTAATAGTTCTAGAATATGGGAAGAAAATGTTAAAGTTAATTGTAGTTGTGATGTTATCTATAATGCTATTTATGTATGTGTACAAGCTCCATTTATGTTTATTGTTTCCATGAGTGCTAATGTTACCCTTTTGAATTGCTCTGTAGTTAAGTGAGCCCTTAACCAGTGTTGGAATGGCTCTGGCACTGTGGTGCTGGTATGCATTCCACAACTTATTTCCATCATATGGGGACCTCTTGTGTGCTTAGTCTATCTGGAATGTGTGTCACTCCCTCTATTGTCACCAATGGTTCCTGCGTATTGAATTTGTCCAGAGTTATCCGCTATGCTATCCCCTAGTGGAAGCTGGTCCATACGATTCGATAATTTGACATAGGAACTAAGATCCCAAATTATAGCCATAAATAGCATAAAAGTAGAGATTGCCACAGTAAAGCAATGGACAAATTGCATACTAAAGGATCTTTCCTTTGCACACCAATGGGCTGGTATAGTAGCCCTGGGCCTTATATCATTCTTTGGGGTCTGTGGATGCTTCATCCTTGAGCACAGCATCAGCAGCAGTAACAGTGGCTGCTAATGCAAGCTGTGCTTGCCCTTCACAACAGAGAATCCCCAGAAGTCTGGCTAGGCATGCTGGACCGGTAGCCAGAGACGGGTAAGTATCCGATACGGCTTCACCAACCTAAGACAGGCGCCACATTCCTAGCCACGTGGTTAGCCCATGACAGGTAAAGGGAGCCCAAACTCGGAACTCCTAAGACAGGCAAGGTCCCTTGCTTAATAAAACAAGAAGGGGGAGCTGTTGGGGGCACTGACCATTTCCTGCCCTGTGATTGGCCCTTTGCCCTGATTGGTGTGCCGTGGTTATCTTTAAGTTGATTGGTCAAGTTTGACAGTTAAGCGGGGGGGCTTGGCGGGGGAGGGGCTGGAGCGTAACAGTCATAACGGTCACAATGGAGTTAACGGACGGAACGGAAGATCAGAATAAAGGCGCCTTGAAGACTCTCTCAAGTGTCAGGTGATTTCTTCCGTGGGATGGGAGGACCCTCGATATGCTAGTTCTAATCCCAGCAGCTCTACTTCCCCTCCAGCTTTCTGTTTGTGGCTGGGAAAGCAGTCGAGGATGGCCCAAAACCTTGGGACACTGCTCCCATGTGGGAGACCCAGAAGAAGTTCCTGGATCCTGGCTTCAGATCAGCATAGCATCGGCCGTTGTGCTCACTTGGGGAGTGAATCATCAGATGGGAAATATTCCTCTCTGTCTGTCTTCCTCTCTGTATATCTGACTTTCCAATACAGAAATAAATCTTAAAAAATGTATTAAATAAAATAGTAAGGCAAAATTTGCCTAATTTGTACATAGATTTATGAAACAACATCCAGGAGGGGCACAGATCTCCTAACAGGCTTCACCAAAAGTGATCTTCACCACGACACAAGATAATCTAGCTCTCTTCAACTGAACATAAGGAAAAACATCTTTACATTTAAATGTGAAAAAAATTGACACATAAAAAAAAATGCTGGTTAAATTCACAGCAGACGTCTCACAGGAAACTATAGGTCAGAAGAGAATGAGGTAACATATTCCAGTGTAAGAGCTTAGAATAACCGCTTGATTTTGCTTCTGTATATTGCTTTCTGCTGAGCAAGAGTAGAGCCATGTTGGAATAAATATAGAAAAGTTATTTCATGAAGCAAGTAAAAGTTTCAGTTTCCCAGACATGAACAAGGCAGCTGCAGGAATAAAAGAGATAAGGTAGCAAGGCCGGAGCAGCAAGGCCAACACAAGAATGTAGTGGATAAGAAAGGGAAGCACAACAGTCTGAGAAAGTGCAGACTGTTATGCCAAGCCAAGGGAGCCCTGGCGCTGTCTAATCTTAAAGTAAAATGCTAGCTGTTATGCGAAGTTTGCAGTTTTGTCCTTTAAAAAGGTGCTTTAACCTGCTTGGGGCGCGCAGAGTCCTGGGTGCCTCCAGATTACTCTGTTGCCCATTCGCGAATGCTCAATAAAATCCTCATGCTTTTTACAGCCTCTGCTTTGTGACTTGTCTTGCCGAACGGAGTGGCTCCCCTTCCACGGGGTTGGACTCTCCCCGAGTCTAACACCAGATTCTAAAAAAATTTTCATCCCAGGATAATGTACCCAGCAAAGTTTTCCTCTTTGTTTGAAAACGAAATAAAATTCTTCCAAAGTAAAGAAAGCTTAAAAGAATGTGCCTCTTCCAAACCTGCCCTACAAAGGATACTTAAAGTTGTTTCTGCTAGTCCCTTGTGTACATAGGCCCGAAACCCACTGCAGCCTCCTGAGAGATCCTCTAGCCCATGACTTCTATTGCTCGCACTCCATGCTCGCATTTCTGCCCAGCCACCTCGGCCCCAGGGACCAGGACCCTGTGTTCACTCTGTCTGCACACCACCAGCTGGCCATCCTCTGGGAATTCATTCATGCTTAATTAAATTGTCTTGGCTGTGAAAATAACATTCTTATATAAATTACTGAAAACTATCCAAACTTTCCAATTAAAAGAGTTTTCCAAAGTAGACTTTTAGCCTAGCCTTCAGGCATAGCCTTGGCCACTCACATTGCATAGCAGACTGCTGGTATTCAAGGACTGGCCTTACCCTTGACTCCAGTTTCCCACCTGCTGCACACCGTGGGGAGCAGAGGGTGATTGTGGCAGAAGCTGCATCACTCCTCCTACATGGAGGACCTGGCCTGCCTTACAGGCTTCTGTCTCAGGGCCAGCCCAGGCACTGTGTTCCTTAAGTAGTAAAAAGTGAGTTGGAATGATCTCTCTCCCTGCCAAACAAAAGTATGTTTTAATAAAAAATGCCAAGACATAATGTGTCTTTGTTCGACTCTGAAAATATTAAACAAATTATCGTTATATATTATACATTTTCATATACCATATTTCTTTTTAATTTTATTATTTTTATTTGAAAGATATTAGAGTTACAGAAAGAGAGAAGGAGACAGAGTGAGAGGGAGATCTTTGATCTGCTGGTGCACTCCCCAGAGTCGCATGGCTGGTGCTGGGTCAGTTGAAGCCAGGAGCCAGGAGCTTCATGTGAGTATCCCACATGTGTGCAGGGTCCCAGGCACTTGAGCTGTCTTCTGCTGCTTTCCCAAGTATGTTAGCAGGAAACTCTCATGGAAGTAGAACTACCAGGACTTAACCAGAGCGTACATGGGATGCTAGGGGCAGAGGAAAGCTTAGTCTGCTACACCACGGCACTGGCAGCAAAGTATCATACTTTTGTAAGGCAATCCAATTAATGAATTTAGGATATCTCACCAAGATGAATCACAACCTCAATGAAAATCTACTCTCATTTTACTAACAAACAGTGAATCAATCATCTGACCTAGTGGTTAAGACAACACTTGGAGCACTGCATCCCATCCAAGTAACAGTCTGAGCTGATGCTCAACCCTGCTTCTAGCTCACTGCTGAGAAAGACCTGGAGAGGCAACAAGTGAAGGGCCAGACGATCAGGCCCCCAAAACAACAGGGAGCCCAGGTGTGGTTCTTCACTCAGCCTCAGCTACTGTGAGGATTTGGGGTGTGGGCCAGCACACAGCAGCTCTCTCTCATTTAGCTCTGTATCTCAAATAAACAGAAAAAGGGGCATAATCTGATACACACATTCATGAAATTGCATATACAATTTTAGGTAAGACAGAAATCAGCCTAAGGGTATGAGGCAGTTATAAGGAAATGAAGCTTCTGCAGCAAGGCCTGACGCTGCCCACACCACGCCTTAGGAGCACATCACGCAGGAAACCCAGCATCTCACTGGGACTGACGCTGCCCACAGCACACCTTGGGAATACCTCATGTAGGCAGCCCAGTAGTTCACTCTACCAAGTCCTGCCATACCCCAGTCACTTAATGAGTGGCAACAACATTTCTCCTAAACAAGGAACACTAGAAACATTCTGACTCAGCTACCCTGTCTTACAACTTCAGATATTCAAACCTAGGAGAAATTGTGCCTATTTCACGTGCAGTGAACAAAAGTGTTTTATCTGGTACAAGCAGTAAGCCTAACTATTTCCTACAGAGACCCTCTTCGTTACTAAAGAATGTTCTATCCCGGGACTCCCTCTACCATGATGTCCTTGGTCTCTCAGAGAATGGAGACTTGACACTAAGAACTTGAGTTCCAACTCTTAAACCACACTCAGTTTCTTTAATTAGCTGCATGCGAGGGTGTGGGAACAAGTTGGGACTAAACAATGAGGATATGTTTGTTCAAACTGCATCTTGAACACTTAGGAACTGTGGCACTTGATCAGATGTTCACACCTTCAGGTCTCAGTTCTGATCATGTAATATAATAACACTTTACAGACAGAAGACATAATATGTGCATGCAACCTTTGTAACTGAGAGACATTGCAGTGGTGAAGATAAATACTTTCTCACTGGGGCTTAAAAAAATGAATTTGGGGGCCCAGTGGTGTGGCCTAGCGGCTAAAGTCCTCACATTCTGTGGGGAGCTGTAGAGAGCCTGCAGCCCACACCCTAGATGGACAGGCGCCGAACTGCTGCTTCCTGCTGTGGTAGAAAAAACAAGTCTCAGGAAGTCTGCTGTGATTGGGGAGTTTGAAACGGAGCTGAGCAGAAACTCAGGGAGCCGCAGAAGCGGGGAGTGTGAAATGGAGCTGAGCTTGAGCCAGAAGGGTACACTAGGTTCGCGGGATAGCAACGAGAGTAAGCTCACCGGAAGTGGTGACAATATGGGGAATTCAACTTCTTCAGTACACATGCAGAGTTACTGCAGAAGATACTGAAGAAGAATGGAAAGCCGATAAAGGCGCAGACTGTACTTTCATTTTTGCAGACAGCACAGTGGCACGCTCCCTGGTTTCAAAAGGAACGACTCCTAACGCTACTGCAGTGGAAGCATTTAGGTAGAGACTTATCCCAAGCGGATCAGCATAAACCCCTACCACCAGGACCGTAGGGTTTTGGACGCTCGTTAGATCCTGCCTATTGGATAATTCAGGAAAGAATCATTGAATCTTTTGTCTGATAGCCTCTATGTGGTGAATGCTTTGAAGCACTTGGAGCTGGTGGAATATATTTTACTACGCTCCACCATCCATGAAGTTCTGTTCCAAGTTCGACAGCTTTTGTTGTCTCGAAAAAATCCCCTCTATCTTGGTTTTATTCATGCCCATTCTGCTCTACCTGGGCCCCTGACCCAGGGCAATGCTATGGCTGATGCTGCCTCTCGGTTTTTATTGGCACTTTCGGTGGAAGAAGAAGCCCAGCGTTTCCATCAGCGCTGGCATGTTAGTGCCTGCACACTAATGAAGTGTTTTTCTATCGCTCGGGAGACAGCTTGGTCTATAGTTACAGAATGTCAATCTTGTGCTCCTTTTCTTTCTCAACCTCATGTTGGTGTGAATCTGCCTGATTTGTTACCCAATCGTGTGGCAGATGGATGTTACACATATTCCCAGCTTTGGTCATTTATCCTTTGTTCATGTCTCCGTTGATACTTGCTCAGGAGTCCTGTTCGCCTTGACCCATACAGGGGAGAACGTGCAGAATGTTATCTTGCACTCTTTGCATGCCTTCGCATAATTTTTTGATGTTAAATTTGAATGGCCAGTCCGCTGCCGAATGCCACGCCCTGGGTTGCAGCATTACTCAGGAACAAGTTATATGGAAGGATGTGTTAACTAAACAGTGGAAGGGCCCGCATCCGGTGTTGAGGCGGATGCGAGGTGCAGTTTGTGTTTCTCCGCAGGATTCAGAGGTCCCTGTGTGGATACCAGAGCGCCTAACAAGAGTGGTGAGAACCTCCGTGCCAGACGAGATCCAAGATGAAGCCCTGGACGCTCGGGTCGGTGATCCTGCTGGTAACGCTGCTGCCTCCCGGAACACTGAGCCAACAGCTTCAACTATTGGCAATCGTGAAGGCATGGCCAGTGCCATTACTGATGACCAATAGTTCATCAATGCTGCCCCCATTCTTCAACACCAACACGAGTATTGGACTACTGGTGGCACCCCTGGACAACACCACAATGCCATCCACGAACTGTGACAATCCAATTGCACAGATCGGTTTGCTTTCAAAGCTGGCTGTAGGCAAATGGGACCAGACTGTGCATTCTATTGGCGAACCAGACCATTGGACGATTTCAGGGGAACAGCTCAGGAGGATGGGCACATCTCCTGATGGGTCAGGTACCCTGCTTTTTTGCCCACACTCACAACGCGGGAACCATTCTCTGACTGGAGTTTGTCAGCTCCTCCCTCATTGTATGGACCAATGGTCATGACCGCCAGAGTGGACTGGCTGCCAGAGCACTGTAGGGTGTCTCCTAGCCTGAAGTTGTCCAATCTGTTTCTGACTTATACCAATGACACCTTCCCGGGATACAATTTTTCTTATGAGGACCCAGTACAATGAGTAACATCCAGACCTTGGAATGCTTGGGTTTTATGTACCATTTATCATATCCAATGTCTGTTCAGTTTGATAATTTGACTGCCGAATTGCAGACACAAACTCTTACCATTAATGCTACTGAGGTGGAAATTGCTTCTGTGGAACCATGGACTAATTGGTTGTTAAAAGGTTTATCCATTGCTAAGCAGTGGGCTGGAATGATTGGCCTATGCATGTTTGTGATGATTTGATAGCCTGGCCATTCGCACTCTATGCAGACACATTCAGCGGTAGCAGCAGCAATGGGCACTGTTAGTGCAGGTTGTCATGGCCTTGACTAGACAAGAATCCCCTGAGGTATGGCTTAACATGATGGACCGGTAGTCAAAGACAGGTAAGTATCCGGTAAGGCTCTACCAACCTAAGCCAGGCGCCACGAGCCAGTTGGTTAGCTGATGACGGGTAAGGAGAGCCTACTCCAGAACACCTAAGACAGGCACGGTCCCGTGATTAATAAAACAAAAAGGGGGAGCTGTGGGGAGCTGTAGAGAGCCTGCAGCCCACACCCTAGATGGACAGGCGCCGAACTGCTGCTTCCTGCTGTGGTAGAAAAAACAAGTCTCAGGAAGTCTGCTGTGATTGGCCCAGGGGTGCATGGATGGCACGTGGACAGTGCATGATCTGTGTGAGGATTGGCCTGCGCACTGCGTGCAGAGGTGACCTTTACGCTGATTGGCTGTGTTACCCAATATAAGGGAGCCAGAGAAATGAGAGAGAGAGAGGGAGAGAGAGCACTTCGCCAAGATGTAGCTGCTGAGCACCTCGCAATGTGGCTGCCACGCAGCCCCTGCACACTGGTTTTGCTGTGTCATCTCTACAATAAAGGTTCCACAAAGACAACGAGTGTCTGGGTTTGACTTGCTGGCCAAGGGACCCCGACATCCTTCAATGTGCTGGGATCCTATATGGGCACCAGTGCTAATTCTGGCAGCTCCACTTCCCATCCAGCTTCCTGCTTGTGGCCTGGGAAAGCACTCAAGGACGGCCCAAAGCTTTGGGACCCTGCACCTGCGTGGGAGACCCAGAAGAAGTTCCTGGATCCTGGCTTTGGATTGGCATAGCATCGGCCATTGATCTCACTTGGGGAGTGAAACATCGGACAGAAGATCTTCCTCTCTGTCTTTCCTCCTCTCTGTATATCTGCTTTTCCAATAAAAACGTAATAAAAATAAATCTTTAAAAAAAATGAATTTGGAATAGTAGATCTGAAGCACCAGGCACCAACCTGAGCACAAAGAATTTTCATAGGCTGCTGGCTCCACAGTTGTCTCACCATGCTCTGGTCACAGACTGGGTGGCTCCATAGTCGTCACACCTTGCCCGTCACAGGCTCCTTGTGGCTGTTCACACTCTCTGGGATGATCACACTGTAGTCTTGCAGCAGCCTCCATATCCATCACATCCTTTTGACTGGGCATTTTCTTGAGCAGACACCTCTTGACTGGCACAGGAAAATGAGGACATTCAACTTAATATTATGGCTGCAACTCAAAAACAGCATGTCATGAAAATAAGCTACATTCATTGACTGAGGCCATCATCAGATTATTTTTGCACATCATTATGTTGAAAAATTCAAAAAGTTGTGGGAGAGTAGCAATTCAGTAGAATATATATATAAAACTAGACATCGTAGCCTGATTCTCTATGGATAAAAGTTTATCTTCCTGCAGAATCACTACTGAAATTAATGCTTTTGGAACCAAAGTGCAGTTTTTAGATGACCTTTAAAATAAATGCAAACCTTGTGACCTTGTGACCATGTTTTGAAGCATGTTCACTGGAGTATGCTGCACAGATGTTTAGTTTTTGAGACAGAAGCCTACATTGGTCTTGGTCCATTATATAACATCTGGCATTTGTCTCAAGCACTGAATTATCTCTTGCCTTAAAAATGTTGCAGTACTGTTGTCTCAGAAAAGGTATTAACCTGTCAATCCTTGCAGAATCTGAAAGTTTCATTTTGTGTGTAACAGTGTACCATTTCACATGTGCAAATGATACTGCACATTTATTAACTTTATGACAGATACTAGTATTTATTGATATTGAATCAGCTAAGACAGACAACAGCAATAGGATCAACCATGAACTCGGCAAAAGTGTCAGTTCAGGTGAGTCTTTTGCCCGGCTGAGAGCCTTTGGCCTGTCTAATGTTACTTCCTGTTCTAAGGCATGCTGACCTCATTCAGTTTTGCTTGGTCTGCAGAGATATTCTTGCTTTTAGAATTAACAGATTGCTTCCAGTGACCACCCTGCTGTTGTGCAGGTGGCATGACGTTCAGCCAACTCTTGTGCACACAGCATGATGTCCGGTGTATTCACTGTAACTATAACCTTGTTCTTCATTGCTTTTGGTGCACTCTCCTGTGAGATAGCTGCCACACTGCTTCATAACAATTCCACTTTCCCTGAAACGTTGAAGACTCTGCATTCTGATTTACAACATTTTGCACCTGAATGTGAGGCTCTACCAGCAGAGGAAAACCAAGAAGCTACTGGAGGAAAAATCAGGAGACTCTTGAGACTACAGTTTGAATTCTCAAAGTAAGTGACTCTTGGCAAACCATGGGAAACTCATCTGCAGTCAGAGAAGAGACATAGACATTTTATAGGGGCTTTTGAGGGGCTCAGAGTAAAAACCTCTCACCATACTTATGAGGAACTCTTTTCACTTGTAAGTGAGCACTGTCAGCAGTTTCAACCAACTGACAAATGTGTGTTAAACTCTAAGGTGTGGCAGAAAAACATTGCTGGCTTTAAGAATCCAACAGCATGGATAAATGACACCAAAGTTTGGACAGTCTGTTCATTGATTATTATGAAACCTAACACCCTGCAGGCAGATTCTGAAACATCTGAAGCAGTAGGAACTGATCTGGAGCCCGCCTCTGCAGAAGAGCATGCCTGCAGAGATTGTCAGTCTGCTGATGAGTTTCAAAACTGACCCCTACCACCCTTGCCTCCATATTCGAAGGACAAAAGAAATGCAAAAAGTAGCGCTCAGAACTTTGTGTTGAATCGCAAGCTTCCTCCACCAAATTCATAGCAATGAATTTGGGGCAAATGATATACTAATCAAAAGATGTCATAATCCTGTGAATCCCAAGGTGGCCTGAACCTATAATGTTAAGGTAAAATGGGAAAGATTTCAGGTCCCAATATTTGAAGATGCAAAGATTAAATTAGTGTTAGGGCAAGTAAAATGACCTTTCCTATAAGTTCCAGAGGCAGACAACAACCTTGTTTGAAAGATCTAGTTATTAAGTGAGGATTGGAACTTGACGTAGATGATGCACAACCGGTAGTCCTGGTGAATTTCCTTAAGAGGAAAGGAAAACATTGATCTCTCAGGATAAGCAAAAGAGGGCTAAAAATTATGCCTGTGAAAATTCAATGATTGAGGAAGTAGTCCATAAGAGACAAAGCAAAGGGAATCTAACCTGATGGCCTCAATGCAACTGTCAACATACAATTGTATGTCTCATACAATACTTACTTTCTTCCAGTAAAGACACTTGATGGATCTTACAAGTTAACACAGAATTTGAAGGTTGTCAAGCAAATCATATAGGCTTGTGACCCTGTGGCACCGCCCCCCTTGCACCCTGCTCAGTGACTCCTGCTGATTAAAAATAGTTTAGTGCGACTGACTTGAGAATTGCTTTCTAGACCTATCTGCTAAACCCAGAGAGTGGAGACCTCTTGCACTGCAAATGGGAAGACCATCAGTTGGACAGTCAACACCAAGCCTGACAGATGGCATTAAGCACAAGGTAACTGAGCCACCCAACTTACATGGCCAAATTTTAAAGGAATATTTTAAGCAGGTAAGGTGCTGTCACTCTGTGCCTGAGCTCCAACTAATACACTGTGTTGATCACCTCTCAGTATGATCTGTCATCTCCGGGAGGAAGTAGTTGAATGCATCGGTCACCCACTATGGATTTGCTTGACTTGGATTTTGCAGATTGGGAGAATGCATGCTTCAAAACATAAGCTTCAATATCCAGGACAGCTCATCAGTGAGCGAATGTGCTAATGGATCAGTGCTGAGAGAATATCAGTTATTGCACATCTAACTTTGCCTAAAACCAAATTGGAGCTATGAATGTTATTAGGCCTAACTGGGCACCACCGTTCTCAAGATACACACACTAAAACAAACGAACCAAGGTTCTTTACCTCATACCAGAAAAAGCCCCAAGCCTTCCCCAACAATACACAGGGGAGATTCAGGCAGCAGATATATTCAAACATGCCTCTACTACAGTCAAGGTCCTGGTCCTTCATTCACTGCTAATGACACCTGCCTTCTTGGTCATGGTACATAGGCTGCCACTCTTGGACTCCTCACAGAAAAGGGACAGGACAGCCAGTAGCTTTTGCATCAACACGTCTCAACCCTGCTTCCAAAGGATGGCCTGATCTGCAAAAGCAATTGCCTTACTGGATGGACAAAGCAAAAGTGAACCTTGGGCGAGCACTCTCAGTGATGCCGCACATCAGTTCAGAAACATCTCAAACCAGAAACAAAAGAAGAATCCTAAAAGATGAAGCCATGCTTTGGAAGGGGTGATTTAGTCCTCACAAAAGCTGAATTTCTTTTTTAAAAGATTTTCTTATTTCCTTGAAAGAGTCAGAGGTAAACTCCCCAAATGGCCACAACTCCCAGAGCCAGGCCAGGCTGAAGCAGGGAGCCAGGAGCATCTTCTAGACCTCCCATGTGGGTGCAGGGGCCTAAGAGCTTGGGCCATCTTCTGCTGTTTTCCAAGACCAGTAGCAGAGAGCTGATGAGAAGTGACTTAGCTGGGCCTGGACCCAGTACCACAGCTGGAGGATTCACCATTGTGCCGGCCTCAACAATGGAATTTTACTCAAGGGGGAAAGTGTCAAGCTCTCCCTAAATGCCCATGCTGGTTGAGACCTTAGAACCACAGCACAGCAGGCCAGCTGTGACAGAAGATCCTTCCCATGAGAAAGTGAGACTGGGGTGGTGCAGCAGGAGTAGCAGAAGGACAAAGACAGTGTCACACTCTTCCTGATGCTAATAGCCACTCAGAAGGGGGGAGGGACAGATTACACAGCAACTGGTCTGCTCTGACCTGGGGATTGCTTACCCTCCATTAATTTCTTGAGGAACAAGAGAGGACAGTTTACACAGACTCCAGATTATCTGGGGGAGTAGGACACACTTTGGGAGAATTCTGGACAAATGGGGATCTTATAAATGGTAAGGGGCAAGAAGTGATTAATAAAGAATCAATCACAGTCTCTTGCTTACCACTGAAACAGCTGTGGTCTGTGCAAATTGTCACCAAAACAGAAATGCCCTTGAAGCTTTTAAAAGAATTTCCAGAAAGAACAAAAGAGGCAGTGGTTAAAATAGGGGGGCACCTAAACTAATGAAGACAACTGGCTACCCCTTCTGATGAGGAAACTCCTGGCTGTATTCCACAGAAGGAGTGGCAGGGCTGCTCAGGTGTCTGTAAGACAGCAGGTGGATGGGAATGCACACCATCATCAGACAGGTATTTTCAGGGCTTGTAACTTGTCAAAGTATAAATAAAAATGTAGTAATAGTAGTAATAAAACATAGCCAAGAGGGAAGGCCCTGAGGGCTGAAGCCCTCCAGGGATCCAGTAGACTTCACTGAAATGCCTAAATTAAGGAGGTTGAAATATTTCCTTGTCAACAGAGACTCAGAGGTGGACTATGTCAACCAAGAGACCTTGGAAAGATTTCTTCATCCCTGAACCTGCAAGATTGACAGCACTCCAAAACAATCAAAATCACTTGAGTAGAACCCTTGAGGCGTGCCCCACATTAGGGACTTTGGGTGGCATCCCCATCTCCAGTGCTGAGCAGGTTGGGAGGAAAGCTGGGTGTGGATTCCCCTCTTCCCTCTCATGCTATAACAAAAGTATACACATTATGAAAAAGAAATTCAAGACCTCAGACCACTTTAATGCTAGAGTACAAAATTGAAACCACACCAAATAGTATACAGGAAAAGAGGAAGGGTTTGTGACAACTGTGTGTTTCATGAAACACTTTACTAAGTACTATGGTACTAGGCTGCAGTAACATGTAGGATACAGGGTTACCAACCCAAGGCAGGTCATCTGCTGAGCTTGCTGTGCAAACCATGCAGCACTTGTTATACTTGTAACATCCAACAATCCAATCATCTGCATTTGGTGTTCTTTTGTCTCAGTTCCTGGAGCCTCAATATCACCCCAAGCACCTCCCCTTTCCCTGTCCTGGATCTGCTCAGCAACACCCACCTGCTGCAGGCAGTGACAGCGAGTTGATGGAGAAGACCAGGCCAGTCTGTGTCTGGCAGCTGGAGTTCACAGACTGCTGATGTTGGAGACCCAGGTCAAGCTCGGCAGAGTGGGCAAAAGTCTGAGACCACAGTTGAGGCCTGTGGGTGAAGAGCCATGATTGGCAATGGTCCAAGGCCACAGGGCCATGGACTTCAGGATAGCCTTGAGACAGTTGCGTTTCTATGCAGGTGTTTGTTCCTCTTGAACGCAGCTTCAAAACTGAAAATACAGACAGAATCATTGCCCAGGCCAAAGAGGTTGGCAGAGCTGCAAATGTGCCAGCGCTCAGGTGTCATGGATCCCCCACAGCCCACTGCCATTCAAGTCCCATGGGGGGGGGCTGTGCCAGCTGGGGGCTCTGACAGCAGGGGAACTGGGTGCAACAGTAGTCCCTGAGCTCCCTGTTGAACAGGAAGCACAAGACAGGGTTAATGCTGGCCTGAGGAAGGTGAGCCCCACGAGGCATCAGGTAGGCCTGGGGCGCAGGGCTTCACCAGGACCCGCAGGTAGCTGGCCACAAAGTAGGGGCCCCAGAGAAGCACGAAGAGCAGCATGATGGTTTAGAACATCCTGCAGAGCCATTTCTCAGTCTTGAACTCCTCCAGCACAAGCAGGCAGTGCATGCCACAGCCAGACCCCGCCACCAGGATGCCCATGAGTGCGGGTGGTGTAGGAAGCCAACTGCCAGGGATGCCATCGGTGCATTGTTCCAGGGCACTCAGCACATTGACCTAGTTGCCACCTGGTCCAGTAAAGGTAGGAAGGCCAGGGCCAGTGCCAGTGCCCAGGAGGCACACACCAGCATGGTGGTACACGGCCAGCCAGCTCAGCTTAGAAGTGGTGGTGTGCCATGCCCATGTAGCAGGTAACACCCAGGCCGAGGAGTAGGAAGACAGCATGGAAGTAGAAGAATGCTATCAGGAAGGAGAGCAGCCTGGTGCCAGCATGCCCAGCAGTGCCCCCTTGGTGGCCACAGCCCTGCGTGCAGCATGCACAACTGCCAGGAGGCAGGTGAGCATGCCCAGCCTGTCTGCCAGTCACAGGTCCAGCAGCAGGCAGTATGGGGTACGGTGCAGCCTGTGCTTCATGAGCAGCGCGAACAGCACATGGCCCAATAGGCTCATGCACAGCAGCAGGCTTAGCGTGGCTAGCTTGAGGTCTAGTACAGCTGCCACTGATCATTTAGCCTGGCCTTGCCATTGTGGCCTCTTCTGGTGTGTGCAACACACTGGGGCTAACCTCAACCTTGCAGCTCTCTCTGGCTGCACAGCCTACACTCAGGTGCCCCTGCTTCTGCCACTGCTGCTGGGCGGGCCCTGGGAGAGCTCCCAGCCTTAGCACCCTGCATGCTCCTTCTCCTCCTTCATGCTGCTGCCACTACTGGAGCAGCAGTGCCCCGTCACCTCTGCCAGAGTGTGCAGAATGCCACTCTACACCATATTGTTCTTACCATCTTCAAGTTGTAGATTTTTGTTTGTTTGTTTTTGAAGATTGCAAATTCAGCATAACAGAGAGGAGGAAAGACAGAGAGGAAGATTTTCCATCCAATGATTCATTGCCCAAGTAACCTCAATGGCCGTAGCTGTACCAATCCAAAGCCAAGAGCTTATTAAGAGTCTGCCATGTGCCAGGCACCATGGTCTACAGGCTAAGGTCCTCACCTTGAACGCTCCAGCATCCCGTATGGGCACCATTTCTAATCCCAGCAGCTCTGCTTCCCATCCAGCTCCCTGCCTGTGGCCTGGGAAAGCAGTTGAGGATGGCCCAAACCTGGGGATGCTGCACCCATGTGGGAGACCTGGAAGAAGTTCCTGGCTCCTGGCTTTGGATCGGCACAATACTGGCAGTTGTGGTCACTTGGGGAGTGAATCATCAGACAGAAGATCTTCCTCACTGTCTCTGCTCTTCTCTGTATATCTGACTTTGTAATAAAAATAAAATAAATCTTAAAAGCACATGCAAGGCCAGCACTTTAGTTGCTAGACCACTGCGCTGGACACTCACTTTGTAATTTTTAGCATCAGTTCCATAGGCTTAGACTTACGGGTAGGCCTTAGGCTTTAGGCTTATACTTAAAGGTGGGCCTTAGAACATAGACTTACTCTCAGGCTTTAGGGTTATGGGTAGGCATTATGCCTTAGGCTAAGGCTTCAGTTGATGTGTAGGCCTTAAGTCTTAGACTTAAGTTTATGTGTAGAGTTTAGTCCACAGTCTTCGGCTTAGGCTTAAGGGTTAGGCCTTAGGCTGTAGGCTTAGGTTTACACTTATGGTTAGGCCTTAAACCTTAAGCTTTGAATTGTAAGTAGGCTTTAGACCTTAGGCCTTTGGCTTAGGTTTAGGTTTAGGATTAGCCTTGCAGGTAGGCCTTAGGCTTTGGGGGAGGAATTAGGTTTTATCCTTAGTCTTAGAATTATGGGTAGGCCTTAGACCTTAGGCTTATTCATGGGCCTTTGTCCTTAAACCTTAGGCTTAGGTTTAGGGGTAGGCCTTGGGATTTAGGTTTAGCCTTTGTTTTAGGCTTACTCCTAGGCCTTTGGCCTTAATCCTCAGGCTTAGGCTTAGGGCAGGCTTAGGCTTACTTGTAGGCCATAGGCCTTAGCCTTAGACTTAAGCTTAGAGGTAGGCCTTAGACCTTAGTCTTAGATGTATATGTAGGCTTTCGGCCTAGGCTTAGGCTTATGGGTAAGCCTTAGGCCTTTCGTCATGCTTATGTTTATGGGTAGGCCTTATGCTTTAGGTTTGGCTTAGGTTTACAGCAGGCCTTAAGCTTAGTTTTAGGCTTAAGCTTACAGGTCGACCTTTGGTGTTAGGCTTAGGCTGAGCACCTGGGGGAGCGGCTACCTTCTCCTGGCCATCCCTTGGCTGAGGGGCTTATTGTGGGTCACTCCAACTTGGCTGCAGCTCCCATTGCTTTGTGTGAGGGCTGAGTGTATGCTGCTTAACATCAGACTGGACTGCAACACCCATTGGTTCCAGTGGAAGACAGGGCTGGAAATAGAACCGACACAACCACCAGCATGTCCATAAGCTGACTGGGGCAATGGACTCAGATTGTCCCTGTATTGGCAGGCATACAAAATAATCTGGACTGGGTATCACCTCAAAGTTTTTTTTTTATGATCTCCCCAATCGAACTCCTGGACTCGGAACTCTAATCATGAAGAAAAGTACAGGTTCCATGTTCTGCCATGGAGTGCAAGTGCCAGAGCTGAGACTCCTCAGAGGCTCAGACGGAGCAGTAGAAAGCATAACTAGGTGCACATGAAGATATGGCAGTCTTTCGGAACCTGCAAGAGGACTTCTGGTACCACAACATGGGATGGAGGACAGAATAAATCATTTAACCACACCAGTCATGTGCTGGCAGTGAAAATCTGGGCAAACAGAGACTCTAAGGTGGACTATGTCAACCAGTGGATCATAGTGACCTCATCTTGCTTGAAATGGCAAGACTGGCAGTAATTCATAACTGTTGAACTATGAAATAACTGGAGCAAGCCCCTTGGAGCATGCCCTACATCAGGGACCTGGGATGGGTGGGAGACTGGGTGGGGCTTCTCCCTTTTTCTCCCCCTTTACCCCTGATACAGGAAAAATAAATGTGGAAATAAGAATCTTATAAACATCCCTGTAGCCTTTGAATCTTTGTGCCCTAACTAATCATGTAAAAATTGTCAAAAATTAAGAAAATAAAAAATGAAAAAATAAAATCACTAGCTGTTAAAAAAAAAAAAAAGACCCTGCCTGGACTGGACATGACAGTGACCGAAGTCCCTGCATGGACACGAACCCAGGAGCTGGGGACAAGCATTAGCATGATCCAGGAATGTGGTCCCTGAGTGGACACAATCTGAACGCAGGAGACAGAGGTAGACACAATCGAGGAGGTGGGCCAGACATGGACATGGCACAGGAGTTCAGACCCTTCATGGACTGAACTGGGAAGTGGGCCAGGAGCCTCTGGACACTGTGCATGTGGGGCATCAGCGACACCGGAGCCAAGCCTGGACCCAGATCATCTACTGACCACCAACCCGCTGGTGGCCATGGCACTTGCTCAGCCTGCCCCCTGGCCTCCCGCTCCCTCAGGCCGAGTCTGCCGGGTATTCTTACTGGACAATGGCCCCACCACCTTGGCCTCCTACCTGCTGGCCTGGGAGACCATAAACCGTCCACTCCATGACTCCTGCCTTGGAAGTGACCTAGGTCAGGCTGCAGTGGAGGGTGTGCCCCCTGGAGGCCTGGGGGAGAGGTGCAGGACTCCGAGATGTCCCTGAGGACCCTGTTTTCTTTCTTTATTTTTTCATTACAAAGTCAGATATACGGAGAGGAGGAAAGACAGAGAGGAAGATTTTCTATGCAATATTTCACTCCCCATAGACCTGAACAGCCAGTGCTGCGCAGATCCAAAGCCAGGAGCCAGGAACTTCCTCCAGGTCTCCCACATGGGTGCAGGGTCCCATCTTCAGGCTGTCCTCAACTGCTTTTCCAGGCAACAAGCAGGGAGCTGAATGGGAAGCGGGGCCACCAGGATTGGAACCAGTGCCACCCATATGGGATCCTGGTGCGTGAAAGGCGAGAACTATAACCTCTATGCTATCACGCTGGACCCAGAAGTATTGTGACAGGTGTCTGAAAGGTTCCTGCAAGAAGAAATGGCCATGGGCTTGCTTTAGCAAACAGCCAATCTTGAAGCATATTTTGGGTTGTTTAATAACTAATTTTAGATCTATGAGGTTATAGGTTTGTCTAAATGTATATTAACCAGACCAGAGAAAATTTTCTTCTTGGTTAATGAACTGGAAGACTCTTTTGAAGGGGGACTGCTAATCTGTCAGTAACTCGTCCCTTCTTCCCTGCAGGAACCCCATTTTTAATCATCTTCCCTGGCACTTAGTATTTCTGCTTTCAGAATTGCCTTCATCTCCCAGGTGTTCCTAGCGATCACCTGACCTTGATGACCAAAGGCTGTTCTGTGACCAGAGCACTGGTGAATGGATTCAGTTATCCCGTTGTCCATTCCAGGACTCACTCCCAGATTAAGACTATGTAAAGATTTAGAGGAAAAATCTGTGTTCCAGC
Organism: Ochotona curzoniae; assembly: GCF_017591425.1. Lineage (NCBI taxonomy): Eukaryota > Metazoa > Chordata > Mammalia > Lagomorpha > Ochotonidae > Ochotona > Ochotona curzoniae. The sequence goes on from NW_024465247.1 coordinate 259,602, forward strand.
TCTTTTCCTGAGAGAGGGCATGCTGCTTCTGCACTGGCTGTTTGCAGAAGTAGAGCTGATGGTGACTTAGGAATGGCAGCATTCCATCTGGGGTGCACAGTACCCTAAGGAAGGGGTTGTGTTGCAGAATGTAAGAACAATAACACTGACCCAAGTGTAGGATGTTAGAAGAGTCTTGATTTCCCAAGCTTGGTGACAGCAGCTCCTGCTACACTCCAGGAGCCACTTCACCAAGCCACTGAAGTCAGGCTTTTTAAGCTTTCCTCCTCAGGTCAGACTGAGAGCAATGCAGGAGAAACACAGTTTCAGGCCAGCAGGGAGTTACCAGAGCCCAAAGGTACAATGGAGTAACCAACAGGAGGCAGGAGGGGCCAGGTTTCTGGGCCCTGTGCACTGTCAATTAACCTGACGAGCAGGTGCCATCAGTGGTGTCGCCCCATTACAGTTTGCTTACTGTGCCTTCAGTGGACTTGGGCCTGTACACCTACTCATTCGTGTGTCTGATTTAGGGTCTCTGGATACATTAGCACAGGTTAGAACTCATCTGTCCAATGCCAGCCTTGCTCAGAGAATTACCTGGTTGGCTGCCAACTCTTGCTTCAGGGGTTGTCCTTCAGGAATCCAGATGCATGTGAACTTGGAGTTTGGTGTTTATTTATTTATTTATTTATTTATTTATTTATTTAGTGCTTGGACAGGCAGCTATGTGTGGAAATTGCTTTGGCATATGAAGGAGTTGTGAGATCCTAACATGTAACAGAGTGTGAATTTCCCAAGATGAGTTGGGGTTCCTAACTAACGCCACTGGGAGAGGAACTCAAATCCTTTTGTTCCTCAGACTTTCTCACCAAACTCTCCACTTTCTGTTTTTCTAATATCTGCAAACTCCACCTACTTAGCATGCCGTCAGCACCTTAGTAGAGGGACAAACGTGATGATTTCAGAGCAGAAAGAGGCCAAAATACTGCAGCATTGAGGAGGCTGGATTTAGACAAGTGATGTTTATACACACATCCAAATTAGAAGAGAAAACATATTTTCTTAGATTTCAAACACTAAACTTGATGTAAAGCAAAAATAAAAACAAACAAACAAAAAAAACTGCTACAAAAATTGAATGCAAAACAACAGAAAAACAAAACATGAGAAACAAGATTGAAAGCATTGACTCGATCCAGGATGAGCTGAGCTGCTGATGAGCAAAGCCCGCATTCTTCACCATGAAGCCGGGATAGTCACAATGTGCTAAATCTCACTGCCCAACAGTCAATACAAAGAAAGGCCTGAAAATCCCAGGAAGCAAGACACTGTTCCCCACATGCAGAAGAATGATTGGTGAGTGCATTCAGCTCCATGAATTTGAGAGATAATAGGCAGAATTGGACACAGTAATAGCTAAACCAGTAGGTACAACTGTTTCATAGAAAGTCGACATGTAATGAAACAGAAACTTAGAAACAGACTAACCTGGGCTGTCGGGCTGTTGGCTGTCGAAGTAGCCTAGAAAGAGCAAAAGTCCTTGCCTTGAAAGCACCTAGATACTAGATGGGCGCTGATTCTAATTCCATTGGCTCCACTTCCCATCCAGCTCCCTGCTTGTGGCCTGGAAAACCAGTCAACCATGGCCCAAAGCCCTGGGACCCTGCAACCATGTGGGAGAGCTGTAAGAAGCTACTGGCACCTGGCTTCTGATCAGCTCAGCTCAGGCCATTGAAAACACTTGAGGAGTGAATCAATGGCTGAAAATTCTTCCACTCTGTCTTTCCTCCTCTGACTATATCTGACATTCCAAAGAAAATAAATCAATCTTACAAAAAAAATAAATAAAAGAAAGAAACACAGACTTGACATGAAGAGTTCCCTGGAAGTGATTAACTCTAATTAGACTTTGGAAAAGATATGTAAACTTTAACAGGGAAGCTTTAAGAGTGTTGCTTGTGGCTACGGTCCTCATCTTGCACACACCAGGATCCCATATGGGTGCCAGTTCTAATCCTGGTGGCCCTGCTTCCCATCCAGCTCCCTGCCTGTGGCCTGGGAAATCAGTTGAGGGCAGCCCAAAGCCTTGGGACTCTGCACCCATGTGGGAGACCCAAAAAGGCTCCTGAAGCCTGGTTTGGATGGGCACAGCTCCAGCAGTTTTGGCCACTTGGGTGTGGGGGGGTGAATCAATGGATGCAAGATCTCCCTCTCTGTCTCTCCTCTCTGTAAATATGACTTTCCAATAATTTTTTTTTTAAAAAAGGAAAAAAACAATGTGGAGCATTGTTTCCTGGGGAACATCAAGACAGCAATATAACCCCGAGAAGGGATACAAACCCAAGAAGGAAGCAAATGTGAGATGAAAATATATTATTTTTGGAGTTTCAATGGCTGCCAAATCCTAAAATTTGAGGATAATTTTAAATCTACAGGATGAAAATAATCAATAAATTCCTAGTTCATCTCTCTCTCTTTCTCCCTCCCTCTCTCTCATACACACACCATACAGAAAAACAAAAAGTCACATATTATTAAAATTACCTAAATTCAACAGTGACAAACTTTAATAAGGGCAAGTATTTGACAAAAGAGTTAAAATTCTATATGCATTAGTAGAGTGGACTCTGATCCTGGTACTTGGCTAAAACAATTTCAAGGCTTTTGAGTAAAAGTTCAATAGTAGGATTACATGACTATGTTAAATTTCATTTCTAGTTTTTAAATTAAGTTCCAAATTTTTCCACACTAACTAAACCAATTGATATTTCCATCAATAGTATGTAAAGATTGCTTCTTAGCAAAATCCTCACCAGCGTATGTTACTACTACCTATATTGTTTTTCACAGTGAGAAAGTGTATTTACAAGTTGAGAAAGTCAGACACACAAAAACATTCTAGAAGATTTTCTTCTGTGCTTGTGATCTATATATGTAGTAACTCAGCACTATTTATTTTCATCTAACCGTGCTAGAACCTCAGAAATATTTTATCCTATGTATATGCAACCTATTACTCATGAATCTACTTGATCATTTCCTCCCTCCGACTTTCCGAGGTAACATTTTTGAGGATTTTGTTATTTTCATTCTTCTGTGCTTACCCAATTTCAAGAACATAGTTCCCTCTGGGTGCATCAATTTTATTGCAAATAATAAGGCTGCTTTTTTATGGCTGAATATTATTCCACAATACAAATTATATAAAATATGGGGTAATATTATATAACTCACATATATTATTATACACAATTACACATGAATATGTAATACAGTTCTATATAATAGAGTATACAATATAATCATCACTACGTAATTAATATAATATATTATTAACAGGTAACAATAATATTGTTAGCAGATAAATTTTATTTCCCTTCAGTTTATACGTTGATGGTGATTTTGGGGAGATCAACCTGAGTGTAAGCCTAATCCTCATTTGCATTGTGTCATATCCTTGCTTTTGTGAGACTGACACATGCAATTTTCTTATATGCAAGGAATAGTTTTCTTTGCTTAATTCAATCCTCTGTCTCCTACAAGTCCTTATGTCAAAACAAGGCCTGAAAAATAAGTTCACAATAGAGTTACATTTGGACAAATCAAGTCAACATAGGCAATCACCTGTGGCAGCCCTCTATCCCTTTAAATACTGGCTGAGTCCCCTGGGCTGAGTGATGTCACCAGGACATCCTAGAATTCCGAGGTCTTCGTTGTGATTTGAATCATAACAGTCCTGCTGCCATACTGCGTACCAGGCAGGACAGTGCTTGGGAGCCGCGAGCGTCTCCTGTGATTTGGTGTCCTTGGATTTTCATATTCAGTCTTTTCTTGATACCACCAACTACCTAATAGTAGAGTTACAGATAGAAAGCTTAGCCTTTTTGAGTAACTCTTTAAAGAGTTGAACCATGGAGCAGAGAGAGAAAAGGAAACATCTGGAGCGTGAGTACACTCCTCCAGCTGTAAAGAAATCAAGAGGTACATGGAGAAGATCCTTGGGAATGTGGTAACCAAGAATGCCCTCCGCCGGGGGGAAGAGTAGGTCCCTAGTAGTGGAGAAGATAGTTAAGGCAGGTGACTGGGACAGTGAAGTGAGGAAACAGGGAGTGAGGAGGAGTTGTCTATTCGTGGCTCTTTCTGAGAGCCCAGCTTGCTTTCAGGTGACCCAGGTACATGGTCTATGTTTACACAAAATTCAGACTGGCCCGAGTTTGGCCATTGGCAGCCAATTGGGGAGTGAACTGATGGATTAACGATCATCTTTTTCTTTGTAACTCTGATTTCAAGATCAATATTTTTCAGATGGTTATGGATAAGTACAAGCATATAAAATGTATTCCTTACTAAGGCGTAAGAAAGATGTTCAAGCATGAACATAAACTCATAAAGAATTGTTTCTTTACTAAGGGATAAAAACAAATTATTTGCTTTAGTCTGTGCAAATGTAAATTGGATCTTTTAGGTTAATGTAAGACATAAAATAGGATGGGGCCAGTACACTGGCTCAGTGGATAAATCCTCACCATGTAAACATTATGATCCCTTATTGGTGCTGGTTTGTCTCCCGGCTGTTCCACCTCCCATTTTGGCTTCCTTTTTGTGGCCTGGGACTGTAGTGGAGGATAACCCAAAGACTTGGGACCCATATGGGAGACCTGGAAAAAGCTCCTGGGTTCAGATCAGCTCAGTCCTGGCTGTTGTTGCCACTTGGGGAATGTAACAGTACTTGGAAGATCTTTTTGTCTCTCCTCTCTGTGCATCTGTCTTTCCAATAAGGGTGAATAAATCTTAAATAAAAGAGGAAACAAACACACATAGTCCCATTTAGACACATTGATTACATGGGAAGTGGGGTTTGACTAGGGAAATATAGGCAATTGGCAGTTATGGTTACCATGGAACCTAACCAAAAAATAAACAACTCATTAGACAGGGCAACTGCTCAGTGGGGGTAGCTGCAGACTGAAGCCAACTGCAACATTCAAAACTCTAATTCATATCACATAGGAGTATTTGATATTTTCAACAAAATTTTGAGTTTTCCATATTCCGATGCTCACTTTGAGAGGGTATCAAGAGTGAATGACTTTATTTCAACTTCACTAAGATTAGCACATATTAAAAGATGTCATTGAGTGTAAACAATGAGACCTGTAGAGCAAGGGTCATAACTTAGATGCTGTACACACAACTATACATGCATAAGATGCATGAGTAAGAGGGACAGAAGTGTGATATTGAATATATTTGTTTATATGCTGTCTACCCATTGTGATTATCTGACTCTCAAAAATGCCATTAGAAATTAGGCAATGATAATTTATACGTGATTGATCTATTTCTTTTCTCTATAAGAATTCAGGGTTTATGTGCGGGTCAAGTGGGCACATTTCCTCCATATGATACTTTATAAGCCATCAGAGCTGAGTCACTCCAACATCCCAAAACAGGAGAAATGCTTCTGTAATAGGAGTGCTAAGGTTTTCAACAGTATATAGACTTTATTTTCTGAACTAATAGGCATGCCTGTTCTCAACATTTAGCATGTGATATTCAGAATATGTATAAGTTAAAGAAATGAAAGAAACACATTGTTCATCGAATGACTGTTATTCCATTCTCCATCAATCACAGATTTACAGAAGAGGGAGTCGCCACCTGGGAGCATTTTGGATGACAAGATCCTGGTCCAAGAGGAAGAAGATCCATCTGGCAAGTTGCAGTGCTACACCCGTGACTCCAGTGTGTGCACGCCTTATGATGTTGGTAAGGAGGCAGGATGCTCAGATAAATCAGGGCAACGGGAGGGAGAGCAGATCTGTAGCCACTAAGTTGATCAACATTTCTCAGAGAAACTCAATGACAGCAATATATGTATAAGGTGCAGTTTCCAAGATGAACTGTAGTACTGTCAAGAGGGCTTATCTACATTTTTTAAGATTAATGTGAGGAGAAAAATGTAGAACCATTAGTGGAGTAAATCTGTTCAGCAAAAATACATTCAGAGGAATGAAGACCAGGAACCAACTCTATGCAAAGAGCTTAGTAGGTATGAGATTGAATACTAAAACACCTCTACAAATAAGTGCACTTGTACTGACAATAGTAGATTAAATAAAAAGCAATGTGTGCACTTGGTCATCAAGTTCAAGTGAACTACATAGCCCAACCATGATTGGCTTCACTTTCCCTCAAATATGTGCAACTGCTTCCCAAAGAAAGGCTAATATTGATGTCTTGAGGGAATGACAAATAGGGGCCATTCCTCTAGGAATAGGACACAGCCCCTCAGTACAGAGTCACCACATTTGATGTGATCGTAACCTCCCCAGCAAACTGAACACCTGCCCACATGTTCTACTGCTTCTCCCCAGGAACCCAATTTCTCCTCCTGTTAATTTGCTCTTTCAAATTAAGTAGGAGTAATTACTACAAAGCGTGTACTCCATGGCTTTCCCATACACCATTTCTCCCAAGGAAAAGGAAGCTCATCATGGATATCAGACTTTATTAACTGACTTCATCTTCTGTTTGGGCAAGCTTCCCACTTTTCAATATTCTGTCAACATCCTCAGCAATGTCACATAACAGATACTCAATCCTACGGATGTCTACCACAAACACAATTTTAACAACTTCTCTATCGGTAGCAATTTGCAATATGGTTCAGCTAAGTGTGAGAGCAAGTCCCATGATGGGTGGTGGACAGGGAGGAGACAGTAATGCCTGAAGCAAAACAGCCACTTAGTATGCTCCTTTTAGAATAGACACAGTTAAGCCATGACACAATGTGTTTTCTTGTAATTTCCTTCTCAGACTTCCAGCTGCTTCCACAAGATGTGCCTGAGCCATGTGAGGTCGTGGAGATTGAAACCCGCAGCCAGGCACCAGGAGACAGTGATTCCAGCTCCAAATCAGTCTCCTCTTCAAGCACATCCAGAAATTCTGATGAAGAAGGTAAGGCAGATGCAAATGGAATGTCTGAACAAACATAGGCTATTCAGTTAATATCCTGGACACCCCCTAATTACCTCACACTTACTTCAGTTACACAAAAGAACTTCAGGAAAGAATAAGACTGAAGCCTTGGGGTGGGACAAACAGACAATGTGTTCCCAAGAAAGAACACAGTCCTTCAGCACAGCATTGTCCCAAGTGAGCCCTGGGAGAGCTGGCTGCATTGGCTGAGAGTGCCAACAGGTGTATGGAAACTTGGCTGGAATTTCCCCATGCAGACTGGCACACACTCATGTTCAGAGATCTCTACAGGCCCCATCAGCTCAGACCAAGATGACTATTTCTCCTTTCCTTTAGCTGTTCTTTTCATGACACTTCTCATGCCCTGTACCTCTTATTCTTTCTGTAGACTCATTACATGGGTACATCTTATAACATCCCCCTTGCAAACAGACTTTCAGGCCTAACCTGTTACTGACTAATCCCTTGAATACCTTTCACACACTCACAGGACACCTATCTTAACCAGCCCTGGGACTAGACGAAATTAAGGAAAACACTTGCAATTTGAGAGAATTAAGTTTCTGAGGTAGCCTTTCTCTTATGTCGCCACATTCACAATATCTGCAGGCTTTCAGAGCTGCATGACTTGAGAGTCATGTGTACTTCCTATGACACTGTCTACTCTCGCAGACAGCAGCAAAGCTAGCAACCATGTCTGTTCTTGCTCAGCTGTGCTGCACATTAAACAGTGCACACACATACACACACTACCATTTACTAACACTAGAAAAATATACTGAGTTTGTACAAGATCACAGAATCATCTCTAGCAGATATACCATGTCCCTATTGTCACATACAAGTCTTACCAATTCCATCTCATACAGGACGTATCATTTGAAGACACCTATAAGTGTAGAATCACATTTGTGCACACACCCATCACACACATCCCATGCACAAGGATACTCAGAGTGCCCCAGAAACACTACATCTTTATGCAAACTTAATCACATTTTCTAATGGTTGAAACTTTCCTTCTTAGAAATGCATCAAAGCCAGAAGGAAGATCTCGGTGTTAGACCCTCTGACAAGCCTTTACCCCAGGATGTGGGACAGAAGAGCTCCACTACCTGGAATGATATGTGCTTTCATGTGCACTTAGCCAATGAGCCCTGCTCAGATGCATTACATATGAGAAAGGAGCGGGCCATGAAAATCTATTACATGTATGTCAAAAGGCAGAGAGAGGCCAACACTGTATATAACACACAGGAAGGCTTGTTGCCTCCCAAGAAGAGGGCAAGAGTGCAAGAACTGAGCTGCATTGGCAAAGTCCCTTCGGAGGCCAGCTCTTCTTCTGTGCTTACAGAAGATATGATCTTCGACAATGAGGCCAGCTGTGACACCACAGATGAAGATGATTTCAAGGCTGAGGGCCCAGCAGAGCTTCTAGCCCTGGAGGAGAAGCCCAGAATAAAGACACCTGAGTGGCTCTTGTGGCCAGAGCATGGCTTTCAATGCATGGCCTGCTGCCGAGTGTTCCCCAGCCTGGACATCCTGGAGGAACATGTAAAGAATGGAATCAAGGAGGGCTTCAGTTGCCGCATTTTTCATCTGGCCTTTGCCTGGATGAAATCAAAAAAAGAATAAACAAGAAGGCAAAGAAAATGAGAACACAGAAAAACCAGGCAGAGTACACCTATGTATGCAAGGCAGAAATGTTTATACATGAGGAAAACATCAAGCAAATAAGCAAAGTGCTTTCAGCCTGTGAGAAAGAGGACAGGCAGTAGCCTCACTGTGCTGACACAGCTGCATCCACTTCAAGCAGCTGGAAGACCTGCTTTTCATTGCACAAACCTACCAGCTAGTGACCCACAGGACCATGGAACCCTGGCAGATGCCATGTGCAATTCTCTACAGAGAGAAAGAAAGGTAGGCAGACCCTAACATCAGGACACTATGCCCTCCCAGCAGTAACAAACACCCTGATGTTACCACCAGCCCAGGTGAGAGGAAACTCACACTCTGGAAACACAGACCGCTGTCATCTGCAATTCAAACAGTTCACAGGTAGGAAAGCATCCCCAAATACTCAGCAGTCATGGTTTGAGACAAGTGGGATCAGTAGGATATCTGCTTGGTTGACAACACTAGAGCCAGTGTCCTGTCCAGGTCCTGCCAGGGAGTTGCAGCAAAGGCTATTTTAGCAGCTCAGCGAAACAGAGCAGCCTGCACTCTCTTTCTTAAATGAGGCAATATTTGGAGTAGTCACACCTGCTTTAGCAACAGTCCTTGGCTCAATTCTGTGAAGAGCAAGACAGACGAGAGGGCTCTCTGACCCTGAGGAAGCGTGCATGTGTGCACCAAGGATGGGGCAACCCCTTTCCTGAAGGTAAGGCCTCAGGCTCTGTTCTCAGATGTTCATGCCCAGGAGCAGCTGAATAAGAAACTACGACCCCTTCAAGATCCAACACAAGTAGGATCTTTATTTGTTTCTTGGAGAAACTTTCCATGACATAAGCTAAGATTGAGGAATGAAGCTTCTTTCCTCAGGGTGGGCAGGGGTCAGAGGACAGAGAGGCACAGGGGCTCTTTGCCAGGCAGCTTTGTTCATGATTTTCATCCTGGGGGTGGGGGCACATGTATTCATCCTCACAATGCTTATAGATACTTTCTGTTACAGAATGAAGTATTCTGTCATGAAACAGCAGCGAAGACACTTGGAATGCAAACACCACTGCAAAGAGTTTGCAAAACCAGCTTTGTACTGCAACAAATGTGTATTGGGTTAGCTGGTTGTCAAACAAGGAGCTTTTGATCCATATTCTGAATGCTGTTGATAGAATGGGGAAAAAGAGTCTTGAATTCCTTGATCATGCTGGGGATTCTGAAAGAGACTAAGTCCTAGTCATGTCAATATCTTAGACTGCCTTCCTCAGAGAACTGATAGTCTTCTTTGTTTTGGTTTTCTTGTAGTGCCACAGGTTCACTGGCCTGCATCAAAGGTGACTGTTACTACCTAAGACAGCCTTCTTCACACCCTGACAGCATCACGTGAGGACTGCTCTCCAGAAAGAAGCAAAAGATCCTTCTCAGCAACTCCCCAATTCATTGGTGAAACTCTGGTGCCAACAGGAAGGAGAATATCCAGGCATTAGAAGCCCCTAGGTACTGTGAAAATACATCCTCCTGAGGTATCTGCCTGCCAACCCCTCAGGAGGCCATGGCACAACTGATGACATCTTAGAGACTGTCTTGTGGAGACACACCAGGACACATAGGACATAGATGAAGATCATGGGAAGTGAACTTTACATTTGCAGAATCCTGGTAACAGCTCAGCAGGAATTTGGGATGGAGATTGCTCACCTCACTGAACATTTAGGATATCCTTGTTTATCTTCCCATTGAGCCCTCTACCTTAAGACCATTTCATTTCATGTGCGCTTGAACACCTGGTGCAAAAGCTCATGCCCCAGAACAGACACTGCTCTCTGTCCTCACCTTCACTACCTCTCCTTCTGCCCTCACCCACAGGCACACCACTATGTGCTTGATGCAGAAAGCAAAATCATCTAGGACCTGAAGGATGCAAACTGTAACATCCAATCACTGAGTTCCATTTACTCTTTGTGTTCTTCAGCAACAATTTGATACATGCTTCTGCATCCTTTTTAGCACAGACCTTATCTCACATTCCTCCTAATATTCTTATCGGTACATTATCTGGCCAAGGACCAAGATTTATTATCAGAAGAGGGAAATCAGATGCTATATGGATGAAACCAAAAGCAACTGGCACCAAGTCCTTGGTTCTTCTGAGCAATGCACACATAGGGGAACAAGTGCTGCTTCTGCACTCGTAATGGAAGGATGGAACACATCATCAACCACTCAGGACACTGAAATCTATGGCTCTCTCTCCTTTGTTTAAACTGTTCTTTTCATGACACTTCTCATGCCCTGTGCCTCTTTTCCTTTCTGTTGTCTCATTACATGGGTACATCTTATAACATCCCCCTTGCAAACAGACTTTCAGGCCTAACCTGTTACTGACTAATCCCTTGAATACCTTTCACACACTCACAGGACACCTATCTTAACCAGCCCTGGGACTAGACGAAATTAAGGAAAGCACTTGCAATTTGAGAGAATTAAGTTTCTGAGGTAGCCTTTCTCTTATGTCGCCACATTCACAATATCTGCAGGCTTTCAGAGCTGCATGACTTGAGAGTCATGTGTACTTCCTATGACACTGTCTACTCTCGCAGACAGCAGCAAAGCTAGCAACCATGTCTGTTCTTGCTCAGCTGTGCTGCACATTAAACAGTGCACACACACACACCCACACACACGACACTACTTTTTACTAACATCAGAAAAATATACCAAGTGTGTACAAGATCACAGAATCATCTCTAGCAAATATACCATGTCCCTATTGTCACATACAAGTCTTACCAATTCCATCTCATATAGTATGTATCATTTGAAGACACAAGTGAAGCAGCACATTTGTGATTATCAGAAGAGGGAAATCAGATGCTATATGGGTGGGACCAAAAGCAACTACAAACTACTCCTTGGCTCTCCTGAGCAACGCACACGTAGGTGAACAGGTGCTGCTTCTGCACAGTGGATGGAACTCAAATCTAAGTCCAAGCATGTGTCCCTCCAACCATGTTTCCATTTCAAGCTCAGACACCTAGATCGTAAAAGCTAAATATTTTTTTTTTTTTTTTGGAATATCTCATTGCATGTTTCATTTGTTTGCTATTTCTTATTTCACTCTGTGTTCACAAACAAAAAGTGCCAATTCTCACCTGCACAAAGCTACAGAATGGACTAGAAATGGTAATAACTTAGCTTTCAAATGATGGTTTAGCTTTTACCCTTTTAAAATTAGTAAAGCTTGAGACTGGCAGGTGGGCATCTGTGGGGATACATACATTTGGTTATCTTGAATTGACTGATCATGTGTTCCTTCCTTCCTTCCTCATATTTGTGTGTATGAGAAGAGTAAATGAACCCGTGTGTGAGAGCTCATCAGGGATGAGAGGTGGACTGCTCTTGCTTTTGCTTTTGTCTGCCTACTGGCTTTCCCCTCTTCTTCATACAAATACCTCCACTGCAGCTCTGTGCATGGGCAAGTGAGCCGTCCAAAGAGTGAGGTCTGTTCTCCACTTGGCTACTGGGACTGACCTAGAGGTAAACGTCTGCCTGTGTCAGACCAATCCAAGCTGTATAGTGACATTCAGAAAAAAAAAAAATACTACATCTGTAAAAGCCAAAAAAAAAAAAAAAACAAAAACAAAAACAAAAACAGAACAAGCAGTCCTGACTGAGGCTGTGGGCTTTTGCTTTGGGTTACCTTTAGTCTCTGAGTTTCACGGTTCTCTGCTGCTGAACTTGAGTCAACCCTCTTTTCACATTTGCCCGGATATGATAACTGCTGCTGCATTTTGCTAAGCATCCTACTAAACATCTATGTTGGACCAATCTGTACTACATCTTTTAAGACACAGAGGAGAGAGAGATTTTGCTGGTTTTTCCTAAGTCATCATCTGCCACTTGCATTGAGTTTCAACAATTCTCTACCCTTGCAGTTTCTCCAATTACTCTTTTTTTTAAATATCTCATTGTTTTGTTAGTTGAATTTACTTCACTTTCAGTAAACTGTCATGTTGTGTCTGTTATCCTGAGTCCTTTACTGTTGTTACTTATGCACATTAGCTTTAACATGGTAATTTCTTTCATTTTAATATCACTGAAAGCCTATATTCTACAAAGTACAGCAAAGTGAATTCCTTACATATTATGCTAAAGCATTTGGGTTTTCTTGAGCTTAGAGGACACGGTATGGCCTTAACTGAGTAGGGATTTAAGAGTCAAGATATTTCAACATCTAAATAAAAAGATGTGGTTTCAATACAGTTGAGCTGGGGTTAAACTGCTTTAAGAAGAGCTAGATCTCTTAATGTGAAAGCTAATAGTATAAAGTATGATATTTAAATAATACAGTGATAAATGTTTGAGGCAGTTTTTGTGAGTGCCATAACACAAAGAATAGCACACAATGTGGTCCCTGATATCCATAGCTATTCAGCACATTTTTAAAAAATTTTTACTTGTGTTTCACATGCTGTGTCCGTCATCTAATGACTTCTGCATTACAGAGGATGAGATTAGCATTCAGAACAGTGAAACATCTTAAATGCAAACTCCAGTGTGGCTCTACTCTGTCACACTCTAGACATTCATGACACTTTTATCTCAATGTGACACATACATCATGCCTAGACATATTTTAAACCCAAGTTGGGCTCTGCTGAATAGTAACAACACCTGTGTTGATGGGCTACTGTGTGACATTTCAGTACATGTACACAGCATGCACTGACAGATCAAATAAGAGGAAATGGAAATTTTCCCTTTGACAACAGTTTCTGGTTCAAGGCTTAGAGCCAAAGAATTTCTGCTCAAAAATTTTATAGAGGTTATTGTGAACTAAAATGTTTCCACTATGCTATATAACACTAGGAACTAACCTTTTAATTTGATTCCGATTTGATATTAATAATCCAAAATTCATCTATGCCTCCCATCCCTCCCAGCCTCTACAAAATCACAAGTCTCTATTCATCTTGAGGCTTTCATTATTTTATTTGATATGTATTTATTTTGAAATGTTACATAGGTGAATGGATTGCAGACACATACAAGCCTCTGGGCAGGATGGGAAGCGATGTGGAGGTAGAACACAGATGAGACAGAAGACCCTGCCTTGGACCCTGCCCAGGAAAATGGCTCAGTAGCTAAAATTCTCACCTTACTAGTACCAGGATCCCCAATGGGCACTGATTTCTGTCCTGGCTTCTCCCCTTCCCATTCAGCTCTTTCCTTGTGGCCTAGTTAAACTTGGGACCTCCTCACTCACATGGGATTCCCAGAACAAGCTCTGGGATCCTGGCTTCAGATCAGCTCTGCTCTAGCTGTTGCAACCACTTTGGGAGTGATTCAGTGGATACAAGATTTTTGTCCCTGTCCCTTCTTCTCTCTTTCCCTCTGCCTTTCCATAAAAATAAACATAAATCTGGGCCAGGCACAGTGGCCTACCAGCTAAAATCCTTGGCTTGAATGCACCAGGATCCCATATGGGCACCGATTCTACTCCTGGCAGCTCCACTTCCCATCTGACTTCTGCTTGTGGCCTGGGAAAGCAGTTGAGGATGGCCCAAAGCCTTGGGACCCTGCACCCAATGGGAGACCTGGAGGAGATTCCTGGCTCCTGGCTTCAAACTGGTGCAGAACTGGCCTTTGCATCACTTGGGGAGTAATTAATATGACCCCAGCAAGTGCCACAGCTTAGCAGGAATGTCCCCAAAGATCCCCTATCAGAACTACTCTCAGTCCAATTGTTGCACATTCTGATTGGTGCTGTAGCCCAGCTCGGCTGAGCCCAATCTCAACCCCATCATTCATTGGTAGGTCCTGTGGTCTAGCAGCAATCCCAAAGAACCTAACCAGCCCAAGAATGGCTCTCCTGAGCAGTGTCACGTGCTGCAACCAAGCCTGGCCTGGTCTGCCCCAAGCCCCAGGTCTTGCATTTATAGGCAGGTGCTTTGGCCTGACCCAGGGTGGCCTTTGGAATTTCTCCTTCTGGTCCACTTCATCTCAGCTCCCTTGATTAACAATGGGTTTTGCAGCTGGGTTCATGAAAGTCCAGAGTTGCCCATTCCTGCTTGCTCCAGTCCCTGAGCCTCTAGCAATGCATGCCTTTCTTCCATATGTGCTCATGGTGGTAACTTGGTGTTTGAGTGGCCCTGGCTGGCATGCACTCATGGTGGCATTGAAAGCAATCTGTTCTTTCTCCACAGCTCCTTGAAAAAATAACAGAAATATACATAGGCAACTGTTCTGGACACAAGTATAGTTAATGCAGAGTTGGTAACAACCAGGCCCAGAATGACCACCAGCTTTTGGATCATTTTCTCCCAGCAGTGTAACACTTGTCCATCTACAAGGCAGCCTACAGTTGGAACATGCTGAGTTCTAAGGGAAGACCTGTGGTTTTAAATTTGTTGATGTTTCTATGTCTTTGTATGTGCTGTTGAAGCGAGCACAATCTTTCTATATCTGGACTGTTTCACTTAACATGATGTTGGTCAGTTTCTCATGCTGCTACATGTTAAAGGATTTCTTATATTATCATGACCAAATATGCCATTATGTATTGTGATCAGGTTTTCATTTTGTATTCAATTTATTTTTAATTGAAAGTGTATGTGAAAGGCAGAACATCCAAGGGCATGAGGAAGAGGCGGGGAGAAGGCAGGGAGGCAGAGAGGCAGAGAGGGAGCAAGTGAGAGGAGGAAGACTTTTTCATCTGTGGATTCACTCCCCAAGTGACTGCAACAGACAGGCAGGAGCAGGTGGAACTCAGGGGCCAGAACTCCATCCAGTTCTCCTACAGAGGTCTCAGGGACTCAGGCGCTTCACCCATCAAATGCTAACTTCCCCCAAGTACATCATCAAGAAACTGCATCGTGAATAAAACAGCCAGATCTTGAATCACTGCAGCTGGAGATATTATTGGTAGTTTATTTTTAAATTTATTTTAAAGTTAGAGGCACTGAGAGTGTAAGAGTCAAAAAGCTATCTTCCATCCATTGGCTCACTCCTCAGTTAGCTGTAAGGGCCAGGACTGGGACAGGTTGCATCCAGGAGGCAGGAGCTTGCTCCCACATGGGTGCAGGAACCCAGGAAATTACCCATATAACTCCCTGCTTCACAGCAGGGAGTTGGATCAGATGTGGAGTTGCAAGGAGTAGAAATAATGTAAACATGGGATGCTAGTGTTGCAGTTGGCAGCTTCATGTGCAGTACCTCAATACTGGCCCTAACTTGAACTTCACTTTGATCTGCGACAACACCTGCCTTGCATTCTTAGGAACAATAGGTGTTTTCACTTCTTGGTTTGTGTGAACAGTGCTGTAATAAGTATGACAGAGCAAATATCAACTTGCTACAATATGTCATGTATTTTGCTGGATCATATACCGATTCCATTCCCAGTGTTTGACGGGATTTCCATACTAATTCCCACAGTGACTGTACCAGTGCACATTCCCACCTACAGTGTGTGAGAGTTCTCTCTCCACATTGCCACCAGCGTTTGGTTTTGCTGACAGCTATTTTGATTTTAGTATGTATTCAGTTGTAGTGTCTTCTTTTTCTTTTTTTAAAGATTTATTTTCATTGGAAAGGCAGATACATAGAGAGGAGGAGAGACAGAGAGGAATATCTTTGAAGTGGGCTGCCAGGAGTAGAACTGGCACCCAAATGGGATCCTGGTGCGTTAGAAATGAGACCTTTAGGCAATACGCCACAGCGTCTGACTTTGAATCAAAAATCCTACTAGTAACAATAGAGAATAGGAACATCACACGTCAATAATCATATAGGCAAAGAATAAAAATATATTCCCTTTTATTATGTGCAAAATTCACTGAAACATCTCAAATGCAGTAGTTTATGCTTTCTAGAGTCTTCTAGAATGACACACGGTCTTAGCGAATGGGGTAGAGATTAATCATCCATGGGCCAGACAATGTGATGGCTGCCTAAAGTTGCTTTAGTCTTTTTTTTTTTTTTCTTTCCATTCTATATCGCAAGAAATCTCACCCATCTTAATTTTTCCAATTCTGAAATCAATATTTTCAGCCAAGACTTTGTGTGACTGTAACCCACAGAAGCATCTAATTGTTTTCATGATATCTTCATTTGGCTGTCTCAGATCTGACCTCAAAGCTACTTGGTAATAATGAATTCTTGGGCCCAGTGCAATAGTGTAGAGGTTAAAGTCCTCACCTTACAAGTTCCGGGATCCCATTTTGTCACAGGTTCTAACCTCACTGGCCCTGCTTCCTATCCAGCTCCCTGCCTGTGGCCTGGGAAAGCAGTGGAGGATGGCTTAAAGCTTTGGGACCCTGCAACCACTTAGGAGAGCCGGAAGAGCTCCTGGCTTTGGATTGCAGTCACCTGGGGAGTGAATCATCATAGGGAAGATTTTCCTTTCTCTTCTTCTCTGTATATTCACCTATCCAAATAAATAAATTAATTAATAAATATTTAAAACCAAAAGGGAAATTAACTTTTTAAAAGAAACAGTAATGAATTGAAGTTGCTTTTCTTTCAATATTTTCTGCCTTAGGAAAATGCTTAGGCAACTCTCCACAAACTCAAGTAAACCTGGGAGGATTATTTTGTCATATTTTTTTCCCTTTCTATCATCAATTCAATTCTTATTCTGTTACCTTATAACCTCTAAAACATCACACTTGCATCCATTCATTTATTCATCCTATGGCATATTTCATTTGTTTTTAGACCAGAAGTTGACCTTAGTTTCATGTGATATAATTAGCTGAGTTGTGGAAACCATTACACCAGGTATGAGTATATTAAAACACAAAGAGTATACGTCAAGTGTCCACAGAATTTAATCTGTCAATCATACCCTGTTATGATGGAATAAAATGTTAAATTTGTTTCTCAAAATATTTGCAATGTATGACCACTAGTTTTGCCTTTGGGAGGCATGGGAAATGAAGTTTAAAGTGTGGAAGGTTCTCAACTTGGTTACTATCTTCACTTATCGAATCCTATTTTCCCCACCTAAGATCACCAGGAATGGAGAGCTAGAAATGTAACTCTTCAGAGTGTTTGTGTCACCCTTGCTCAGGGGCTATACTGATCGTTTCTGTTCCATTCCTGCTTAGGATATTTACCTGGGCTGCACAATTGGGCACTCTTTTAATTTTTTTTTTAAATTTTCAAATAGTTACGGATGGCTTCTTTTGTAAAATATAGTGATTATCAAATGCTAATCTAACAAAATAGAAAGGGACATGCATGCAAAATAAGAGCTCTAGTTCTTAATGATTAGATTTAATAAACATAGAATTGCTTAGCCTTTTATTGTAAAAGTTTCTAAGTGTTTTGACTTTTTCCTATTTTATTGTACACTGGTAAAGTTTACAAACTGGTGTCTTCTATCCATGGACTTTGAGTAGTACGAAGGAGAGAGAAAGAGAGAGCACGAAATTGATCTTAATTTTAAAAATACACTGAACAACCAAAGGCAGTACTGCATACTTGCCAGAACAACCAAAATACAAAGCAATAAGCTAACAACACCCAAGGTTAATAAGCATGTGGAACAGCAAAGACTCTCGGTCCTTTCCCTTTATGACAAGGGACAGTCATGTCAGAAGATGGTTTGGCAGTTTGTGACTAAATTAAATGCATACAATCAAAAACCAAACGGATTTCTTATTTCCTAAAAGAGTTGGAAGTTTACATTTTAAACACAAAATAGCTGCAAGTAGATGTTTCTAATAACTTTGATCATAAATTTCAGAGGTTATTATAAAAGACTTGCAAGCAGTCAAGACAACTTCCAATAGGAAAAATGATAAACAATTGTAAAAATACAAAAGGGAATTCTGTCCTAAAATCGATAAGCTACCAAGCCATGAAAAAAGCTCATGAAACTTAGATGTGCTTAAATTAATTCACAAGAATATTAAGCAAAAAAGGAGCCTTAGAGGATCTCTCATACAACCAAAATTTACAGGTGCAAAAGTTAAGAAAAACGAAACTGACATGAGTGTGTGCAACATGTTCTCAGCACCAAGCTTCAGGCTTGGTTCCAACCCCCAAGGTCAACACACCTGGTTTTTGTACATGTTCCTCACACTGGGTCTGGGTTCTCTGAAGATTCCATGATGGGGTCTAACACACAAGAGTCTAAGACCCTCAACTGATTCAACTCAGTGGCTTTAATTTTTATATGTTTTGAAATATTCACATAGAAGAAGGGGCTCCACATTAGAAAAAAAAAATCAAACCATGCCGCTCTGTTACTACCTCTATAAAGCAAATTAACCTTAAAAATATTTTTTTTCCATATTAGATCTAAGCTATTTGACATCTAGATCAGAAAGACTGTGGTCACATGGTGTCTCCAGTTCTTGTCAACTGTCCCCAGAATTCATGTCTTTCACTTTGCTTTATCCAACAACACAATAGTAAATGATTTTGATGTATTTATCCATTTTATTTGAAAGGCTATTTTTACAGAGAGAGAAGTAGAAACAGAGAGAGATATCTTTCATGTACTGGTTCCCTCCCACAAGAGGCCCAATAGCCAGAGCTCAGCTAATCCAAAGCTAGGAGCCAGTAGTTATTCTGGGCCTCCCATGTGGATTCAGAGTTCCAAGGACTTGTCCATTCTCCATTTCTTTCCCGTGTTAGAAGGAAGGGAGTTGAATCAGAACTGAGGCAGCCAACATATTTACCAGCATCCATAAGGTATGCTGGTCACAGCAGGCAAAGAATTATCTTGTTCTGGTCCCACAAAGTCTGTGCTTATAAACAGCATGTGTTGCGTGATTCAAACTCTGACATTGTAGAAAAAGCAAAAATGTTGGGATATTATAGAGATCAATGTTTGCCAGGGCTCAGGGAATGTACGAATGAAGATGCAAGCAAGATGGCTGTAGCAGTGAAGCTATTCTCCGAAGTGCCAGCATGATGCACTTACGTCATTACACATTTGTCCCAAACCACAGAATACACAGCACAACATGTGAACCCTAATGTCATCTATGGCAATTAGTTATTGATGTTGTGTCCAGGTATGTTTATTAATAATAATCTGTATGCAGCTCCGGGGCAGGTATTGTTGAGGCTGGAGACTGAACATGGTTGGGGCCATGGGTAAGAGGGAAGTCTCTTCCACAATCTCAATTTTCTCTGAACTTACAGCTGTGAATATATCCATTGTATATAATATAAAACATTTGTATACCTATGTTATATAAAATATATGTATATACATATGCGTGTGTGTGTGTGTACACACATATTCCTTAGTTTGTGGCTTTAGACTCACGTCAACTGTTTTCCCAGGGCACAAGCAGGGAGCTGGATGGGAGGCAGGGCCACCGGGATTACAACCAGTACCCATACTGGATCCCACAGCATTTGAGGTGAGGACTTTAGCAACTAGGTCATAGCACATGACCCTACAATAAATCTTGAACAAACATACGAATAAGCCAAAAAAAAAAAAACAAACAAACAACAAACCTGAATATGCAGTATAGGGAAGTAAGTTTGGAGGCAAGCATCAGTGAACCGACGGTTGAAAAACTCTCCACAGAAAAAAAACAAGGAAACCAGCTTTTAAAGCAGGTTAAAGCCCCTGCACAGTGGCCTAGCATTTAAGCCCTGGTTTTGAACAGGTTATCGTATGTGCACAGGTTCTAATCCCAGCAGCTCCACTTCCCATCCAGTCCCCTGCTTGGGGCCTGGGAAAGCAGTTAAGGATGGCCCATAGCCTTGGGACCTTGATCCCGAGTGGGAGACCCAGAAGAAGCTCCTCTCTCCTAGTTTCAGAATCTCTCAGCACTGGCCATTGTGGTCACTGGGGAATGAATCATCAGATGGAAGATCTTCCTCTCTGTCTCTCCTTCTCTATGTATATATGAGTTTGCAATAAAAAAAATCTTAGAAAATGTTAAAATTAAAACAAACTTGTAAAAGTCACTAAGCAAAGGAGAAATGCCACATGTATAAGACATTTCTGCAAGCCAAACAGCATAATTTTTCACAAAATTTATAAACAGAAAATGGAGGATTTTCTGAAATATTTTCTATACTATCTACTAATAAAACATCTAAATAATATAAATAATGTATTTTCTATATTATCAATTATCCATACACTTACAATTCCAAAATTATAAATTATATATATATATATAAATTATTTTTAAAAACAACAAAAAATTATTTATTTGAAAAGCTGTGTTACAGGGGAGATAGCTTCTGTCCACTAGTTACTCCCTGAATGACTGCAATAGTTGGGGCAAAAGCCGGGAGCCTCGTTTGGATCTCCCACGTGGGTGCAGGGGAGCAAGCACTTGGATCATCCTCAGTGGCTTCGCCAGGTGCATCAGCAGGGAGCTGGATCAGAAGTGGAGCAGTCGGGCCTCGAACCCACAGTTCTATGGGTTGGCAACACCACAATCCGTTCCAGGCAAGCATGACCAACTACTAAGTCCCTTTCTGTCATCATGAGACTGACGTTCAAGAGCATTTTTCATTTCAGAAAGTGTGGTTAAGAAAGGTTTGGGGGCTCAAGAAAGAAATTGGGGCCTAGTACGATGGCCTAGTGGCTGAAGTCCTTGCCTTGCACACACCAGGATCCCATGTGGGTGCTGGTTCTAATCCCGGCAGCCTGCTTCCCATCCACCTCCCTGCTTGTGTCCTGGGAAAGCAGTCCAGGATGGCCCAAAGCCTTGGGACCTTGCACCTGTGTGGGAGACCTGGAAGAGTCTCCTGTCTCCTGGCTCCTGGCTTCTGATCAGCTCAGCTCCAGTCATTGCGGCCTCTTGGGGAGTTAACCATCAAACAGAAGATTTTCCTCGCTGTCTCTCCTCCTCTCTGTATATCCATCTTTCCAATAAAAAGAAAAATAAAAAAAAAGAAAAAAAGATAGCTCCTTTCCAGTGGTTGAAGAGAGGCAGGAATGACAAATGTGGAGGGGCTTTCTCAAGCAGTGCATGCTGTAGGGCTTTCTTGAAGACGACCAAAGACAGAGCAGGCTTCCAGGCTTCCCGGTGTTTTCAGTCCATATCTCTCTTTCTTTTTAAATTTTTAATTGAAGATTTATTTTTATAGCATAGTCATATATACAGAGAGAAGGACATTTTATCCAATGACTTACTCCCAATGGGATTGCAATGGCCGTTACTGCGCCTATCCACAGCCAGGGGCCAGGATTTCCTCCAGGTCTCTTACTCAGGTGCAGGGTCCCAAGGCGTTGGGCTATCCTTGATGGCTCTCCCAGGCTACTAGCAAGGAGCTGTAAGGGAAGTGTAGCAGCTGGGATGAGAACCCATGCCTATATGGGATCCCAGAGCTTTCAAGGTGAGAACTTCAGGCACTAGGCCATCATGCTGGGCCCAAGCCCATAGCTCTTTAAAGTCAAATCTGGACCCATCCTCTTTACACCTGACCCACAAGGGCCACTGCCCTGCAGCCTCACCTCCTTAAGACAATGCACAGTGGAGCAGATAGCTCCTGTGGACCAACAGGGAAGCACTGCCTGGGCACATCCCTGGCTGGAGTCCTCGCCACAACAGCTTTCTGCTCTAGCTTCCTCCTGTTGCCTGTGGGAGGCAGTGGAGGAGGGCTCCAGTATATAGAGGACCTTGACCTAGATGGAGCTCCTGTGGGAGACCTGGGTTGAGCACCCAGCTTCCCCGCCTGGCCCAAGATTGGGTGTTCTAGGGTCTCCTGGGGGAGTGAAGCAGCAGATCTGCGTCTGTTTCTTTCTCTGCCTCTCAAATAAACAAATGCTCTCAAATAAATAAAAGGATGTTGATGGGGTAAGTAATAAATCAGAAGTGCTCCTAGAAATCCTCTCCTCCATGTGGCCTGTCATGCCACCAGCTCTGTCTGGGAGAGCACAGAGAAATTCAGAGTGTGGCTATGTCCTGCCCTGCCAACACCCTCCACTGCCTTCACAAAAAAAGAGCAAGGCAGGAAGGGAGGGAGGAAGGGAGAGAGGATGAAAGAGGATGTTAGTTCTGCCTCATTATCTTGTTAGTTTGTAGCCCTGGGACTAGCCTGGTAACTGACATCTTTGTATCTTGATACTTTAAAGATTTATCCCTTTAGTCTGAAAGAGGTGCAGCCAGCAGGCAAAGCAAAGCATTCAGCTCTTTTTTTTTTTAATTTTTCTAAGGATGTTTATAAATTTGTGAGAGAGTTACAGAGAGAGACAGACATAAAGATCTTCCATCCACTGCTTTATTCCCTAGATGGGAATTCCCAGCCGGGGCTGGGATAGGCCAAAATTAGGAGCACAGAATTCCATCTGGGTCTCCTATGTGGGTGCAGGGGCCCAAGGCCATCCTTCACTGATTTCCCTGGTGCTTTAGCAGGGAGCTAAATCAGAAGTGGAGCAGCCAGCACTCAAACCAGTGAGCATGAGTGATTCCAGAATCCCAGGTGGTGGCTTAACCTATAGCACGACAATGCCATACCACATACGTTGAAGTTCTGTCCCATTTAATATGATTCCTTCTCCTCAATCTTGTTTCTTAGTATCTGTTTTCATGCATTTCCCAGATTTTGACAGCTGTTTGTGAACTCAGGGGATGCTTTAATTTTCAACATAAAAATTTTTCTTCCTGCCCCCTCTGATCCCAGACAGTTTTCATTGTTCCCTGTGGCATGCTGGGTAGACAGCAGGGTGGGTGTTGCAAGGAAATCCCAAGGGCAGCATCCTTAGCAGGTGCAGCCTTGGAGAGGTAATTGAGTCCCAGGTGCTCAAGGCAGAAAAGAGTCCTGATCTATCCTTCAACCCCCCACCCATGATATGAGAACCAGGTCTCTCACTTTCTGGATGTAAAACATCCTGGGAGAGATAGAAATTAAACTGATGACACATGTCTTGCTAGAGTTATAAACCAGTTCAGAACATCCGCAAAACAACCAAGTTCAGCAAAATCATACTTCAACATTAAAAACAGCTAAATACTAAAATGAAAATAGACATGAGACAGCTGAATAGTAATCTATAGCCATTTTGAGGTGTATAGGACCAGGCTGAATATAAACCAAAAATTGAAATGTCTATGAAGAAGTCACAGGATGTAGTTAAGAACCTGCATTTTCCTATTAACATATTGTTAATCAATACCATGTCAATTAATGCCATAAGGTTGTAAATCATTGTTGATGTTATCTTAGGGCTTTTAATTGATTGGGATGATACTTTGCTGGCTTTAGCTTCAGATCAGAGATAGTCTCGCTGGTTTGGGGCAGTGGTAATCTCCAAACTGCTGATTTTCTCCCTAAACTGCCATTGCAGTTGGGACAAAACCAGTAAAAACCTAGAAGCCTGGGTCTTGAGCCATCACCTGATACGCTGGTGGCCATGTGAGATACCCAGGTTAGTAAAGGATTAGGCAATGCCACACTGTGCTGGGCATGTGTTCATTGTTTTACTCCAACAGCTGTCTGTGACCCAACAAAGCCAGGAACCTGGGTCTCAATCCAGGTCTCCCATATGGGTGGCAGGACCCCAGTCACTCAAGCCATCAGCTCTGTCTGCCAGAGTGTGGATCAGCAGGAAGCAAAACTGAAAAACCACCTCCAGGGACCAGATCTATACCTCTTCAATGGGACCTGGTCCCAATGCCTGAACCACTGAGCTAACTCCCCACCCTATGACTCTGCTGTGCACACAGGCCCCTCATCCAATACCAGAACCAGTGGGCCAAGAAGGAGCAGCTCCTGGCGACACCCAGCACCAATCAGCTCAGCATTGGTCAATGCCACCAATTTGGAAATTGAACCAGAGGATGGAAGACCTTCTCTCTTCATTTCTCTATGTCCTCTCTGTAAAATATGCGTTCCAAATAAAATAAGGTAAAAAAAAAACTCGAAGTAGTTCCTGCTGCCTATCCTGTGCCCAGACTCAGCACGTATCTTCCCCTGCTTTCCAGGCCATCAACAGGGTGCTGGATTGCAGTAGGAGTGCCAGGACACAAACTGGTACCCCATTGGGATGCTAGTATTTAGGTGGTAGCTTAGTCCACTATTCCCTGTTGCCATCTTCCAGGGTTCCTGAAGTCCATCATTCTGTATGCAAGGGCTGGGGTGTGAACAGCTCACAATGGCAAGTCAAATTCTTTATCCTCATCACCAATATCACCTATAAGCCTTTTGTGGGCTCCCTGAAGCCAAGAGGAGACCCCAGTCAAAAGCCAGGGGTACTCAGAGTCCAGGACAGCTGAGCAGCCCCTCTCTGTTCTCTGTCCCCAGAGATGACAGGGCTTGGCATCACAGGTACAGACTGAGGCAGTGACCACCTCTTTCTCAGCACCGACCCTGTACCTCTTCATACAGGGAGAATATCTGAGCTATTACATTGTCAATCAGGATCTTCAGGTCATCTGGATTGAGTCTGTAACACACACACACACACACACTTAACTCAGTGCAGGTGAGCCTACAGGACCTGATGCCCCATGAGGTTTGTCCCCATGTCAGAGAAGGGAACAGCCTGACAGGCAACCCACCTGGGAATGGTTGTCCCCATGCCACAGCACATGCAGAGAGCAAATCCCACTCACCTCCTTTGAAAAGCCATCTGGTTTTCTAAATGTGTCTCCTACTGTCACTTGTACCACCTGCACAGTTTGCTAGTCAGTAGACTACTGAACACTGGTTGCCTCATCTCCCATGGTGCACCTCTCAGTGACTGTGACATCATAGAATGCTGCCAGCCACTCACAAGAGGTGTCTCATGTGGCAGGAGGGCCAGGGTCTTAAGCCCCACCTTCACCCACAGTCACTAAGAATAAGGCCTGTTGTCTCTCAGGGCCCAGGTTTAGTGGGGGCAGATAAGGCTGGGCTGCCATGGACTAGGGCTGCCTGTACCCTCTCTCTGCTACCTTCTAGGAAGGTCGCCATTCCAGGAGACCAGCCCTCTTGTCCCTCCTTCACTTCCTCCTCTGCAATTGGATTCACTAACACCTAGGAAGGCCCCTTTACTAGAGTATATTTAACACAGGGAGCTCACCTATGGCTGTGCACACACCAATGTCCCCAACCCCTGTGTCTCTCAATTCCATCAACAGGCCTGGGGATCCAAGGGGAACACCATTTGTCCTGCAGCAGCCCTCAACCACTACCCAAACAGTGGCAGGAGAGCATGGCAGGCTGACTCCAGGCTCTTGAGCTCTGACTCAATCTGCATGCCTGGGTCCTTCTACTGCCCACCCCGTGGAGGGGAGCTGCCACCCTGGAGAGGGAAGCTCCCATGTATGTGGGTGCGCAAACATTACCTGTGTGATACGTGTGTACCCAAGCTCTGCTTCCTGGACCAAGAGACTGCCCCTGTCTATGATATCCCAGGGACAGCTCTGTGTTTTCTTTCATCAGCTCAGTATAGAGATAGAAAAACTTGGGAAGCAGTGATGAGCTTAGGGCAAATTTTACTTGCAAAGTCAAAGTGAAGGTGGAAGGCTGGTTCACTTCCCAAGTGGCCATGATCAGAGCTGAGTTGATATTAAGTCATTAGTCTCTTCCCAAGGTGTCCCATCTGGGTAGAGGTCCCAAGGCTTTTGGCCATTCTCCATTCCTTTCCCAGGCTGCATGCTCAGAACTGCATGGGAACTGGAGCAGCCAGGACATGATCTGGTGCCTATTTGGCTAATATTTGAACTAGGAACCAGGAACCACATGAGAGTCTGGAGTCACAGGTGGTGGCTTAATCAACTTTGCCATCATTGCAGTCCCCGCAGAAAGCTCCTAAGCACACTTCCTTGCTTCCAGTCATAAGACTGCTGGATCCTGGGTTAGCGTTCTTGTCCATTTCTGGAGGATCCTTCACACTGTTGTTCTCTTATCTAGCTGGGCCAACTCCCATCTACCCACAGTGGTGGACTCCCCTCTCAAGCCCCCCACTCCAGCTTGCTGCCTGTCACTGGAAGGCTTTAGGGTTGACTCCAGTCCTGGGGTCCTTGAAAGCCACATAGAACTCCTTCATAGAGTTCCCAGCTGAAGGCATCGCAGGAACATGGGGGAGTAAACCAGGACACGAAAGCTTGTTTGCTTGCTCTCTCTCACATTTTACTAGGGGAGACATAGCAGAATTCACCCCAGTCTTGCTTTCAGGGTTCCCTTTGGTTTTCCCTACCATCCAAGTAGAAAACATCAACAGCCTGGTGCCTGACTGAGGGGTCTCTTCCCAGCCCCTCAGAGGAGCAGATATTCCAGGAACCGGGAACCAGGAGCTTCTTCCAGGTCTTCTATATGACTGTAGGGTACCAAGGCTGTGGGCAGTTCTGCTGCTTTTCCAGTTCACAAGCAGGGTCCTGGATAGAAGTGGAGCAGCCAGAACTAGAACTGGCAGCCATATGAAATCTGAAACTTGCAAGATGAGGATTTACTCACTGAGTTATCCTGCCAAGTTATCTTCCTTTTCAAAATTTTATTTTATTATTTTATTTTATTGTTTTGATTTATTTTTTAAAATACGTATTATGTTAGAACTAGAGAGAGACAGAAAAAGTTTTCTGTTTGCAAGTTCATTCTTCAAATGGCTGGGCAAGCTGGAGGTGGGCCAGCCCAAACCTGAAACTGGGATTTTCTTCTAGATCTCCCATGTGAATGACAGGGGCCCAAGCAATGCCTGGGAAAGCAGTGGAGGATGGCCCAAAACCTTGCGACCCTGAACCTGTGTGGGAGACCTGGAGGAAGCTCCTGGCTCCTGACTCCTGGCTCCCAGCTTCAGATCAGATTAGCTCCAGCCATTGCTGTCACTTGGGGAGTGAAGCAGTGGATGGAAACTCTCCCTCTCTCGGTCTCCTTCCTGGGTAAAGTGTATCTTTCAAATAAAAACAAATAAATATTTTTATAAAGGTGGCTTATAATTACAGGATGTAAGGATTTCTCAGATATTTATTTTGCTTGAGAGGGAGACACAGTGAATTGCTGCCTGTAGGATCACACTCCAAATGCCCTCAGTCGCTGAGGCTGGACTAAGGCCAATGTTGGGAGCCAGAAACTCAATATTCAATCCAGGTGTCCTGTGTGTGTGGCAGGAACCCAATTGCTTGAGCCATGACCACTGCCTCCGGGAGTCAGGAGCTGGAATCAGGGATTGAACCCAGGTTCTCTGATATGTGGAGTAGATATTCTGGCTGCTAGCTCAAACGTCCACACCTGAAGTGATTTTGTTCTAAAACTATTAAAATTATTAAACTCTGGGCCCAGTGCGGTGGCGCAGTGGTTAAGGTCCTCGCCTTGCATCCCTGGGATCCCATATGGGTGCTGGTTCTTATCCTGGCAGCCCCGCTTCCTTCCAGCTCCCTGCCTGTGGGCCGGGAAAGCAGTCAAGGACAGCCCAATGCTTTGGGACCCTGCACCCGCGTGGGAGACCTGGAAAAGGCTCCTGGCTTCGGATTGGCATAGCATCGGCCATTGGGCTCACTTGGGGAGTGAATCATCGGACGGAAGATCTTCCTCTCTGTCTCTCCCCTCTGTATATCCGCCTTTCCAATAAAAACATAATTAAAATAAATCTTTTTAAAAATTATTAAACTCTGAGAACGGAACATTTTGTAAAGGGAGGAAAATCACATAAGAGGATGGCAGAGTCAGTTTTAAAAATACTTTATTTGAAAATTGGAGTCACCAGAGGTGAGGCAGCACAGAGTCTAGGAGTCCTTTCTGAGATATGGTAAGAAATTCAAGATAAGCCTAGAATTTGCAAGTAAATAAATATATATTTTTTTAACTGCAAAGCCAAATATACAAAGAGGAGTACAGACACAGAGGTATATCTTCTGTCTGCTCATTCACTCCCCAAGTGGCCGCACCAGAGCTGCGCCCACCTGAAGCCAGGAGCCCAGAGCTTCATCCAGGTCTACCATGGGGGTGTGGAGTCCCAAGGCTTTGGTTCATCCTCGACTGCTTTCCCAGGCCACAAGCAGGTCACTGTATGGGCAGTGGCGCTTCTGGGATTAGAACCTATGCCCATATGGGATTCTGGTGCATGCAAGGTGAGGACTTTAGCCAGTAGGCCATTTTGCTGGGCCCAAGTACATAATCCTAATGGGGAAGTGATTTTACTGATATGGAAGATTTGGGACCCCTATCTTTGATACTAAATTGTTATCCCAGCAGCTCCTGTCTACATAATTTTGGCAAGTTAAGCAACTATGTGCTTCATTTCCCCCATTTGTTAAATGGCATGTATCTTACAAGGCTATTGATTATTGGATGGAATCAAATACCTAGGACAGCACTCACATATCCCCTCCCAACAGCAGTGAGGAAATGCAGGAAGGCACTGAGTCCCTGAGTTATAGGGGCCAGCTCCATCTCTGATGCCCTGTTCAGTTGCTATGGAGAACAAATTTTTCATCATTTATAGAGAAGGTCTGGAAGAAGCAAATCCTTTGAGCTTTCCTTTACTGTGGAAGAATTTTATTTCATGTTCAAAGACAAAGGAGACATTTTGCTGGGTATGTTATACTGGGCTGACAATTTTTCCCCTTTAATATCTTCAATATGCCACTCCTTTCTCATCTGGCCCGTAGTTTCCTCTGAGAAGTCGGCTGTGAGTCTATTATGGCTTTTCCAAATGTTAAATGATTCTTTCCACATGCACATTTACAAATCTTTTCCTTATGTTAGGCTAAAGAGAGTTTGGTTACCATGTACCGTGGCCATGATTGCTTTTGCTCAATCCTACCAGAAGTTCTGCGTTACTCCCTATTTCTTTCTCCAGATTAGGAAAGCTTCCATTTATTATTTCATTGAATATATCTTTAAAACAAGTTTCTTTTTCTGAGCCTTCTATAACTCCCATAACTCTCATATTTGGCCTTCAAGTAATCTCTCAATTCTTAAAAAAGAAAAAAAAAAAGGTTTTTTTTTTTTTTTTTTTTGCTTTAATCAGATCCATTTCCACCTTTTTAATTGTTTCCCCATTGTGGTAGATGGTAGATAATGTCTTCCAATTTTGAGATTTTTTTCTTTTATCTCACCCATTCAATTATTGAGATTTTCTACTGAATTTTGAAACGCTCTACTGAACAAGAACTGCAGGCAGATTAACATGGATGCAAAAATGCTCAACAAAATACTACCCAACAGACTACAACAACAATATATAAGACTGATCATTCTCTTGGACCCGGTGGGATTAATCGTTGCCATGCAGATCAACAAGTGTGACACACTGCCACAACAAAATGAAGAAGAAAAGCCATATGATCATCTCTGTAGATGCAAAGAAGGCATTTGACATATTCCAACACCATTTCATGCTAAAAACTATTAGCAAGACTGGCATAAAAGGAACACTGTATAACACATTGAAAGCAATACACAAAAAAACCCAATGCCAGCATCATACTGAAGGAGGAAAGACTGGAAGGTTTTCCTTTGAGATCTGAAAGTAGACAAGGATGTCAACTCTCACCACAGCTATTTAACAAAGTACTGTCCTTCCTAGTGCAATTAAGCAAGAAAAAGAAATTATGGGAATTCAGATTGGAAAAGCAGGACAATTACTTGTTTGCAATGACATGATTCTCTACATAGGAGAACGAAAGACTCAATAAACAAACTACTAGAATTCATAAGAGAATTTGGAAAAGTCACAGAATACAAAATCATTGAACCTATTCAATGACTTTACCATATTTAAAACAAGACCATTGTTGAACAGTCCCATCAAAAATAGTGGAGAGAGCTTTACATGCCTTGGACTAAACCAAAGCTAACACATGGAAGACCTCCACTAAGAAAATTAATAAACATGAATAGAAGGAGATATTAAATGATGGATTAAATTTACCATGCTCCTGGATCTGCAAATGTCCACATTACCACAAAATTAAAAAGCAGATTGAATAGGGTCACAGTCAAAATTCAAGCACCTATAAAACTGTATCACAAAATACAATGTTAATAACAATAAAAAATAAATTAAAAAAAACCCCACAACATTCCAATAACATTTTTCTCAGAGCTTGAAACATGATACAAAAACTCATCTGCAAATACAAGAGACCACTAACAGCAAAAGCTGTCTTGAAGAATAAAAGTAAAGCTACACAAATCCTAATTTCAGATTTTAAGATATACTAAAAGGCACTGGTCAGCAAAATATACTGGCTTTGGTATAAAAACAGAAGAGAAGATCAATGGGACAGAATAGAAACCCCAGAAGCAAACCTACACATGTACAGACAAATAATCTTTAAGCACAGATCACCAAGGGAATAAGGTTGTTTTCTTCAACAATCACTGTTGTGATAAGTGGATATCCACTAGCAGAAGAAACAAGATTCTCACCTCTCACTTTTATACACAAATCAACTCTAAATGGATCAAGGACCTAAATCTACAGCCAGAAACAATCGAATTATCAGAGGACAATATAGGAAGCACTCTACAAGATACAGGCACTGGTAAAGACTTCTTAGGAAAGTTATTGAAAACAAGGCCGGTCAAATAGAAAAAAACTAATGGGATTAAGAAGTGTGTTACAGCAAGAAAAAGATCAACAATGAAAAGAGGCAATCAACAGAATGGGAGAAAATCTTTGCAGCATAATATCCAGGATTTATAAAGAATTCTAGAAACACAACAGCAATGCCAGCAATGCTTTAAAGAAATGGACCAAGGAGGGTGTGGTGACATGGCTCAGGGTGTGGCTGAAAACCCCACCTTGCATGAGCCAGTATCTCATGCAGGCACCAGCTCATGTCCCCACTGTTCCAGTTTCCATCCAGCTTCCTCTATGTGGCCTGGGAAAGTAGTAAAGGATGCCCCAAAAGTGTTGGGGCCCTACACCTATATGGGAGACCCAGAGGAGGCTCCTGGCTCCTTGCTTCAGATTGGCTCAGCTACGGCCATTGTGGTGCTTGGGGAGTGAACCAGCAGATGGAAGACCTTTCTCTGCTAGCTTATTCTCTCTGTGAATCTGCCTTTCAGGTAAAAATAAAAACAACTCTTTTTTTAATAAACCCATTTATAAATAAAAAAGAAGAAGAAGAAGAAATGGGCCAAGGAAATGACCATTTTCCAACAGAACGAATTCAAACAGCTAATGGACATACAAAAGGCTCAGGCTCCCTAGCAAGTAGGGAACTACAAATAAAACCCACACTGAGGTTCCATGTAACTCCAGTTAGAATAATCTGGACATAGAAATCTTCCTACAGAAGCCCCTCTACTCTAAAACCAGCCCCAGCAAAGCAGAACTCATACAGTTCCATGTGCTGCCTCCAGCCCCCTCACACTGGATCCCAGCCATGACCACAATTGTCTTCGGTCCCTGTGATCCTATCAAAGAGGAACCAGGGAGAGCACCCAGCCTCAGCTGCTAGTGGAAGAACTTTATTATGGAACCAAGAATGGAGGAAAGAGCATGGACTTTGGGCCCTGGACAAGAGGTTAACTGCCTCCAGGACACTGGGGGTTCCCCTTTTCTTTGAGCTAAACACTCTTGATTCTCACTGAGGCACCTACTGAGCTGTTACCCCATGCATTATGACCAGCAGGCCTCTCCTAGCCTGAGACACCTCCCCAACTCTGCCCAAATTCTACAGCATCCTGTCCACTGTCATCTCCACATACTGTGTGTGCCTAGTCTCCTCTTCATGGCACAGGGTGCACAGGCCTGGGGTCTGCTGCTGTAACACAAACCTGGAGGTTGGGGCCTCAGCAAGAAATGAATTTTCACCGTATGTGCCATTGGGGATACACTCAAAACCTGGGACTGGGGAACAGGGTCAGCCTGATGGTGCCTTCCTCACACACTCAAGCTGAGGTAGTCTCTCCCTCCTGTGGATGAACCTCATAGGATTCCAGTGCTTTCTGAACATGGAATTGGGTGGGGGGCATGGGACACAGTCAGGGTGGCAGGGTAGCATACCAGGATGAGCCTCCAGCTGCACTGCTGACATTCCATATGGATACAACTCTGAGTCACAGATGCTCCACTTCAGATTCTCCCTGATAAAAACCTGAAGAAACAGTGGAGGCCAGCACAGTTCTCAGGCTCCTGCATCCACAGAGGAGACCCGGAAGAAGCTCCTGCTTCACTGCTTTGCATAGATCCAGCTGCAGCTGGCACGGCCATTTAGGGAGTAAACTAGGAAAAGGAAGATATCTCTCTATCTTTCTAACACAGCATTTCAAATAAAATCAACAGAAAATAACTTTTTATAAAATACATGTGATTTTGTAGCCAGGCAGATGGCCTAGAGGCTAAATCCTCACCTTGCATATACCAGGATTCCATATGGACAGTGGTTTGTATTCCTGCTGCTCCACTTCCCATCCAGCTCCTTGCTTGTGGCTTGGGAAAGTACAGGATGACCAGAAGCCTTGGGAACCTGTACTCACATCTCGCACATGGGAGACCTGGAAGTAGCTCCTGGCTTCAGATCAGCTTAGCTCTGGTCATTATGGCCAGCTTGGATGGGAGATCTTGTTCTTATCTTCTCTCTATATATCTACCTTTCCAATAACTTAAAAATATAAATCTTTTTTTAAAAGCTATTTTAGCGTGAGTTTTGCTACATGAAACTCATATCCTTTCAATTTCAGTTTTATTTCCTTTATTGTATGATGCATAATTAATGGAACCCTATCTGCTTAGCTCTGGTTAACAATATACTCTGCAGGATTATTACCCTCTCATTGGACTAAAACATGGGTAATGTGAATTTCATGTGACTCAATGACTCAACTTTAGTCAGTTATCCCTGGACCAAATAACCTTACCATTCCTTTAACAATATGGCTTTTTTCCTTTTAGTGGCCACATGACAAAGCCACTAATCATGGCACATGAACCACTAAATAGCTGAATTGCATTTTTTCCTCTGCAGAGCTTCTGACAGCCAACACTGCAGCAACACCTTCTGCATGCTAGGCCAATGGAATCCCACCTGCTTCTCTTAAGACAAGGCTGTCTGCTCCTCACACAGCTGTGATCATCCATTCAGTAACAAATGTAGTGTGACTGATCAACGCATGAGCCAACAATTCTGCAAGGCAGAAGACCAGGCTGAGCCCCATTTCCCCAGAGGGTATGGATTTGCTCTGCCCTCGGAATGCTTTCCGGCAAGTCTCTCTGCCCCATGAAGTTCCTTTGGGAGGAATCTACATTGTCCCTCAGTGGTCACATCCCCTCCTTGGATATACCACCTCCAGGTCCACAACTGTTGGCCACTCTCGATTCTTACCACTTCTGCTGTGGAGAACTTTGTCCAATGCAGAACTGGCATGGCAGTTCTCAGAGTCACTGTAGTGTTGCCAGACAGAGGTTCCACTGACTTAATGCTTCCTATATCAGCCATGTTCCTTTTCCAAAACTTACATATCTAACAATGGAATCTAGGGATTTTCTTTGGTCCAGACACAACAAGGTTTAAATAACTGGTCATCCCATCTCATGGTACAGTGTCCATGTACCTCATTATACTAGATTTTGTTTCAGATCTTCTCCCATAGTTGGATAACTTAATTTCTGAAAAGCTTTCATATTACCCTTTCATTCTTAAAAACTAGGTGTTAATTCTCAAATTCATTTACAACTTTAAGCTTTCATAGCCTTCTTGAAAATGGGTTTAACAATAACCCCAAAGGAGTAGAGATGCATCAACAGATGATCCCATTAACATCCGTGCAATGGATTAATCATTGGGGGTTTTCAATTTTGTATTTTATCAACTCTGATTGTAGGATTTGTCTTCCTTTCATTTTCCATGTATTTTTTCAAAACATTGCAACTATGTTTCGTTCAGTTATCTTGCACTGGGTAACTCTAGAATCCTTATAACTTGTATCAATAATCACTGGTTTTCCTTTTGCAAAATGCACAAGGATTGCACAATGTCTTATCCTATCATCATCTACATATCAATATATGTAATAATGGCTGACTTACACTCTTAACAAACTGATTTCTTTTTATGGGAAAACCAGATCAGATTTATGGAGACAAATAAGTTCATAACATCTTCCATCGCCAAATGGCCGCAATGGACGGAGCAGAACCAATAAAAAGCCAGCTTCTTCTCAGTCTCCTACATAGGTGCAGAGTCCCAAGGCTTCAGACCACCCTCTAGTGCTTTCCCAGGCCATAAGCAGGGAGCTGGATGGGAAGTGGAGCAGCAGGGATGTGAACCAGTGCCCATATGGGATCCTGACACTTGCAAGGTGAGGATTTAGCTATTGAACCATTGCCCTGGGCCATCAATCTGATAAAACTTATATAAAATGACTTATAATTGGAATATCAAGATCATCCTGAGTGACTGTTTAAAATCAAATTGTATAACTTCCCATAAAAATGCATGTTTTAATATTCTTTACATTATGATACAGCAAAGAACATATCTGCTCTATTTGGAAACCTCCAGGCCTTGTGAGCAAAGTTCCTCCTAGGGGTTCTGTGTTCATACCACATGTGCCAGTGCCTACCTGTGCCTACCTGTTTCTACATTTGGCACAGGCCTGGAGACTCACTGGAGGAAGAAGCAAGCAAATGAAAACCCAGGACCACTTGCCTGTCTCCACCCTACCTATATCCTGTCTCTTCCATCTGCCCACTCTTACTAACTCCAGACTCCTGGCTATTCACCTTCTCTCCAGGTTTTCTAGGTGCTGTCACTGTGCTTCTTCCATCTGTACTAGAATTTGGATGCAGAACTCCTTCATTGGGTTACTTTAAGCAACTCCACTATCAACACTACAGAGTACACAGGCAGACCTGGGACGTGAAGAAACTCCTATAGCAGGGCTACAAATTCCCCATGATGGAGCTTCTGCTTTGTTTGTGACCATCAGTAATGCCACACTCTTCCCTCCCACATTTCTGACTTGTGAAATTGCACCCTCCATAGCAAGGACAAATCAGTATTTGAAATGACACAAACCAGCCATCAGGACATAGGAGAGCATGGAAATGAGCTGTGTGTTTCACAAACAAACAAAAACATAAAGAACCAAAAATACCTGCTCTGCATATCACTCCACCAGGCACCAGGCAGAGCACAGTCACAAAGAGACAAGTGAAGGATGACAAGCAACACTAACACAACAGCTGCCCTCTGAACACACTTTCCAGCCTCCACAAATGCTGAGAATAGGTGCTGAGCACAGAGTCACCAGGTGAAATGGTGATCCGCTTTATATCTTGTAAAATTAGCAGATCCCCAAAAGGTGGTTGTCCTGAGGCTCATGGTCAAATTATGCACCAAACTCATCATTTTAAAAAAAATTTTAAAAGAAAATATTACTCATCTAGGAGAACAGGGGAGGGACATAAAATACTATATTTGACTTCTCCTGGATATACAGGAATAACCAAAAATGCCAAAGATTTAGAAGACAACATATATAAGGACATTAGGGGGGGCTACCATGTAAATGCAGACTGTGAAAAACATCTGTCAGATACAGTGGGAGCAGAACCAAAATCTAAAGGATGCTACTGAGATCTGAAAGGTACATCTGGTCTCATCTTGAGCAGGACACAAGCGTAGCGAGGGGAGGAGGGGGAGGCATGGGAACCCTGTCGATAGTGTTTCTGTTGGACAGAGATGGGCTAGGTTACCCTGGCAGCAGAGGTAGGTGTTCACATTCACACCAGGTGACAGGTGAAGCACGTCTCAAGGAGGACTTTCCAGCTCTCACAGAAGGATGTGCATGCAAATATGACTGATGTATACACCCGACATACCTGGAGTCACACAGCAGGTGTGGTTTTGCTGCAGATCAGAGCACTTCAGTTCCCATCCCTGATCTCATCAGACAGTGAGGCTGGGAGACAAGGAACAGGGAGAACCAGCTTGTGATACAGCAAACGTGACTGAATGGAAATCGATCAGACTGGACCTTTCAGACACATGGCCAAGAGCCCCAGGACCACACCCATTCTGTATCTGAAGGGGGAGTGGGCATGAGAAACTGGGTTGTTCACTCCCCTGCCAGTGGATGAAGATGAAATACATGGTAGTAGTTAAGTGAGCTGGCTGCCCACTTTCCTGGAAGTAACTGAATGACTGTAACAAGATTCCAGGAGAAAACAAGGAAAAATGGCAGAAGAATAAATATGCACCCTTACAACATAAACCCAACTGATCTATGCAGAAGTGACTCTTTGCAAGATAGAAAAAGAGCAAACAGAAGGAGGGGGCAAAGCACAAACCAACTATCTGATGTTTTTAAGAGACACACTAAATCATTAGGACTCATAGAACAAAGTATTCATGAGGAGAGCAGGCACATGTAACCCCCAAGATTGCTGAGTCTCACCAAGTTCACAGGAGGCAAACCTGAGTTCAAGGCTCAAGGTATTAAATGGAATAATGTGGGTTTGGGCTTTGGGGTTGGGGGCAAAAGCAACTCACTGCAGTGTGGTGGTTGTGGGGATGCCCCTGCCAGGCCAGACCTAATGCTGGGAACTCAGGCCAAAACCACTGATGAAAGGCAATGACCAAGTCCTTGGCTTTGGGTGGCCAGTGCATCAAGTGGTGCCAGGCTCTGCCTGCTGGCTGCCCACTGGCAAATCCTGATTTTTAGGTTTTTAGGATATGTAATTGCTGCCTAGGGACACTCATGAATAAGGCCAGTTTAAGTGTAGGTGAGAGATGAATTCTGGGTGATTCCCTGTAACAGGGTCATGAAACTTTTACGCAAGCATGGGGACTGAGACCTCATGACTTGGAGGGGAGTCTCCATAAGATCTTTTTGGACCAGACTGAGTCACCAGCCCAATTAGAAATCCTGAGATTGGCTGTTAGCATAGAGCATCACTGACTGTCACACACTAGTCCACACCAAAGCTATGGATGGGTGACTGGCAGGGCTAGATACCGGTACCTGACTGGGTGGTAGAATAGTGGACTGGTCACACTTAGCAGGGTCAAGACACTAACCAGCATGCAAGAAAACCTGGCCCAGGGGTAGACTCTGGGGGGAAGTGTGGGCCCAGCCCTGTGGAAATACAAGTCCCACAAGCTAACTCATAGGCTGGGGTGGTGGCGGGCTGAACTAGATGTGACCATGGCACTTGCCATCACTCATGGGTAAAGGAACTGATAGCAGTCTGGGCAGGTCAAGGCAGCAGCACCCCAAGGTACATCCTAAAATAGGAAGTGGGTTGGGACGAGCTGCAACTGGAATTGGGTGGGCTGGGCAGGGCCAAGCAAACTTCAATTCACTTAAAGAACAGAAATCAGAATGGAGCACATGTCATGCCCAACTAGGCTCTTACACTGAATGGCCTGCAAAAGTCAGGGATACTATGCCACAGCATTGAAGGCAAAGGCTGAGACTCCTGAGGGGCTAAGCCAACTGGGTCAGAGCAACCACTGGCACACACGTGTAAGGTAAGGCTGGGAATAGACTCTATGGGGGAGCTGTAAGAGAACACCCTTGCTGGGTTGGGGTTTTCACAGGAGGGGTTCCTCTCGTGGGTCCCAGAGTGTGGGCTGCATTCTGGTCTAAATATGGCTGCAATCTCCCTTGGCACAAGTGTGGACTGGGGCTGAACGCACTGAGCCAGGCTAGATGCCAGCACCATCTGGTGCTCTGGAGGACAGACAAGGCTTGGTCTCTGCCCCTACTGAGCCATGTGTAAGCAGTATCTGGGTCTGGACAAACCTTGGCTGGGCTGAAACATCCAACACCAAGAACTGGAAAGGACTGAAGGCCAGCAATAAGGGCTGGCACATGAAACCAGCAGGACGTGCAAGATCTGGCACAGGGAGAGGTTCTCATGGAGGAGCTTGGGAAACTCTTCTGTTGAGACACAGTCCCTACAGGTAAGCACAAGAACCACGATAGGGAGCAACCTAGACAAGGCCAGAGGAAAACACCCACTGGCTTACAATGGCATAGGTGTGGGGCAGACCAGGCTGAACCTGTTCACAACACCCACTGGTGAATCAGAGCACCAGAATAGAGTGTGGGTCGTCCCAGGTTTGGTCACAACACAAACCAATGCACATTACAGAATGCCAAGGTGGGGTGAGCTGTACCAGATGTGGTTGCAGCACCCAAACAGCACATGTGAGAACCAGGTGTGGAAGAAGAGGAAAAGCCGGCAGGGGGGATGTGGGCTCCCCTGCTGGACAACCACTCCCATTGGAGAGTTGGATTTGGGATGGGGCAGACCAGACTAGGCAGGGTAACAATACCTATGAGCCTCCTGTGAGCTAGATCAAGGAAGGGCCAGGTTGGGCTGACTGTTCTGACTGGTGCAAGCAAAAATTAGAGTAGGTGAGGGTTGGTTGGGCTTTGCCACAGCATCAGCTGGCAGAGGCTGGCACTGGGACCTAATTCTGTCAAGTCAAATGTCAGAACCACCTGGAGAGTGCACAATCTGGGACTGGGAGTGGCCTAGTAGGGAGATAACGGGCACCTCCTTCTGGGTTACCACTCTCACTGGAGAGCACGAAAACCAGGACAGGGGCAGAGGTGGCTAGACAGAAAGGTACCTACCTGTTTGTGTGTGGGCTGGATAGTAGGTTGGTTGGGTTGAACTAATCTTCAATGAACACTGACAAGTACCAGAGCTAAATGGGATGGGGAACAGGCTGCAGAACATACTGGTATGCATGGGAACCAATTAAAATTCCAACAAAATTCTTCTCAGAAAGAGAAGATACAAAAGCTCATCTGGAAACATAAGAGCATGCATAGCCAAAGCTATTCTGAAGAATAAAAATCAAGCTGGAAGAATTTCCATTCCAGAACTCAAGACATACTACAGAGCAGTGGTCATCAAAACAGTCTGGTACTGGTAAAGAAACAGAGAAGATCAATGGAACAGAATAGAAACACCAGAAGGGAGACCACACATGTAAACAGTCAACTAATGTTTGACAAGACAACTGAAAACAACCCAGGAAAAAAGGCTTATTTCTCGAACAAATGCTGTTGGGACAATTGGATAGCAGTTTGCAGAGGTACAAACCAAGACCCACACCAGCCACCTTATACAAAAATCAGCTCTAAATGGTTCAAGGACCTAAATCTGCACCCAGAAACTATCAAACTTTCAGAAGAAAACACAGGAACCACTCCCTAAGATATTGAAATGGAGAAAGAGTTCTTGAAAAAGACAATAAAAGCACAAAGACAAAATACACAAATGGGACTATATCAAACTAAAAAGTGTCTGTACAGCAAAGCAACTATTAACAAAGTGAAGAAGCAACCAGCAGAATGTGAAAAAATCATTGTACACTGCAAAAGTGGTAAGGGACTAATAATCAGGATCTACAAAGAACTTCAGAAACCCGGCCACAGGTACACAAACAAGCAAACCAACAAATCTGTGAATAAATGGGCAAACAAAATGCACAGACATTTTCAAAAGAACAAATTCAAATGGCTGACAGATATATGAAAAGCTGCTCAGGCTCCCTAGCTGACAGGGAGACACAAATCAAATCCACATTGAGGTACCACCTAACTCCAGTCACACTGGCCTACATTCAGAATCCCAGTGACATCATTTGCTGGCATGAGTGTGGGGAGAAAGGTACCCTCATTTATTTCTATGGGCATGTAGTCTAGTACAACCACTATGGAATTCAACATGGATGGAGATTGATTGGAGAACTCCAAATAAACTTGCCTTATGAAGTAGCTATACCGCTCCTAGGACTATATCCAAAGGAAATGAAATCTGCATGAGAGAGGGGGAACTGTAATCCTCTATTTCCAGTAGCACAAGCTATAATAGCAAACACACGGAAACAACCCACATGCCCATCCAAAGAGGTGGGTAAAGAAATGTCGTACATCTAATCCATGGAATACTACCCAGCCATTAAAAGGAATGAACTTACTCAATTTGCAGCCAAATGGTCACAACTAGAGACCATCATGATCAGTGAAACAAGTCAACGCCAAAAGGACAAATACAATATGTTCTCTGTGATATAAGGCAACCTTCATGAGTAGTCCTTCAATATGGTTTGTGCTGCAACCCATGGGTTTTGATATTGTGTTTATTTTCACTTCTTTAAAATAGTTTTTCTCTTATG
Source organism: Ochotona curzoniae (assembly GCF_017591425.1). Lineage (NCBI taxonomy): Eukaryota > Metazoa > Chordata > Mammalia > Lagomorpha > Ochotonidae > Ochotona > Ochotona curzoniae. The sequence continues at coordinate 300,230 of NW_024465247.1, forward strand.
GAAATCTTCACTGACTCATGGATCACACAGTAGCATCATCTTCTCCAAGAAGCTTCTGTGTTTCCTTTTTCATTTCTGTATCAATGAACTGGTTATTAAGTAATAAGTTGGTTAACTTCATGATGCTGGAAATCTTTTCTTTTATCTTTATTCTTGTTGTTGATTTTCTTTCATAACTCCTCATTTAAGCAAATGTATAGAACTGTGTAATAGAGACTACCGTGTCCAGTTGTGAAGATATAATGCAGTATGCATCTCTCTTTCCAAATCAAAGATGGACTCCCATTGAAGCTGGTGGATATTGTGAGAAAATGAGGCTGGACTTTCTGCCAGTCTGTGCTAGAAATGTCAGGGTACAATTAAATAACATAATGATGGACTTATAGCTGCTTATGAAGTACTATACTATTGTAACAGTATGTGGGAGGAAAAAAGATGGGAAACTACGGTAGGCTGAAATAACCAAGACAAGACTATATTTACAGAAAAACCAATCAGAATCACTGCTGACTTCTCATAAAAGAAGAAAATGGAGCAATATTTTTCAAATCCTAAAGCAGAACAACTGTCAACCAAGAATAATGTACCCAGCGAAGCTCCCATTTTTATTCGAGAATGAAATTAAATACTTCCATAGTAAAGACAAAATAGAATACAGCAACACTACGCCAACTCTAGAAACACTCTTCAGAAATGTGCTAAAATCAGAAAGAAAGAGAATAAATCATAATCAAAGATGGCAAAGGGGAAGACCTCACTAAATTCCAAAGAGGAGTGGTTAAAGAATGCATGGTGTATCTACTTCTTGAAATAGTATTCAGCCATTAAAAAGAATGAAATTATACAATTTGCAACTAGATAGTCCCAACTAGAGATCACTGACCATTGATTCATAAATCAATCCCAAAAAAACAAATACCATATGTTGTCTCAAATATAAGGAAACCATCATGCAAACTGGAATGTACAGTGATGGAGTAATGGAGACTACTATATCCAGATGTGAAGACAATGCAACATGCATCCCAACATCCAAATAAAAGATGGCCTCCCAATGAAAGTGTTGGAAATATCTAGACAATGGGATGCTGGAGTGTCTGATATCATCTGTATCAGCAATGTCGGGTCACGCTTAAATAGCAGACTGATGGATTTTAACTCCTTATAAAGGAATGTACTGTCGGGACAATATGGACAAAATCAGTCAGGGGTGGAAACTGGGGGGAGGGGAATCCCACACTATACAGAATTGTATGATAAAATTCCAAAATTAAAATAAAAATTTAAAAAAGAAGTGAAACAATGCTCCAAAAATAAAGTCTACTTAGCAAGAGAGGCAGAAAGGAGCAGGGGATGGTGGTTATGGTGGTGGTAGTAGTAGCAGCATTAGTTGTAGTAAATCATTGTGGTAACAAAACCTCAGGTCACCAATCCCATTCTCAAATGAACGACCCAAAAAAGAAATAAGGCATTAGCCTCTCCGTGACCATAAGTTACACGTTTTGACAGTCGGCAGAGTCTTATGGCAGAGTTGGTATATGTGCACGAGCTGGGAATTAGGATGTGGGCAGAAAACAGGAAGAGCAATTGGGGGTTCTAGCGACCAGGTGACATGGATGGAACACTGGACCTCCAGATGCAGAGAGGAGGAGGAAGGAAAGAGCACCACATGGCAAGGAAGTGCCTTTGCCTAGCAGGGCCTTTAACCCAGGTCTCAGGCTGACAGGGGTCAGGTGGCACTGACTGAGTCTATCTAGGACTAACTTTCTAAGTAGGTGGAGTCTCTCCATCCACAGAACAGCAAGGTCACTTGTTTGATTTGTTAACAGAATTCAAAATGCTGCATTTGCAGCAATTCCAAGGGCATCTGGCACAGAGCAGATGGTGAGTGAACTCCAATCACTGTTATTAGCATCTATGGACCTTGAAAGCAGAAAGTACTAGTTTTCACTGTCAAGAAATCATCATTTCTAGCTGCATCTGAACTTGATCCTGGTTAAACGCAAACTTCATCACTCTAAGCCAGTAGATTTGGTTTTAGTCATGTGTGTGACACCTTCCTAATTTCCTCATTATCCAATAACCTATGGTTATAACTATTAACAACATCTCTAGCAATATTAATAACAGTTATTAACAGCAATAATAGCAATGGCTAACACAGTCCTAGAGGCTTTACAAATCCTATATCATGCAAACCTTCTAACAATTCCAGAAGGTAGATACTATTAGTAATGCCATTTTATTTTTTAAAAGATCATTTATTTGGGGGTCTGGCATGGTGACTCAATGGAAAAATCCTCATTCTGCAAGGGTCAGGATCCTATATGGGCACCAGTTCATGTCCTGGCTTCTCCACTTCCCATCCAGCTCCCTGCTTGTGTCCTGGGAAAGCAGTCGAGGACAGTCCAAGTCCTTGTGTTCTTGCACCTACGTGGGAGATCCAAAGCAGCTTTCAGCCCCTGCCTCCAGGTCAGCTCAGCTCTAGCCACTGCAGCCATTTTGGGATTGAACCAATGTCATTTTAGTTTTTCTATAATTACAATTTTTCTACCTGCAGGATTATTAAAATTACTGTAAATTGTTCAAGTAAGTGATTTACATAAAGTTTCTCCTCATGTCTCTTAACAGCATCAATGAAACACATTTAGAAAAGCACTACTACATGAGCACATAGCGATCACTTTCACCAAGCCACAAAGTTGGGGCAACACAAGCAAATCCACAGTATTGTCCTTTTCAGCACCCATTCCCTATCACCTGCTTCATAACACAACCTGGATATGATTCTGAGTTTTGACTGCTTCTCCGTCATTAACCGCTGGCTAATGAGACATACAGAGTTAACCTGAATGGGGCTTGGATGCTACACACACACCTTCTTTTTTTTTCTCTCTCTCTCTCCATATATGTACTTATATGTGTATATATAGGCATACACATGCACATATATAAACATATAAGTATGCATGTATATAGTTAGATATTTAATGCATACTATATACAGTGTATATATATATTGTTTCTACACATACTATAAACATGTTGTTGAAACATATAATTGGAAAAAAAAATATATATATATATAGGGAAAGCCAGATTCACAGAGAGACAGAGAGGGAAAGATCTTCCATATGCTAATTAACTAAGCAAATGGCCACAAAACCCGAGTTCAACTGATCCAATGTCAGGAGCCAGGAGGCTTCTGATTGTAGGGTTCCAAGACTTTGGACCATCCTCAACTGCTTTCCCAGGCCACAGGCAGGGAGACAAAGGGGAACTGTAGCATCCAGGACATAAGCCAGCACCAATGGGATGTAGACAGATAAAAGTGAAGAATCAGCCAATTGAGGCAATATTGCCAGGTCCTGGAAGTTTTCTTAAAACAGAATGGTAACAGACATCTGTCAGCATCAGCCTGCTGACTCTGGCATCCTACAACATCCCTCCTAAACTCAAACACTCACACACACATGTCCTCCATTCTTCTTTAATGTCTCTTCCTTGCAGGGATAACACACAGGCTGGCTGTGCATTTTCCTTTTTTCAACAAGGACTAATCTGCAATTGGGTACATTTTCTACCACAATGCAAACACAATGAAAAATACACAAACACACACCATTTCATCAAACAAAACAAAACTGAAATTGAAGTTCATGTACAAAAAAGCAGAATTCTCAGTCAGTCCTACGCTTGAGTTACTGTGAAAACAGTAAATTTGGCTCAGTTCTGTGAGCCATCAGTAAGTATGTTCCTGTTAACGCTGAAGGAAGAAATTTCCCCATGCAAACAGCTATATCACCAATGCACACCACCATCATCAGACGGTAGGTAAATCACCTCAGCACCTGTGGGCCCTACATATGCTCTGCTTCAGGAAACCCAGCCTATCACTCAGAAGGGGAAAAGGTTCTCTCCGCTGGTGTCAGAGAGAAGAGATTAAATGCTGGAGATTCTGTAAGTACAGTAGAAAGCAAATCCTAAAGATGAGCATTATTAATGGACTTTACACAGGGCTTTTTAACCTACCGTCAACACAGGCTTGTCTATTTTCCCTGGGTCTGTATTGTTTCCTGACAGACGGAACAGGCAGGAACAGGGCATTCTCCAGCCCTAATCAGCACTCACAGCTCAAGAACAATATCCCACTACCTGTCAAATGGGGACTGTTTTAGCAATAGCTATTCTTTTATAATGAAGACTGTGTAATAAGATACCACTAATACACCCTGTCCTTACACTTAACAACCACATGCATTTCATGATATGCTACCTGATGGGGAAATCAGTTCTTAACCTGCTGGGAAACAAAGCACTGCATTATTACAGGGAAAGTGCAGCTTGGCTGGAATCCCCCAATAATCTGTGAGTGGCAGAAGTGCTTCCCCTTACAGGACAGACAGCACTGGTGTCAGACACTAAGAGCCAGTCATCAATTTGAGAAAAGACAATTTAAAGGTCAAATTGCCTTGAGTGTCACCTATCATTCAATGTGCAGCTGGGACACAGAACATTCTACACACTGCACTAGGAAAATCTTCCTGGGATTATCCAGTGGAAGCTTGAGAGTCCACAACGCAGCTTGTTTATTCAACAATTTATTCCATCCAAGGCCCTTCCATGAACTCATAGCTGGGGTAGAAACAGTGTGCACCCCAAAAGATCTCACTCCCCTTGATGGAAACACAGAGTCTCCCTGGAGGATAAATTGTAATCCATTGAATTCAAGTATCTAGC